>NW_022436941.1:4761137-4982173 GCF_009761245.1 Sapajus apella
CTCAGAGCTCCATCTTGCTCAGAGCTCCATCTGCTCTGAGCTCCATCTTGCTCTGACCATCATCTGCTCAGAATGAACCTATATGGATTCATTAGAATTTGGTTCAGCTGTGTAAGTAAAACAAAAGATAATAGTGGCGTCATTTTTTTCTCACATAAAAGATGTCTGAAGGGAGACAGTCATGGGGTGGGATGGTAGCCCCATGGTCAACATGTCTCAGGCTTTTAGCTTTTTGCTTTGCCATCCTCAATGCTTGATTTCCATGTTAGGGTCTAAAGTGGCTGCTGGAACTCCAGCCATTAAAACAGCATTCTGGGAAGACGGGAGAAAGGAAGAAGGGAAGGAAGGAGAAATGAAGGGAGGAAGGGAGAAAGGAAAAAAGAATCCTTTTCTTACTTTTTTAAAAAAAGACTTCCTTAAATGATAGCTTATAGTAATTTATCTCTATCATTGTCCACAACTTACCTGGCCATACAGGAGACTGGAAAATCTACTATTACACTGTAGGTAGCAATGTGCCTCGAATTAGGTTCAGCTACTAAGATAGAGGGTTGGGATAAGCAGATAGCAATTTTTCTTATACTAACATTTCATTACTATTTTTTAAGTGTCAGGGTGTGGCTGTTCCCAAAATCTTACAAGCAAAATTAATAATTGACACTGGAGCTTTTTTTTTTTTTTGAAGTATCACTGCAATCTTGAATTCAGCAAGAAACAAGCAAGTAAGTGTGTGAAATAATGATTGCAGCCCCCCAACCTTCCTAGTGTTCCCATGAACAATATTCATTGATTCCAAGATACACATTTAAAACAAAGAAAAAACTGTTCTGAGGCCAAAGAACAGCAAGTGTAGTTTGGTTTGCTGCCACCAAGGGATGAGAGAGCTTGTGCATGGTCACGCACGGTGAACGGCAGGCCCACAGACGTGCTGAGCTCGCTGGAGTTGGGTGTATTCGTGTATTTTCCCTCATCCTTCCCAACATCCCCAAGGTAAGTTATATAAAGAAAAAAAAAACACTGAATTTAAAATATTCCACTACAAAATATTATACTGAATCTATGACTTTATGCTCTTCAAGCATTGCAATTCTTCAAACAGCCAGTAGAGACAGAAAGGTAAAGCTGAAAGGAACTTAAGAGATTGTCCAGGCTGGGTGCCTCATTTTCCAGAGAAAGAAACTGCGATGGGGAGAGGTAAAATAGCCTGCTCAAGCTCAAGAGAGATACTATACCTTGACTCCCAGGCTCACTCCATTCTAGTCATTTTGGGGCAGTGGTTGTGTCTGAGGGACCCCTTGGCATTGGAAAACTCCACAGAACAGCCACCTAAAACTTCAGTGATGGCCAGTGAAGTCTAGAACAAAAACGTGGAATGAGCATTTTTCCCAGAACCCTTGTGATTAAGGAGAGACACAGGGGTTCTTCAGAGCCGTAGGGCAGCTTTGATGCCCCAGGGTCCATTCCAAGTGGCTCAGCAGGGATGCTGGACAGAGTCACCAGGGCAGGTGTGGCCTGGGCTCCGGAGCAGCTCATGGGCAGTGGAAGCACCAGCAGGATGCTACGGGGAACATCAGAGGGATCTGGGGAGGCGTTTTCTCCTTCTCCACATCACCAGCCTCTTGGTTCTCCATGAGTTAGTTCTACATTTCTCTGGGGGTGGGGATGTATAAGAATACAGACACCTGGACTTTCCTCCCAGAAATTCTAAACTAGAAGGTCTGGGTAGGGCCCAGAAATTTGTATTTTTACCATGTGTTCCTGGAGATGCTGAGGCAGCCATCTTGCTACTATCTGAGGACAAGTGATCAGGAAGCTCTGCACCAGATGACTCACAGAAAGCCCTACCACCATCCCAGTGCTGCTCTTGTCTGGGAAGACCACTCGGTGAAGAGCTTGTGATCCATCCTCCTTTGCTATAATTAACAGACCCTGTGATTAGAAGTTCTTCCTCAGCCTCAGGCTCCCCTACCTCCCACTGTCAGTGTCGTTTCTTCCCTGGTAGTGGGAAGCCAGTCTCCCTGTGCTAACCCTCCACAAACTGGAAGCCTATTACTAAGTCACCTGCCAGCCTCTCTGTCCCAGTTAAATAATCCCCATTCCTCTCACCACTTATTCATGCTCCTATTTTCCAACCCAACAATCATTTCCCCGCTTTTCTCTAAATGCTCTCCAAGTTCTCTCCAGTCCCCCTGCGTTGTCTTTGTTCCCAATTTCTCCCTTGAACAGTTTGTGTCTTGTGGGATTAAAAAGAAATTCCTGCTCCAAAAGGATTTGAAGGTTACTTTGACAAGATTAATTGAAGAAACCTCCCTGCAGCATCAAGCCAATCTGGGAAAGAGGGCAGGTTGCATCAGAAAGTCTAAGGAAGGTAGTACAATAAATACTCCATTGTCTCCATGACAACACACCCCAAAACTTTTCTGGATGCCCACACAGGCAGGAAGGTCTGAGGATCCACCTGCTGGCTCACTGGAAAGCGAGGAAGGACGGCTTAGCTTTCCCTCCATTCACGCGGTAGAGATCAGGGCAGGCCGGGACTACCCAACAGACAGAGGGAGGGGGAGAAAACAGAATCAAATGTGGGAACCAGAGAGCAAATGGAAGCAGTGTAGGGGATGGGTGGGTCATCACTGACCCCTGCTGACAATGGCATCCATTTAAACCATAAGCAGAAATTCACTTGTGAGAAGGTTTTTAAGGATGTCAAAAAGCCTTCTCAAGGGGATGATATGAAAAATCAGCCAGGCAAGGTGGAAGGAGAAAGAAAGGAAGCGAGACCAAGAGTAGAACACAAAGCAAGACAAAGTTCAGTGGCTGCTGCAGACCTATCTTCTCCAAAGAACAGAAGGGAGAAGACGGCAGAGGGAAGAGAGGGCAGTGGAAAAGGCAGAAATTGAGTGAGAATCTGCCTTCCCAGCCTTGGGGGTCCAGAAAATACAGCACATATACACTATGAAATACTATGCAGCCACAAAAAAGAATGAGTTCATGTCTTTTGCAGGGACATGGGTGAATCTAGAAACCATTATTCTCAGCAAACTAACACAGGAACAGAAACCCAAATACTGCATGTTCTCATTTGTAAGTGGGAGTTGCACAATGAGAACACATGGCCACAGGGAGGGGACCATCTCACACCGAGACCCATCAGGGGTAGGGGGAAAGGGGAGGGAGAGCATTAGGATAAATACCTAAAGCATGCAGGGCTTAAAACCTAGATGACAGGTTGACACCTGCAACAAACCACCACGGCACATGTATACCTATGCAAAAAACCTGCATGTTCTGCACATGTACCCCAGAACTTACATGTAAAATTTAAAAAATATTTTAAAAAAGATCAGCCTGGGAAATATGGCAAAACCCTGTCTCTAGGATATATACAAAATAATAATAATAATGAACTGAGAGTGGTAGCACACACCTGTACTTCTACCTACGTGGGAGGCTAAAGTGGGAGGATCATGTGAGCCCAGGTAGGTCAAGGCTGCAGTGAGCCATGATCATGCCACTGCACCCCAGCCTGGAGAAAAGAGTAAGACCCTGTCTTGAGGAAAAACAAAAGATGGAAGAGGAAGGTAGGAGAGTCAGGAGAGAGATTTGAAGATGCTACACTGTTGCCTTTGAAGATGGAAGTGGGGCTATGAGCTAAGGAAAGCAGGCAGCCTCTATAGAAGTTGGACAAAGCAAGGAAACAGATTCTCCCCCAGCATCTCCAAAGGAATGTAGCCCTGACAATATCCTGATTTTTATCCTAGTAAGATGCATTTCAAACTCAGACCTCCAGAACTTAAAGATAATAAACTTTTATTATGTTAAGTGGGTAAATGAGTGATATTCGGCTACAGCAACCATTGAAAACTATTATAAAAACTAAGAAGCACAGTCGTTTCCCATTACCTACAGTGTAGCTTTCCACAGTTTCAGTTCCCTGAGTACATCCCAAAAATATCAGATGGAAAATTCCAGAAACAAAACATTCAGTTTTCATTTGCATGCCATTCTAAGGAGTGTGATGAAATCTTACACCATCCCAAATGCCCTGCCTGGGGCCATGAATCTCCCCTCGTGTAGCCTAACCACACTGTCTACACCACCAATTCTGTCAGGCCCTCAGTAGCTGGCTCAGCTATCAGACTATTGCAGTACATGCATGGGGCAGCAGTGGTGGCAATCCTGGACACTGACCCCAGTAGCATGGAACCCAGGACCAGATACTGCCACAGTCAGCCCACAGGTGCAGGAGGGCAGGAGGCGCTCAGTCATAACTCTGCAGCTGCACAGTGCCCAGCGCCCACAAACCTGTGCTCTGGGCCAGGGCCAAGGAGAAGTGGACCCCAGGGTAGGATGGCGGTACACTCTGGGATCCTTGTGCCCTCGTGGAACAGCCCCGCTAGAATCTGCCACAGGCTCAGCCATAGCTGCCACCTGGAAATGGCGCAAGTCAATATCAGTGGCAACCCTTGGCCCTGTCCTCCCCCACCAGCAGCAGAACACTCAGGCCCAGATGTCACCATGGCACCTAATTTAGGTGCTCGGCGGTGCAATTGCAAGGGGGCGGAAACCAGCACTCAGCCTCATTCTGGGGCCTGTGACCCCATGCTCTGGGCTTGGGCAAAGGAAGCATGGATCTTAGGGTGGGGGGAGGTGCCTTGGGCAACCCCCAGCCTGAGACCAGCCCTGCAGCCTCCCGTGCATTCTGCTTCACCTGCCACTTATAGATGGCATGCGGCAGCAGCGGTAGCAACCCCTGCTCCTGCCCACCTCCACCAGCAATGCGGACCCAAGGGCCAGACCCTGCTGTGGCACCTAAATCAGGCCTCACAGCCGGGGGAGGACTGGAACTGGTGCCCAGCCCCACCCCAGTGGCTGCAGGGTACCCAGCGCCCACAACCAGCACCCTGGACCAGGGTCAAAAAGGAAGAGAAGGAGGGTGGGAACTGGCGCTCAGCACCACCCCTGAGGCGGCACAGCGCCCAGCGCCCAGACCCCGCACTCTGGGCAGGGGCAAGGAAGATGGACCCTAGGTGGTGCACTGGGAATTCTCGGGCTGTCTAGGGCCAGCCTCTGCCTTGGGCTCAGCTGCAGCTGCCACCTTCACATGGCCATGCAGCAGCCACAGTGACAACCACTGATACTGCCCGCCCACTCCACCGCAGTGAGGATCCCAGGGCCAGAAACCTCCACAGCTCCTCATACAGGCAGTCGGCCCTGCTGCTGCAGGAAAGCAGAAACCGGCCAGTCAGCCTCGAGGATCCAGCAGCTGCAAAGCACCCAGTGACCGTGAGCTGTCGCTCTGTGTATTGGCCAAGAAAGGGGCCCTAGCCTGGGAGGGCAGTCCACTGGACGGCCCTTGGGTCTTCTGGGACTAGCCCTGCCAGCCAATGCCATGGGCTCAGCCGCCCCTTGCAGATGGTGCACGTCAGCAGCACCTGGTGGCAGTCCTGGACTTGCACGTGGTGGCCAGCAGCGCAGAACCAGGGGCCAGACACTACCATGGCCCTAATAGAGGCAGTGAAGCCCCAGCTGCAGGAGAGCGGGAAGTGGCACTCAGCCCCATTCCAGTGGCCACACAGTGTAGAGACCCGCAGCCCAGCACTCAGGGAGCTGCCAAAGAGGAGTGGATCCTAGGGTGGGAGGGGAGTATTCTACGACTCTCAGGCCTCACTCAGGCCTGGGACCTGCACTGCCACCCTCTGCCACGGGCTCAACTGCAGCTGCCACCTGCACATGGCGTGGCAGAAGCAGTGGCAACCCCATCTCTGCCTGCCATAACCAGCAGCAGGTGACTGAGGGCCCGAGGCTGCCTCAGAGGCTGCCACCTGGCCACCTCTGCACCCCTGTCCCTGCCCTGGTGGCAGCCAGCCATGCTCCTACCTCTCCGGTGCTCTGCAGTCTCCGTCACTGCCACCCACTGCAGCGAGGTGAGTCATGCTGTCACAGGCTCCAGCCTCCAGCATGCAGCAGATGGCTCTTCCTTCTCCTGGCATGGAGCAGCTGGGTGGGCAAAGCCAGAAAAGCCTAGAACGGGACACAGAGAGTGGCAGCGTTAGACCCCCACCTTGTCATGCTGGCCGCTGGGTGCCACGGGCCAGTTTCAGTGAAGGCACTCACACCCACCCTCCAAAGTCCACAGCGTCTCTTTTTGGCCCAAACTGGCTAGGGAGTGGAGACTGGAGACACCATGGTGCCTGGGCTTCCCACTCCACAGGAACCACTAGGACCACCCAGGCTGTGCTCGGGAAGCAGTAGCAGCAGAAACTCAGCCCCAGCCATCCCTCCCAAACAACGTGCTGGTTCCCATTCCTGAGACCTCCACCCACAGGGCTCTGTCACCCCATGGTGTCTGCTACTGCATGCCTGGGCATCCTTGGCAGTCTCTACAACACAGAATGTGAGGGCTCAGGCCTGGGAACCATGATGGGTCTTGGGTGCCCTGCTGTGATCAGGATCATCACATAAACGTGTGCCCGCCATGCAGGAGGAGATGGCCCTTTAGAGTTTAGAGTCCAGGGAGAGGAGGACCACTCCTCTCTCAGAGACCACCGCTGTCACTGAAACCTCCATCGCCTGCCACTGGCAGTGCAGCTTCCGACAGAGCCCTTAACCCGCTGCCACCGGCAGTGTAGCCCCAGGATAGTGCCAACACCCCATCCCCCACCACCAGCAGCGCAGCACGTGATGGCAGCCCCTAACCTGCCCCTGCCTTAGACACTGCAGCACTCGATGGCATCCGCAAACCATGTCCCTGCAATGGGCAGCACAGCCCGGGATAGCACCCCAACCAACTCCCTGCAGTGGGCAGTGTAGCCACAGATAGTGTCCCCAACCAGACCCCCACCGCAGGCAGTGATGCCCCCTTATGCCACCCAAACCACCCCCCACTGCAGGCACTGCAACCCTGAGTAGTGAGTGTCCTAACCCACTCCCCATCAGTAACAGTGCGGCCCTGGATAGCGCCCCCAACCAACTCCCTGCCTTGGGCAGTGCAGCCACGGATAGCACTCCAAACTCCCTCTCCACCTTGGGAAGTACCACCTTGGATAGCTCGAGTAGCCCAATAGCGCACCCAACCTGCCCCTGCCACAACCAACGCAGCCCGGAATAGCACACTCACCCACTCTTTGCCAGGCAGTGCAGATCCCTGAGAGCACCTGATCCACCCTCCGCCTTACCCCCACTCAGGCTGTGTATCCAACACCAAGAATACCCCCACCAACACTCTACCCCCCTCCACAGGCAGTCCAACCCTGTGTAGCTATCCCAGCAAGCCCCCCCACCTCTGTCTCAGTGTAATCCCCATGGCGCCTTTAACACCACCCCTCCTCGCCACCAGCAGTGTAGCCTAACCCAACCTCCACCACCAACACTGCAGCCCCAGATAGTGTCCCCAGCCTGCTCCCCACGTGGGCAATGCAGCCTTGGATAGTGGCCCCAACCAGCTCCCAGACACAGGCTATGATGTCCTGGATATTACACCCCGAACTCACTGGGGGCAATGTAACACCTGATAGCACCCCCAACCCATCCCTCACCGCTGGAAGTGTTGCAACCCATAGGGCCACCAACCCATCCTGACAAGGGAATTGCAGCACCTGATAGCTCCTCCAACTCACCCCCCACCTAGGGCAGTACATCCCCGGATAGTGCCCACGACATGCCCCACTGCTGCTGGCAATACCACTTGGGACAGGCCCCAACCCAACCCCCAGCAATGGGCAGCACACCCCAGGAAAGGGCCCCCAAACCACTCCCCTCCGCGGGCAGTGGCGCCTCAAATAACACACCCAACCTGCCCCCGCAACACCAGCAGTGACACTCTGAATAGTGCCCACTGCCCACGGCAGGGCACCCCCAAGCCGTCCCCCATGCCTGAGGCTGTGCAGGCCAGGATGGCGAATCTATCCCACCATCTTTTTACCTTTCCAGCTGTGCTGCAGTCTCCATCACCGCCACCAACCACAACAGCGAGGCGGGCCCATACGGCAGACTCCAGCCACCCCCAGCCTCCAGCATGGGCGGCGGGAGGCTGCTACTCCTCCTCTAAACCAGCTCGGAACAGGCGGGCCCACGAACTTAGAATTCTGTTTGAAATGGTGAGACGCCCGCTTGCCGTCCTTTATATATGGCGTGCCTAGACTACATGCTCTGATTGGATGAGAGCAAACTTCAAGGTCTACTCTAATTGGGCTTTATTTCTATGTTCTGATTGGTTAGCCTAAGACTAGTTCTCATCCAACCCAAAGCGATTCTGGCCAGGCTGAGCTGCGGCGCCTTTAAGACTGCGCTTTCTGCGAGGATCTAGCGGGAGCGGCTGCGCGGTCCGAGGGATTCCGCGGAACCGGCGCCGCAGGTGGAGGGAGTCTACAGAGGCCGCGTTGCGGCAGGAGGGAGTCTGCAGAGGCCGCGGCGCGGTGGGATGGAGTCAGCAGAAGCGGCAGTGTGATCAGAGTCAGTTTCTTCGGAGAAGCCGTGGTGGCTTCCACGCGATGGTGGAGGAGGAGGCAGCTCTCTGCGGTAAGTGGCGGGGACTTGTACCCCACCGGGACCCCTCCAGGCCTCCCTGCTCCTTCTCCGCGGCCCCCTGCTTTCTGGCCCTCACTTCTTTATGGGCATTTGGGCCCCAGTCCTACACGCGTGGGAGCTGTTGTGGGGCCCTCGCCATGGCAGCGTCAGCAACCCTGCCGGGAAGGCTATGCCGGTGTCTGACCTGAATCCAGCGTCTAGGAATGCACATGCCCTGAGCCCGTGGTGAATCCCGCGACCTGGGTCCCTCCGAACCCCACGGGTCTCTGAGCTGAAGTATCCTAATTTTCATTTCCACCTACAGTGTATGAGTTCCCCTTTTTCTAAAACCACACCCGCATTTCTGTGTTGTTTTTTTGTTTTGTTTTTTTTTTATTTTAAGAGACTGAGTCTGGCTCTGTCGCCCAGGCTGGAGTGCAGTTCCACAATCTCGGCTCACTGCAACCTTCACCTCCTGGGTTCAGGCAATTCTCCTGTCTCAGCCTCCTGAGTATCTGGGACTACAGACACCCACCACGGCCAGCCTAATATTTGTATTTTTAGTAGAGATGGGGTTTCACCATATTGGTCAGGCTGGTTTCAAACTCCTGACCTTAGGTAATCCGTCCAACCAGGCCACCCAAAGTGCTGGGATTACAGGAGTGAGCCACTGTGCCTAGTGAATTACAGTTTCCTAATGAATAGTTCATTTTGAGGACCTATTCCCTTACCTGTTGTTTGATTTTATGTCTACAAAATTGTCTGGTCAGGTTCTAGATTGGATTCTTTTCTGCTTTGTAGTGTATTTTTGTGTACACATTAGGTGACAACTCCTCATGAATTACATGATTGCCTGAAATTTTTGCCTAATCTATAGGATTTTTTTTTTAATTTGGAAAGTAGTTTTCTTTGCTGTGCAAAAATTTTTTAGGTTTGTGTAGTGCCACTTGGCACTGTAATTTGGTATTGCGGATTGTGGGTCCTCACTTTGACTGTATTTCTCAGGATTCCTTTAGACCATTGCTTTTGTGGTTCCCTGTGATTTTTAGCAATACATATTTGTTTCTGTTAACTTTTTCACAACATAAAGGTCCATAATTAGGGGTACATTTTCATATATATAGATTGATTAATGATCAAATCAGGGTACTTAGGATCTCTGTTCCCTCATACAGGTATCATTTTTATGTGGAGAGAACATTCAAAATTCTCCCTTCTTGCTCTTTTGAAAAATACAGTATTGTTAACTCCAGTCACCAGGCTGAGGAGAACACTCAGATTGCGTCCTTTAATGGTAAGATAACTTTGTTTTCATAAGCTATCCCAATTCCCCCTCCATCTTCCAGACTCTAATTACCAATATTTTGGTTTCTACTTAACATAAACATCTTAAGATTTCACAGGAGTGGTATCACGCAGTGTGTGTCTTTCTGGGCCCAATTCATTACATTTAACATAATGTTTTCCAGGTTCATCTGGGTTGCTCTAAATAATGCTATTTGATTATTTTGATGACCGAAGAATATTCCTGAATGTATACGAGAGTTTCTTGGTCTCTATATCTGTGGATGAACAGGTAGGTTGAATGTCTACCCAGTAGTGGGACTGCTAGATGGCATGGTGTTTCTTTTTGTATTTTATTCTTTGCAGGATTCTCAACTTTTTTTTAATAGTGTTAATACTAACTTACGTTTCCACAAACAGTTCTCCTTTTTGGAAATTCATATCAGAAGTTGTCTTTTGAAATATTTTAATATTTTAGTAATGTTCATTCTAGTTGGAGTGAGATAAGATCTGAGTGTGGTTTTGATCTACACTTTTCTCATGAGTAGTAATGTCACCCAAGATTTTGTAATCATTGGTTCAGTTTTTCCTGTCTTTGCACAAATATCTATTCAGGTTATTTGCCCAATTTTGGTCTAGTTATTTTTCTGTTGTTTAGTTTTTTTGCCAGCTGGTAGTGTTACTGGCTTTTGCCTTTTCAAAAATAATGCCTTATCCACTGTGTGTGTGCCCAAATTTTTAAATAATTTTTAGTATGCTTTTTCATTTTGTTTGCGGTTTTCCTTTGTTGGGCACAAACTCTTCAGTTTCACATGATCCCACATATGCATAATTTTTTGGTTAGCTGTGCTGTTGGTTGCTAATCAAGAAAAAAAATCACTACCAAAGCAGTCCATTGTCAATGATTTTTTCCCTTGTATTTTTTTACTTTTTGTAAACCGTGAGCATACATCCAAGTTGCCCTAAACATACCCATACCCGAGGTTGTCTTTATAGGAGCTTTATGGTTACGAGTTTTGTATAGAATCTTTTAATCTTTTTGAGTTGATTATTGCACACTTAATAGCATAAGAATCTTATATTATTCTTTAGCATGTGGATATCTAGTTTCAAAAACCTTCCCTATTATGTCATTTTGGTGGTGTTTTGAAAAATGTTCACTCTGTATAAATTTGTGTTTATTATTGTGTACACAGTGTTATTTGTGTTTATTATTGTGCCCTTATTTTGCTCACTGGTCTGTGTTTTTCTGTGTATGCAGGAAACATATGGTTTGGTTAACTAGAGATTTTCATTTAATTAGAACTCAGAGAATGTGTTACATCCCACATGGTTTGTATTTCTCAGGATAGCTTTGGAAATTCAGGGTGTTTCACATTTCCACATAAATTGTAGAATTGTTTCTTCATGTTTCTTAAAACATTATTTGCCATACACCAAATGTAGTTAGAGGGTACAAGGAAGATTTTGATACAGAATTGATTACTCTCGTCTGACAGTAACTTTGTACCCATTACTGATTCCTTCCAAGACCCCCTCCATCTCCCCAGCAGCCTCTGGTAATGCCTATTGAACTTTCTACTTCTAGGGGATAAAGTTTTTTCAGTCTACATGCCTGAGATATGTGGCATGGGACATTCTCTACCAGGCTCATTCATTGGACCTGATGTTCTCCACGTTTCTTCATGTGGCTGCAGATGGTAGGATTTCCTAAAGATTTATGGCTGAAACATATTCCATGGTGTATCTGTATGGTAGTTTCTTCATTCCTGCAGCTGTGTATGGACAGGTAGGTTGGTTCTGTACCTTGACCACAGTTACAAGTGCTTCAGTACCCATGGGCAGGCAGATAGCTCTCTTCAAACTAGGGATTTCAACTACTTTAAATGTGGAACTGGTGGTGGGGCTGCTAGCTGACATAGTAGTTGTACTGTGAATTTTTTCAGGAATCTATAGCTGTTTTTCATAGTATGTATACTAATTTACATCCCCACCAATAGTGTTTAAGAGGTTACCCTTCTCTAAGTCTACACTGGCTGGCATCTTCAAAAGTTTGTGTTTTGTTTTTGGTAGTATTCATTCTGAGTGGAATGAGACGGAATCTTAGTGTGGTTTTCATGGACATTTTTGTGAGGATTAGCGATGTCGAGAAAGTTACTTGAGAAATCCCCACATTGTTTACCATGGTGTCTGAACTATTTTTGCATTTCCACCAACAGCAGACTAGCATCCCTTTCCTCTTCTGCCTTGATGGCAATCATTCTTGTGGATTGTGTCATAATCGTCATTCTGACCAGTGTGAAATACTATCTCATGGGCCTTTTGCTTTGCATTTTTCTGGTGATTACTGTGGTACAGAAATGTTGTCATGTCTGTTTGTTGCTGTAAGCTGCCTTTTGAGATTCGTATTTTCATGCCCTTTGCCCTGTCTTCATTGGGTTTTTGTTTTGCTGATTTATTTGCTTAACGTCTTTAGGGTAGATCCTGGATATTAGACTTCCTCAGATGCATACGTGGGAACATTTCTCCCGTTGTGCAGGTTGTCTGTTTATTCTGTGGGCAATTTCTTCTGCCGTGCAGCAGCTCTTTTGTGTATTAGGTCACACTTGCCAATAATTGTAGTTGCACTTGCTTTTGGAGACTTAGGCATATCCATGCTGTGCCAAATCCTCTGTCAAGAAGGGTATTTCCTAGGTTCTCTTGCATGCTTTTCATAGTTTGACATCTTGCATTTACATCTTTCATTCATTTTGAGTTTATTTCTATACACCATGAAACACAGCAGGGGCCAACTGTTTTTCTTCTGCAACTGTCTAGCCATTTATCCCAGTACCATCTATTGAGAGGAGGGATTCCTTTCTCCAAAGCTTATTTTTTGTGGATTTTGTTGTATAGCAGATGGGACTAGGAGTGCGGGTTTACATCTGGGTCCTGTCATTTATTCCACTGCTCTGTGTGGAATGGGGTTCCAGCTTTTCAATGACATTTAAAATCAGTAAGTATGACACAACCGATGTAGTTTGGATTTCTTGGGATTGCTTTGGAAATTCTGGGTGTTTTGTGGTCCATATGAATTTCAACATTGCATATTTATGTATTTTTTGAAAGGTTATCCATATGGTAAAGATATACAATGGGGGCAGTTAGAGTGGGGCATTTTGGTTAGTGCAGACACAGAAGAATTATAAAATCAGGATAATTAGAGTCTATGTTATCACAAACAGTTGTTAATTTCTCCATGGTGAAAACATTTGGAATCTTCTTTTCCAGACTTCGTGTCTTTGTATTCTTTTGAAAAACATGTTCACTGTATGTACGTTTGGGTGACATATGGGACTCCCTCAATCTATCCATTGGGTAGCCTTTTTATTATTATTATTATTATTATTATACTTTAAGCTCTGGGGTACATGTGCAAAATGTGCAGGTTTGTTACATAGGTATACATGTGCCATGATGGATTGCTGCATCCATCCCCCCATCATCTACATTAGGTTATTTCTCCTGTTAGCCCTCCCCATCCCCCCTACCCCCTGCTGTCCCTCCCCTAACACTTCCAACCCCTGACGGTCCCCGGTGTGTGATGTTCCCCATCCCCCCCACCCCGTGTCCATGTGTTCTCATTGTTCAACTCATACTTATGAGAACATGTGATGTTTGGTTTTCTGTTCTTGTGTCAGTTTGCTGAGAGTGATGGTTTCCAGCTTCATCCATGTCCCTGCAAAGGAAATGAACTCATCATTTTTTATGGCTGTGTAGTATTCCATAGTGTATATGTGTCATATTTTCTTTAGCAAGTCTGTTTTTGAATGGGTATTTGGGTATCCTGTTTGGATACATACAGGTTTTAGTTGCTCTGTTTTTTTGCCCACATAGTACCTTTAGTTTCTTGTGTATGTTAGATAACAGTTCCTTTCAGATACATGATTTTCCATAATTTTATCCCAATCTGTAGTATACCTTTTCTTCGGGTTCATTGTTTTCTCCTTGAGAAGTTTTAAAGTTGTCCTTTGTCTTCATGTTTACAATTGCTTTCATTAGCAGTGATTTCTGCGTCACATTGGGAAATAAAGTGAGAGAGATGGGAAAGGCATTGTATTATTTCTGGGTATAATCTCCTTAAATTTTTATTTTTGCAAGTGGTGTGCACAGATTCAAGTTTCCCCAAAATAGTCACCCTATGTTTTTTCTTGGGAGCTTTTTTGGTTTCAGGATTAGACTTAGGTGTTCATTTTGTTTTGATGTTTGTGTCTTGTGCAACATAGGGGTTTTACTTAAGTCCTCTGCACGTGAATACCCAGGTTTCTGAACTTGGGGGCCGTTGGTGTTTTGAGACTCCATCTCAAAAAAAAAAACTACATACCTCCCACCCAGTTTGCCTGCTACAAAACTCCTGTGAGCATCAAAAACTTTACTGAACTCTAAGTCATCCTGCTCACCTGAGACAAATGCACATTTGTCTTCCTCTGCAGATTCCCCAAGCTAGGCAAAGGCCTAAGTGACAGATGGCCAGGGGTAGTGGCTCATGCCTGAAATACCAGCACTTTGGGAGGCTGAGGCTGGTGGATCACCAGAGTTCATGAGTTCAAGAGCCGCCTGACCAACGTCATGAAACCCTTTTCAAATTATTATTATTTTTGAGATGGAGTCTCGCTCTGTCACCCAGGTTGGAGTACAGTGGTGCCATCTCTGCGCACTGCAACCTTCGCCTCCCGAGTTCAAGTGATTCCCCTGCCTCAGCCTCCCAAGTAGCTTGGATTACAAATGTGTGCCACTGCACCTGTTTTTTCTCCTCCTCCTCCTCTTCCTTCTCCTTTTCCTCCTCCCCCTCCTTCTCCTGGTCCTGGCCTGCTTTTTAATACACCTTTACTACTGGTCTGCAACTTGGCTCTATCTGGCGTTCAGCCTTATGACCCTCAGTCGAATTCTTTCTTCTGGGGAGGCAAAAATTGAAGGTGTTGCAGATGTGTACGGATTCACCACCAGGAAGTCAGATACCTTCCACCAGTAACAGGTCAAGGATGCTGGGCTAAAATGTTCTGTCCTGGCCTGCAGCCCTGCATGCTTTTTACAAATGGTAGTAGCTCTAATGTCCAGGCATGGCCACTGCACCTTTTCTGTATGAAAGTCCCCTCAATAATCCTGTGTCTCCTGATCTCCTCTACCTCTTCCACAACATGCCTTCCCTACTGGAATAAAGTGGGGTCCCACAGGGCACCCCCCCTTGCAATTTTTTTTTTTTTTTAGATAGAATCTTCCTCTGTTGCCCAGGTTGGAATGCAGTGGCTTGATTTTGGCTCACTGCAACCTCTGCCTCCTGGGTTCAAGCGATTCTCCAGCCTCAGCCCCCCTAGTAGCTGGGATTATAGGTGCCTGCCACCATGCCCAGCTAGTTTTTTAATTATTATTTTTAGTAGTATTTTAGTATCACCCAGGCTGTAGCGCAGTGGCACAATCCTAACTTAAGAGCCCGAGCTATCTTTTAGCAAGCATTGCAAGTTAGCTGGGTCCCCATGCCTGGCTAATTAAAAACAGTGATGACAAAAAAAAAAACACTTTTTTAATTTTAGATACAGGGTCTCACTACGTTGCCCAGGCTAGTCTTGAAATCCTGGCCTCAAGCCATCCTCTTACATCGACTTCCCAAAGCACTGATTACAGGTATGAGCCACCAAGACACTCAGCTGGCCAGAGCAGCATGTGCTGCACAAGGCTGGGTCCGGGTATCTGGGAGGAGGGGACAGTTTAGACATCCTGAGGTCAGCTCTACTGAGGCAGGAAAGTACCTTGGTTTCTGATGTTCAGATAGAGGACAGGACGGGATATCAGGCCAAGGATGCCACCCCTGTTCCCCTCCTAACTTGGATGTGGTCAGCAGAGAAGTGGGGGTGAGGTCTGGGCTGCTTTTGCCTCCTCCACATCCTATTTGACTTTGTGGCATTCGGTATAGGAGGAAGAGAGGAGAGGGCTGGGGGTCAGTGTGTGCCCCACTCACAGTGTGCTAAGCAAAGCTCCCCCCATCCCCCAACCAGCCTTCCTCCCTGTGACAGGCAGCGGGGTCATCTGCCTCTTAGTCATGGGTCTGAACCTTCTTGCCTGCGGCTGGGATGTGGCCCTGGACTCACCCCTGTCTTGGGAGATACTAGGCCCCATCTGCTCTGAGGAGGAAGTCCTGGCCCCACTGGGCCAGATGCACAAGCTGCCCTGGCAGTTGACCTGTCACCTGCAAGTTATCTCTTCCACCAAGAGTCCCTCTATGTGTCATTGCTTGTGCTAGGCCTGGGGGCACAACTGAGAAGCACGCTGGTTTCGGATCCCTTTGGGGGCCTAGGAGCTGAGCCCAGCCCTTCTCTGTGCAGACGGGCACCACCCTGGACATGCTGGCTCCCTCCAGCTTCAACAGCATCAACTAGGACTGGTGGCTGTGGCATTCTGTCGGCTGGGTATGGTGTGAACTGGAGGTGACCCTGCCAGAGCGGTGGACCCAGGACCTGTGCACAAGAGGGGTGCTAAGGATTGGCAGTGCCCACTCCTATGCCATCATGGTCAGTGTGGCCAGGAACAGGTAGGGCAGGTGGATGGGCATTGTTGCTGAACATGGGACCTCCAGTTGCCAGCCACAGCTTGTCTCCTGGGGCGGGACGGTAGGGGGCCCTGTCCTGCCCTGCCCTGGGGGCTGTGCCCTGTGTAGAGGGATAGGTGGCCTGATCTACCCCGTTGGGAGGCCATTTTTCCCATGTGGCTGGCAGGCCTCTGAGCCCCATGCTGCAGGTTATGTGAGGGAGTGCCCCATAGCAGGGCCCCTCCTCATGCCCTGACCTGCCACCTCCTCTCCATATCTCCTGTGTCTGCAGTGGGTGAACGGGATCAATGTGCTAGAGCATGAGGGGGGCTACCTCCCCTTCAAGGGCAACATCAGCAGCCTGGTCCAGGTGGGGACCCTGCCCTCCCACCTCCATGTCACTAATCACCATCAACAACACACTCACCCCCTCCCCGCTGCCACCAGGGACCATCCGCTATATGACCGAAACCTCCAAGTGGATACCATCCTGCCTCCACTGCCTGTACTCACCCACCCGCTCCACTCTGTGGTCTTCCTGCTACGGATAGGGTGGCCTTTGAAGATTGGAGGCCCTGGATCTAGGGAGGCTGTGGAGACATTCCAGCTGAGGTCAAAGGAGCCAGGGCAAGGACCCAGCACCCCAGATATCCCAAGGGTTACTCTGTCCAGAACACAGACTTTGACTTCTTCAACTTGGCAGGACTGCAGTGGTCTGTGCTTCTGTACACGACACCCACCACCTACATCCATGACATCACCATCACCACCGGCATAGAGAAAGACAGCGGTGAAGGCTTCTGGTAGGATCCTTTCTCAGTGGGGCCCAGGGTGGCTCTGTTTGGAAAGCTCTCCCAGGAAAAGCTTCTCCCAGCATCTATAAACTCTCACAGGTTCCCATCCACCAATGAAGCTAAAATCCGGACTATGCAGGCACTGGCTCCCAAAATCACCTGTTTGGCTGGCCTCGCTTGGAGAAGAGGGGTCTGGTCTAAGGTCACACAGCTCAGGGTAGCAATCCTGTCCCTTCCCCACGGTGCTGCCCTCACTCTAGCTCCCCTTGGTACACATCGTACTCACGAAACAGGCAGCTTATGAGCTACTCCCATGGCCCAAGCCCCACCTGAGGCCCCTTCATGTGCCCCCAGGCCGAGCAAATAGTAGTGTTGCCTGTCTGTGGTTTCACATTGCACTAATTATATATCCTAGTGCTTCTTAGCTGTGTGACTTGATGACCGCCTCTCTCCATCTTTAATGACCCTGTGGCCCCCGTGGCTCATGGGTGAAGGTGTGCTGGGCCCAAGATGCCCCCTCCCAGGCTGGGCTTCCAGGACTCAGCTACTGGACAGTGACAGTCTGCCATGAGGGATAGGGTGGGACCAGGGCAGGGGCTCTCCTGGCTGCTGATACCTGTTCACCTGACCCCCAGCATTGCTGCCACCCACTATAGGTGACTAAAGAGTGGGCCCAGGGCACCTTCAGACTCAACCCCAATGATGAGGACAGCCAATGAGTGCCACCTGAAGGTAAGACCCCTGCAGCCTCATCACTTTCCTGGACTCCCCTCTCCACCTAGCCCTGGGCCACTTTGAGCATTAGCACCATCATTTTGTTTACTTTGCCATTGGCAGACAGCAGCGGAGACCTCAAGACATGGGCCAGAAGCAGTGGCTCATGCCTATAATCCTAGCACTTTGGGAGGCTGAGGTGGGAGGCTCGCTTGAGGCCAAGCATTCTAGACCAGGTTGGGCAATACAGTGAGATTCTGTAACTACAAAAAATTATATTTTTAAAAAAAGACTTCAGCAGAAATGGCAAGAGATTTGGGCAGGACCCAGAGCTCTGGGGTAGGGAGGGAGGTTGGCAGGGCTGATGTTGGCACAGTCTATATGCCCAAAGGGTTGACCCCTGTGGGCATATAGACCGTGACCCTGTGCCTCCCTTCACCTCCAGGAGCTCAGCTCGTTGGCAAAACCTCATGGAAACTGCACATAGGACACAGCCAGAATGACCAGGTGTCTCTAGTCCCTCCAGCCCCCTGCTCCGTGCTGTTAGAGCTCAGCAGGGTCCTGGCTCCCCAGGGAAACAGCATGTTGGCCTCCCTGAGCACCACCTCCTCCTCACGCAGGTGGTCACGGACCTCAGGCTGTGGATGCTGCAGACTTGCTCCATGCTCTTGGGTCTCCTCTGGGAGCTCATCAGGACCATGGTGGAATGGACATAGGTGTGAGTTCCCCAGGGACAGCCACAGGGCAGAGACAGGTGTGATGGCAGCCTAAACAGCAGATCTAGGTGGCAGGGCTGAACAGGGTGGGGGTGCCAGGCCCTGGGGGACAGGGGCATCCCAGAACTCTAGGATCGAGGCAGAACAGCCAGGAGTGGGGCATTTCCTGCAGACCCCAATACTCCCATGCCGGTCTAGCCCAGCAGGCAGGGAAGACTCACCCTTTGTGGGGCCTGGTGTGGTGGCTCACAACTGTAATCCCAGCACTTTGGGAGGCAGAGGCAGGAGGATCATCAGAGATCAGGAGTTCGAGACCAGCTTGGCCAACATGGTGAAACCCTGTCACTACTAAAAATACAAAAATTAGCTGGACATGGTGGTGTGTACCTGTAATCATAGCTACGTGGGAGGCTGAGGCCAGATAATCACTTGAACCCAGAAGGCGGAGATTGCAATGAGCTGACATTGCATCACTGCACTTTGGCCTAGGAGATGGAGTGATACTCCGTCTCAAAAAATAAAAAGTAAAAAGAAAGCTCACCCTTTGTGGATTTGAGGGAAGGAAGCTAAGGCACTATCTTGGCTGTGCCTGCAGCAGCCAGAGTCTCTCCCCACCCTGCCTGTGCCCCAGGTCTCCCATCCCATATTCCGTGTCCCCACCCAGCCCATCTGGCGGAAAACAGAGCCAAAGGATGCCTCCTGCTGGCCTCATCC
Organism: Sapajus apella; assembly: GCF_009761245.1. Lineage (NCBI taxonomy): Eukaryota > Metazoa > Chordata > Mammalia > Primates > Cebidae > Sapajus > Sapajus apella. Next base: position 4,780,427 of record NW_022436941.1, read on the forward strand.
CAGGCTTTGGCTTCTGGGACCTGGCGTCTTTGGATTTGGATTTGTTCCTTGCAGACCTGGAGGGGGAGCTGCTGAGCAGCCACCATGTGTTGTTAGAGACCCCTCCTCTTCCTCAACTCCCTGTGACCCCTGTTTCTCAGACCTGGGGGGAAACAAGGGCACACAAATTGTCACCCTGGAGGTGGAGTGGGGCTGCTAGGAGGAATAGGGAGTGTCTGCTACTGAGTTCAGGGTTTCTTTAATTTTTTTTTTATGAGACAGAGTCTCACTCTGTTGCCTAGTCTAAAGTACAGTGGTGCGATCTCTCCTACCTGCAAGCTCCACCATCTGGGCTCAAGTGATTTTCGTGCTTCAGCCTCCCAAGTAGCTGAGATTACAGGTGGGTGCCACCACATGCAGCTAATTTTTGGTTTTTTTTTTTTTTTTTTTTTTTCCAGTAGAGATGGGTTTTGCCATGTTGGCCCGGCTGGTCTCCTGAACTCCTGAGCTGAGGTGATCTGCCCACCTTGGCCTGCCAAAGTGCTGGGATTACAGGCATAAGCCACTGCACCTGGCCTAAATTTTAAATTTTTAAATTTTTTTTTGAGACAGAATTTTGCTCTTGTCACCCAGGCTGAAGTGCAGTGGCACTCAGCTCACTGCAACCTCTGCTTCCCAGATTCAAGCAATTCTCCTGCCTCAGCCTCCAGAGTAGCTGGGGCTACAGGTTCGTTCCACGCCTAGCTAATTTTTGTATTTTTTAGTAGAGACCAGGGTTTCACTCTGTTGGCCAAGATGTTCTCAATCTCCTGATCTTGTGGTCCACCCATGTCGGCCTCCCAAAGTGCTGAGCCACCGCACCCGGCCACATTTTTCATTTTTTAAGCTGTCTTCAGAGATGAGCTCTTGCTCTGTCACGTAGGCTGGAGTGCAGTGGCTCAATCATAGCTCACTGCAGCCTCAAATTCCTGGACTCAAATGTTCCTCCCACCTCAGCTTTCTGAGTAGATAGGACCACAGGTGTGCATTACACCCTGTGAATTTTTAAAATTTTTTGTGGAAACGTGTTCTCACTATGTGGCTCAGTCTGATTGAACTCCCAGCCTCAAGTGATCTTTCCCTCTTGGCCTCCCAAAGAGCTGGCATTACGGGCTTGAGCTGCCAGGCCTTGAGTATAGAATTTGTTTAGGGGATGGTGAAAATGTTCTTAAATTGGTAATGGTTGTACACTAAAGTGTAAACTTTAAATGGGTAAATTATATATGAATGATACCTCAGCAAAGCTGTTTTATTTAAAACAAAAAAAAAAAGGACGGGTGAAGTGGCTCATGCATATAATTCCAGCACTTTGGGAGGCCAAGGTGGGTGAATCACCTGAGGTCAGGAGTTCGAGACCAGCCTGGCCAACACGGTGAAACCCTGCCTCTACTAAAAATACAAAAAATGGTGACTTGAACGAGGGGTAGGGTATCCCATCTGCTTGGAGCGGCTCTTTATGAGCCCCAGCTATTTCTTGGGTCCTCAAACGAAACCTCCCATGGCCAAGTCATACCCAACACTGGCCTCCTCCCCTTTTCTGGCGCCCACTCAGAGATGCTGAGTGACAGAGGCTCAGGCTTTGGGTGTTCCTGAGGCAAAGCCTTAACCCAGGAGCTCCACAGCTCACGCCCAGTGCATGATTCACATGGCCACACTTCCGGCCTCTTTTTCCCTTGAGAGCAATTTGTCCCTGGGAGATCCTGGATCCCTCATTCAAGTGCATTGCTGCAGGACAACACTTCTTTCAGGGGTGACCCAGGCCTGCAGGGTTCCAGTGTCACCAGCAGGCCTTGCCCCAGCCTCCACCCGAGCCCCTGCTCCTCCTCTCCCACAGGGAACATGATGTCCTCTTCCCAGGGTATAGCCACCTGCAGAGGGCCCAGCCCCTCTGCTGGAGCCACTGGATTCTGAGGTGAGCTGGGTGAGGTGCAGGGGCCATGCTGGAGGGGAAGACCCTGGCTGCCCTGACCCTCCTGCCCCTGGCTTTCCACAGCCACACCATGGCACTGACCCGAGACTCTGAGCAGCTGCTGGAGGTGCGGAAGTGGATCGGTGTCCTGCCCCTGGGGAGGTGTGTGAGGCTTCAGTGCTCCAAGGGCCTGATGGGGGTAGCTGCTGCATAGCCTTAGGGATTAACAGATGAGCTGGAAGGGCAGAATGGGACAGAAAGTCAGGTCATCTGCTCAGAGGGGCACCTTGCATGGAACCCCAGCTCTCACTAAGATGGGGACGTCCAAGCCAGTGAATGTTTCTGAGCAGGGCCAGAGCTCTCCAGTGAGGTTCCTGGGCAGCCCAGCCCGCTGCCCTTAGCCTGACATATGGGGACATTTGTCAGGAGACAAGGGTCCTGCACCCAAGGCGACTTGGTGCTTGGGGATAAGTGTTCTGGGGACACTTGGGGTTAAGTGTGTACCCAATTCGACTGGGCCAGGAAAGGGGCTGAGCTTCAGGTGGTTGCCCTGGCAATCAGGACTTGGTTCTGTGGGGGATGTATGTGTGTAGGGGGGGTGGCCTGCCTGTGAGGAGCCCTGGTCACCATGAATCCCTGTCCCTGCAGTGGGGCAATTTTGGGCAATCCCCTTGGTTGTGGATCGAGAGCTGCTCTGAGCAGGTGAGATGCCCTTCCCCTCTTCCCTAGGGGGAGTCACCCTCAGCACCCACCAGGACACGAAGCCACACCTGAGACCAAAAAACAGGGGCCTATGGCTCCTGGTGAAACCTTCATTTATTGCCTATGGGTACTGAAGTCTTCCATGGCATGGGTGCGTGGTACTGAGAGACTCAGGGCTCCTGCCTCCCTCCTAGGACTGTGCAAAAGATCCCTCGCCCCAGCTCCCATCCTGCCTGCCCTGATCCTCTTTCCAGGAGGATGGGCTGGGCAGCCTGGTTGGGGGAGAGGAGGCCACTCCCTGTGCTCCAGCCCAGGCCTGCTTCTTCCCACCATCCAGAACTCAACATTGGGACCATCACTCTCAACAGCATGGATGCCACCAGTGAGCGTAACTTCATGGATGAGTCTTGGGGAGCCAGTCCCCTGCCCTGTGCCTCACTTTTGCCCCCAAGCCCTGCTTCTCTGCAGTCTCTTCCTACCCCTGTATAGTCAGGATAGTTGTGGTTATGGTTGTACGCTAAAGTGTAAACTAAGTAAATTGGGTGGGGCACAGTGGCTTACATCTGTAATCCCAGCACTGGCCAACATGGTGAAACCCTGTTTCTACTAAGAATACAATATTTAGCCAGGTGGGATGGTGGGCACCTGTAATTCCAGCTACATGGGAGGCTGAGGAAGGAAAATCACTTGAACTTGGGAGGCTGAGGCAGGAAAATCACTTGAACCTCGGAGGCCAAGGCCGCAGTAAGCTGAGATCACACCAGTGCACTCCAGCCTGGGTGACAAGAGTGAAACTTTATTTCAAAAAATAAAAAATAAATAAATAAATGGGTAGATTGTATGTGAATGATACCTCAGTAAAGCTCGTTTATTTTATTTTTTCAGATATACTCTTGTGATCTCAGCTGACTGCAACCTTCACCTGCTGGGTTCAGGTGGTTCTCCTGGCTCAGCATCCTGAGTAACTGGACTACAGGCATGCACCACAACACCCAGATAATTGTTTTGTATTTTTTTTTTTGAGACAGAGTTTCGCTCTTGTTACCCAGGCTGGAGTGCAATGGCGCGATCTCGGCTCACCGCAACCTCCACCTCCTGGGTTCAGGCAATTCTCCTGCCTCAGCCTCCCGAGTAGCTGGGAGTACAGGCACGCGCCACCACGCCCAGCTAATTTTTGTATTTTTAGTAGAGACGGGGTTTCACCATGTTGACCAGGATGGTCTCGATCTCTTGACCTCGTGATCCACCCGCCTCAGCCTCCCAAAGTGCTGGGATTACAGGCTTGAGCCACCGCGCCCGGCCCAATTGTTTTGTATTTTTAGTAGAGATGGGGTTTCACCATGTTGGCCAAGATGGTCTGGATCTGCTGACCTCTCAATCTGCCTACCTTGGCCTCCCAAAGTGCTGGGATTACAGGAGTGAGCCACCATGCCCAGCCAAAGCTGGTTTATTTAAAACGACAACAATAACACAAAACGGGCTAGGTGCAGTGGCTTACATTTGTAATTATAGCACTTTGGGAGGCCAAGGCAGGAAGTTTGAGCCTAGGAGTTTTAGACCAGCCTGGGCGACATAGAAAGTCCCCATCTTTACAAAAAATGAAAATTTATGTTGGGCATAGGGGCTCATGCCTCTAATCCCAGAACCTTGGGAGGCCAAGGCAGGTGGATCTTGAGGTTAGGAGATCAAGGCCATCCTGACCAACATGGTGAAATCCCATCTCTACAAAAAATACAAAATTAGCTGGCCATGGTGCCAGCTACTCATGTGGCTGAAGCAGGAGAACCACTTGAACCCGGGAAGCAGAGACTGCAGTGAGCTGAGATCTCCCCACTGCACTGCAGCCTGGCAACAGAGCAAGTGAGGTCTGGGCTAGGGTCAGGGTGAAGACCAAGGTAGGGCAAGGCCAGGTAAAAGGGGAAAGACCAGGACCAGGGTGAGGTCAGGGCCAGGACAGGACCAGGATAGCACGTGGTCAGAGCCAGGCCAGGATGAACACAGGGTCAGGGTCTGGGCCAAGGCTAAGGCTGGGCCAGGGACAGGGTCAGAGCAAATGCAGAGCCAAGAAGAAGGTAGGAACAGGGAGAGTCCAGAGCAGGGGCTGGACCAAGTCAGAACCAGGACAAAGTAAAAGTAGGGACAGGGCAGTGCAAGACCAGGATAGGACCAGGACCAAGGAAAGGCAGGACTAGAATATTACAAGGCATAGCCAAAAGCAGGGCAGTGTAATAGCTGGGGTAGGACTAGGAACAGGGCCAGGTTATGGTGGGGCCACTACATGGCCAGAACACAGTGTGACAGGGCAGGGCCAGGGAGTAGGCAGGGCCAGGGCCAGGGCCAAGGCTGTGCCAAGGCAGAGATTGCCAGTGCAGGGTCATTGCAGGGTGAGGGGCAGGGCCAGGGCACAAACCATGCAGGGTAAGATAGGGCAATGGCACGACTGGTCTGTGGCAGGGACAAGTATAGCATAGCAGAGGGCCAAGGAAAGGCCAGGGCAGGAAAGGGCCATGGAAGCCTCAGGGCCAAAGCAGTTGCAGGGCCAGAAGCAGGGCAAGGCCAGAGTCAGAACAGGATCAGGGCCAGGTGAGGGTCAGGGCAATGGCATGATGACTGGCAGGGTGAGGGTCATGGGCAAGTCAGGAGCCAAGGCAAGAAGAGGGTCAGGTCAAAACCAGAGCCGGCACAGACCAAAGGCCTTGGCCAGAGCCAGGCAAGGCCAGGGTAGGGAAGGTCAGATCAAGATCAGAGCCAAGACAGGACTACGATACATAGGGCTAAGGCAGGGCCAGAGAAGGGTAGGGCCAGGGCATTACCAGGGCAGAACCAGGGCAGAGCAGGGTCAGCAACATGTCATACCTGTGGCAGGTTCAGAGACAATGCTGGGCCAAGAGGGGCCTGGGCCAAGCAAGCATACGGTGGGTCCAGTGCCAAGGCACAGCCAGTGGGGGCCAAGGCATTGCCAGGGCCACCATAGGGCCAGGTCAAGGCTGGGTCAGGGATAGAGCCAGACAAAGGGCAGGGCCAGGGAGGTTCTAGGGTAAAGGCAGGGCCAGTGCAGCATGAGAACAAGGCAAAGGCAGGGCCATTGCAGGATACAAACAGTGTAGGGCCAGTGCAGAGGTAGCACAGGGCATGGCTAAAAGCAGGTGAGGGCCATAGTAGGGGCAGTGCTAGAAACAGGGTTAGGGAAAGCACTGGGCACAGCATGGCAGGGACAGAGCAGAGTAGGTCAGGGACAGGACCAGGTCATGGACAGAGGAGAAAAGATGTAAGATCAAGGCAACTTTGAGGAGAAGGCAGGGCCAGGGCCATGGCAGAGCCAGGCTAGAACAGGACCAGTGCAAGGCCAATGCAGGTTGAGGGCAAGACCAGAGCACAGAAGAGCAGGGCCATGGTGGGTCAGTGCCTGGACAAGGGTAGGACCAGGCCCAGGAATACTGCAGGACCAGGGCCAGGGCAAGGGCCAGTGCAGGACCAGAGCCAGGCCATAGAGAGGGCAGAGCAAGTGCCAAGGCAGGGCCAGGTAGTTCCAGGGTTGAGTGACACTGAATCCTAAGTGCTAGGGCTGAGGCAGGGTCAGGGAAAATCCAGGGCTGAGTCAAGTTTACATCAAAGACAAGCCCAAAGAAAGATCAAGGATATTCAGGGCCAGGGAACAACTAGGGCAGGGTCAGGCAGGGCAGTGGAAGGGTCAGTGCATGGCAGGATCAGGTCAGTGCTGTGACAAGGCAGAGCCAGCCCGGGATAGCACAGGACAAAGGCAGGGCTGGTCCAATGAAGGGATAAGGTCAAGGCAAAGAAAGAGCAGCACCAGGGCCATGGCAGGACCAGCAACAGGGCTAGGGCTGGGAAAGTGACAGGGCCAGGGTGGAGGCTCAGGCCAGAACAGCACATCAGAGTAGGGCCTGGCAAATAAGAGCCAGGACAGGGTCAGGGTCCATGATAAGTCCATGACCAGGTCTAGGACAAAGCTGAAGAAGTGCTATGACAGGGCCAGCACCATGGCATTACCAGGGTCAGGAGCAGGGGTCAGGCCTGGTTTAGGGACAGGGTGAGGTCCAAAGCAGGGCAGGGCAAAGGGGCAAGAACAGGACCAGAGCGAGATCAGGGACAGGGCAGGACTAGGATAGCACAGGGCCAGGGGCCAGGCCAGACCCAAGGCTAGGCCAGGAACAGGGCCAGAGCAAGGGTAGGGCCACTGAGAAGGCAGGACTAGCGAGAGTCCAGAGCAGGAGCAGGGCTAGGGCATTCCAGAACCAGGATAAACCAAAGGCAGGTACAGGGAAGGCCAAGACCAGGTTAGTGACAGGGTAGGGTTAGGGTAGGACAGAGCATGGCCAGAAGCAGGGCAAGGCCATAGCAGGCACAGGACTAGGAACAGTGCCAGGAAAAGCAGTGGGCCACAGTATGGTGGGGCCATGACATTGGATGACAGGGTAGGACCATGTCATGGACAGGGTAGTTCCAGCATCAGCCTGGGGAAGGGCCAGGGCAAGGCCAGGGAGAAGGCATGGCTAAGGCCATGCCAAGGCAGAGACCTCCAGTACAGGGTCAGCGCAGGGTAAGGCCAAGGCCAGAGCATTGAAGGGCACCGAAAAGCAAGGGAAGGTCCAGGGCAGGGTTAGGGGCAAGGGCAGAGCAGTGTCAGGGCCTGGGCAGGGCCCTGGCTAAATAAGGGCATAAGCCAAGGCAGGGTCAGAGCACATCCAGGGAGCGGCTAGGGCTGGGCAGGGTAAAGACACAACCAATGAAGGGTAAGACTAGGCAGTGGCACACATGGGCCATGGTAGGGCCGGGAAAGGGCAGCATAAGCATGGCCTTGATGGACCAGGGCAGAGACAGGTCAAGGCATGGCCGGGACAAATCTGGCTCAGGACATGTCCAAGTCCAGGTCAGAGCCAGAACACCACCAAGACAGTGACCACTGGCAGGCCTGGTGCCATGACCAGAGTCAGCAGGAGCAGCAGGGCCAGAGTCAAACCATGGCCAGCACAGGTTCAGGGCAGGGACAGGGTAGCACAAGGCAAAGACAGGGCTGTGTAGGGCCAGGGAAGTGGATAGTGTAGTGCCCAGTCAGGGCTGGACCAGGGCAGGACTGGGACTAGGTCATGGCTAGGGAAAATCCAAGGGCAGGTCAGAGCCAGGGACATGACAGGACCAAGACCAGGTACAGGAGAGGGCCAGAAACGGCAAAATGTCGACTAGGGCAGGTACATGGCAGGGCCAGAAAGGGGCCAGGAAAAGGTCATGGCCAGGGAAGGCACAGGATATAGGCAGGACGAGGAAGGGGTCAACGCAAGGGTAGGGCCAGGTCAGAACTAGAGCCAGGGTAGACCAAAGGGAGGACCCGGGTAGGGTTTGGGCAGGATAGGGAGGACCATGGCAGACCAGTATAGCATAAGTCCAAGACAGAATTATGGTGTGGCAGGGGAAGGGCAGGGCAGTGTCAGAACAATTGCATGGACAGGGCAGAGTCAGCATTGTGCCACAGCCAGGACAGGTCCAGGGACAATGCAGGGCCAAGAAGGGGCCAGGGCAAATGTAGGCAAAGAGTGGGTCAAGTGCCAATGTATGCCTGGTGCAGGGCCAGGCCATAGCCAGGGCCAATGTGGGCAAGGCCAGGGAGGGCCCAGAGCAAGGGCAGTGCCAGGGCAAAACCAGGCCCAGGATAATTCAAAGTTTGGATGAGGGCAGGGTATGGCCAGGGTAGTACTAGGGCAGAGAAGGATTAAGGTAGCACAGGGCATGGCCAAAAGCAGGGCAGGGCCATAGCAGGTGCAGTACTAGGACCAGGACAAGGGAAAGCACTGGGCCCAGTGCATGGCAGGGCCAGGGCGGAGGAGGGCAGGGTAGGACCAAAATTTGTCACGGAGTAGACTTGGGGTCAGTCTAGGGCAGGGCCAGGGCAAGGCCAGGGAGAAAGCAGAGCCAGGGTCATGGCAGAGCCAGGATAGAGCAGAACCCGTGCAGGGTGAGGGCAAGACCAGGGAATGGAAGGGAAAGACCATGGAGGGTCAGGGTCAGGACAAGGGTAGGGGTATGGCCAGGAATGTGCAGGACCACAGGCAGGGCCAGAGCTATGCCAGAGCAGGGAAGGGCAGGGCATTACTAGAGCCAGGTCATAGAGAGGGCGGAACAAGTGCCAAGACAGGGCCAGGTAGTGCCAGGGCTGAGTGACAATGAGCCCTGACTGTAAGGGCTGAGGCCGGGTCAGGGAAGGTCTAGGGTTGAGTCAGGGTTAGATCCGAGATGGGGCCAGGGCACAACCAGGATAGGGTTGGGCAGGGTAATTGGAGGACCAGAACATGGCAGAATCAGTTCAGCACCAAGACAGAGCAGGGCCAGTCCAGGATAGCACAGGGCAAAGGAGGGCAGGTACAGTGCATGGCAAAGGTCCAGATCAGGGCCAGAGAAGTGCCAGGGCAGGCACCTAGAAAGGGCAATGTCAGTACCAAGGCAAAGTCCAAGCAAAAGCAGGGTCAGGGCCATGACAGGACCAGCAACAGGGATAGGGACAAGACAATGACAGAGCCAGAGTGGGGGCTAGGGCCAGAACAATGTACCAAGGTAGATCACGGGCAAATCAGACCCAGGACAGGGTCAGAGCCATCAGGCCAGGGTTAGGGTAAGACTTTAAGCATGGATGGTTTCAAGCCAAGGTCCATGCCAGGGTCAGGGCAGAAATGGCCATGGCCAAGTCTAGGAAAGAAGCAGGGCCAAGGCCATGTCACAGCGGGGGCCAGATCTGAGCTAGGGACAGTGATGGCCAAGGTCAGGCAGTGCCAGGGCAAAGGGGTAAAATCAAGACCAGGTTGAGGTCAGGGCCAGGCCAGCACTAGGATGGCACAGGGCCAACGGCGAGGCCAGCACCACCAATGCAGGGTCAGGGCCAGGGCCAGAGGAAGAGCAGTGCTATGGCAGAACCAGAACTATGACAAAGCAAAGGCGGGAATGGGACAAGGGAAGGCTTGGTTAGGGTCAGGGCCAGGGCAGAGCAGGGCTACTATAGCACAGGGCATGGCCAAAAAAAGGTAGACCAATAACAGGGGCAGGACTAGGAACAGGGCCAGGGCAAATGCTGGGCCAGGGTATGAGGGTTGCAGTTCTGGGCCAGGACAGGGTGTGACAGGGTAGGGCCTGGGCCATGTCATGGACAGCATAGGCCCAGGGTCAGCCCAGGGCATTGTTAGGGCCAGCGCAAGGCTGGGGAGAAGTCAGGGCCAGGGCCAAGTACATGCCGAGGCAGAGAGGGCCAGTGCAGGGTCAGTGAAGGGTAAGGGAAAGGTCTGGGCATGTAAGGGCAGGGAAGAGCATACAAAGGTCCAGGGCAGGCACAGGATACAGGCCAGAGCAATGTCAGGATACAGGTAGAGCTAGGGCCAGGATTATGGCAGGGCCAGGACCAGGGCCTGGGGCCTGGCACAATCAGGGCAGGGAGATGGCAGGACAGGATAGGTAAGAGCCAGAGCCAGGCCATATGAGAACAGAGCAAAAGCCAAGGCACAGTCAGTACAGGTCAAAAGAGGGGTTAGGGCTGATCCAGGCCAGGGCATAACCAGTGCCTGGTGAGACCAGGCAATGACACGACTGGGCCATGGGAATGCCAGGGTAGGACGGAACAGGAAGGGCCTTGGTGGGGCACGTCACAGACATGCCAAGGCAGGACTGGGACAAATCAAGCCCAGGACATGTCCAAGTCCACATCAGGGCCAGAACAGGACCAGGACCACTGGCAGCCAGGTATCCGCCTGGAGAACCAGCTCCACAGTTACTTATGCCAGTGGTCACACTGGGTTGGGAACCTGTCCAGGCTCCCGGGAGTCTCCAAGCGTTGACAGAGGTCATCGAGTGCTCCTCCTGCACCACAATGGGCTTGTCTCAAACCCTCCCTCTCACAGTCTCTGAAGCCTGTCATGGGCCAGCACTGGCAGCTCCAAGGTGAATCAGAGTGGATGCCCAGGTCTGCTGGGGAGGCAGAGGCATCAGCAGGCCCCTTCATCTGGAGGCAGGTGTCCCAGGGCATGTGGAGGGGTGGCAGATAGTCTGCAGAGAGACAGGTGGCTGGGGACAGTGCCCAGGAGTCAGCCTTCAGGGTCCCAGGCAGCATGTGGGCCATGGGAAAGCACCATCTCGTTCAAGTCCCTGTACCCTCCTGACTGGCCATGGGAATCTAAGCCTTCACTTCCTTACTGCTAAGATGGACAAGCACACCTGCCTCGCCAGGTGATCTGAATAAAGAAAAAGATGGGCAGTGCTAGGTGAGCTGGGAGGACTGTTTTCCCCCAACTGCCCCCTCCCTTTTCTTTGAGACAGAGTTCCGCTCGTCACCCAGGCTGGAGTGCAGTGGTGCGATCTTGGCTCACTGCAACCTCTGCCTCCCAGGTTCAAGTGATTCTCTTGCCTCAGCCTCCCCAATAGCTGAAATTATAGGCGTGTGTCATAGCATCTGGCTAATTGTACTTTAGTAGAGAGGGGTTTCACCATGTTGGCAAGGCTGGTCTCGAATTTCTGACCTCGGGTTATCAGCCCGCCCCTGCCTCCCAAAGTACTGGGATTACAGGTGTGAGCCACCACACCTAGTTGAGATTATGCTTTTTTGAAGATGGATCAGTCATTAAATGGTGAGAGCCCTACTGCACCCTGGAGCTGTGCCCCCCCCCCCCACAGTGTGGGGTGAGAAGACAGCCACTCCTGAGCTGGTTTTGTTCTGGGTCAAAAGAGATGACACAGTGGCCCATACCTATATTCCCTGCATTTTCAGAGGCCAAGATGGGAGAATCACTTGAGCCCAGGAGTTTGAGACCAGCCTGGGCAACATAGCAAGATCCCATCCTGCAAAGACATTTTTAAAAATTAGCCATACATGGTGGGGACGATTGCCTGTATTCCCAGCTACTCAGGAGGCTGAGACAGGAGGATGCCTTGAACCTAGGAGTTGGAGGCTGCCGTAAGCAATGATTCCAGCGTGGGCAACAGAGTGAGATCTTGTCTCTATAAAAGAAAATCCAGGTATGGTGGTTCACACCTATAACCCCAACACTTTGGGAGGCTGAGGTAGGCAGATTGCCTGTGGTTGGGAGTTCAAAACCAGCCTGACCAACATGGAGAAACTCCATCCCTACTAAAAATACAAAATTAGACGGGTGTGGTGGTACATGCCTGTAATCCCAACTACGTGGGAGGCTGAGGCAAGAGAATCACTTGAACCTGGGAGGTGGAGGTTGTGGTGAGCTAAGATCACGCCACTGCACTCCAGCCTGGGCAACAAGAGCAAAACTCCATCTCAAAAAGAGAGAGATAAGCCCAGAATGTCTTTAACATTTTCCCAACTGGGGACGTCACATCTGCCCTCAGCGCTTCAGTTTCCCCGCTAATATCTAGAGGCCCTGCCTGCTTTGACATGCTGAGTGGCAGGCAGGCAGGCATCTAGCTGGAGAGGAAAGTAGACTTGGACTTGGACCAAGCCACAGAGGGCAGTGGGTGAATTTCAGGCCTCCAATCAAGGGAGCTGTGGGCTGGGGATTTCTGGGGTCCAGTGGTGCTAGAAGGTACCAGGCTTAACTGGAGGGGACCTGGTGGGGGTCCTTTAGTTGCAGAAAGATCGGGGGAGGGCTGGGTCCCCTAACTTGTACCAGAAGGAACTCCAGCTCTGCCTGCAAGGGGCTGAGACAACCCACGCTCTGGAGGCTGAGCACCACTGGTAGCTGTGCACTGCCCAGCCAGGCCACACCCCTGCCTGCAGCAGCAGTGAGTTCAATTAGGGAGACTCTGCCCGGTGTCGTGACTCATGCCTGTAACCCAAACACTTTGGGAGTCTAAGGTGGGTGGATCTCTTGACGTCAGGAGTTCAAGACCAGCCTGGGCAACATGGTGAAACCCTGTCTCTACTAAAAATACAAAAATTAGCCAGGCGTGGTGGGGCATGTGTGTAATCCCAGATACTCCGGAGGCTGAGGCAGGAGAATTGCTTGAACCTGAAAGGTAGAGGTTGCAGTGAGCCAAGATAGCGCCACTACACTCCAGCCTGGGCAACAGAGTACAACTCAAAAAAGAAAGAGAGAGAGAGGAAGGGAGGGAGGAAGGGACAAAAAGAGGCAGCACCTTGCAGTGGCTGAGACCCAAGTTCCAACTCTGACGACTTGGGCAGTCACCAGCCTGTGGCCCTGGGCAAAGCCTTTCCCTCCCCAACCTCAGTTTCTTCATCTATAAAGTTGGAACATAAGCCCCAAGTGTGAGAGTCACAGCAGAAAATGTTGGGAATCATGATTTGGGTAGGGGTTGGGGGGGACATCCTTCTCTGGGTCACTCCTGGGATGTGGCCCTGGGTCCAGCTTTGGGAAAAAGAATAAAGCTCAGAGCATCAGTGTTTTGGTGGGGGGGGTGGGGGGGTTGGGGAATTGAACCAGTGTGGTCTGAAGCAGGGGGCGGGGTGTCCTCATGACGCTCACCCTAAGGTGCCCAGCACTGGCCTTTGGAAGGCAGCTCCATGGCATGGGGTTACGGTGACAACTAGTGCAGCAACCCTCGCCTTCCAGTCTCATGTTGGGGGGAGCTCAGAAATGGGGACTTCTAGCCGGGTATGGTGGCTCAGGCCTGTAATTCCAGCACTTTGGGAGATAGAGGCAGGCGGATCAGCTGAGTTCGAGACCAGCCTGGCCAACATGGTGAAACCCCATTTCTACTAAAAATACAAAAATTAGCTGGTCACAGTGTCTCATACCTGTAATCCCAGCACTTTGGAAGGCCAAGGCAGGTGGATCATTTGAGGTCAGAAGTTCAAGACCAGCTTGGCCAACAGGGTAAAAACCTGTCTCCACTAAAAATACAAAAATTAGTCGGGTGGTGGCAGATGCTTGTATTCCCAGCTACTCAAGAGGCTGTGGCAGAAGAATCGGTTGAGCCTAGAAGGGGAAGGTTGAAGTGAGCCGAGATTGCCCCACTGCACTGCACTGCACTCCAGCCTGGGGACAGAGCAAGACTTTGTCTCAAAGAAAAACAAAACTGGGACTTCTCTTGCTCCACTTCTCTGCCCTGCCTGCCAGGGAGACATTGATCAAACTCTCCAGGTCTGATGGGGAGACATTTGCCTTCTTTTGTGGGGCCCTGGGGTGAAGAACAGAAGCGGAGGCTGGAGAGTAGGCAACACCACGCACCCCTGGGCTGCAAGAGACCCACCAGCCAAGTCTTGCCTGTGATGCCTCCCACTCACCACCAGGTGTCACCCTCAGCCCTCTCACTGTGGCTTGTCCATTCCACACACTGGTTCAGGCTGGGCTTTAGGGCTGCAGAGGGAGACACAAGGCCAGGTTTGCACATGGGAGCAAGAACAGGGACCCAGGTGTCTCAGTGCTGGCCCCACAGCTCCCTGTCCCCGTGGCCTCCCAGACTTGGTTCAGGCCTCTCTGTGAGTATCCGTGTGTGTCCATGCTTCCATCCCTGGGGGAGAGGCCAGCCAGGATGTGGACATTCATTCCTCTCAGGGCCTGGCCAGGACTGTCTGGCCTCCCTCCTCCCATGCAGCGCTGCCTCCCCTCCCCACAGGCTGCACTCCCTTTGCAGAGCTGCCCCTGGCCTGCCTTCCCTGTCCTCAGTACTTCCCATCCCGTCCCCCTGTCTGACCTCAGCTGGACACTCAACCCTGGTCCCACTCCCACTCCCCAAGAGAGACTGGGAAGTGTCTGAGACTGAAGGTGGGGTCCAGTGTAAATTCAGGAGGAACAGTGTATAGGACGAATAACCAGGATGCTTAGTTCTAGAAGCTTCTTTGGAAACTTGGGCAAGGCTATGAGCCCTTTCTCTGGAGCTACCAGCAGAGGGAAGGACCTGCTGCCTCCAGAGCAGCCCCAGCCCTGTCTAAACCCCCTTGCAGCCACCCTCTCGTGCTGCTACAGCTGCCCCTTCTGGCTGACCTCACACACAGCCATGCCTCAGTTTCTCAGCAGCCCAGAGCCTGGAGTTCACCAGGAGCTCCTTCACGGCCCTGCACTAGGTCCACAGCCTAGGCTCGCTCTGTCCTGTTCAGCATACTCTGGACTCTGTCCCCAGCCCCCAGCTCAGGCCTCTGATCCTGCCTCCGACCCCATACCCTCAGGCCTTTCCAAGTGACCACACACATGCACACACACATACACATACAAATATGCAGGTGTTACACAGACACATATACACACAAACATATACACATACACTACAGACCCATGTACACAGACACACATACACATACGCATACCAACACTACAGACGTACGCAGACACAAATGGACACACAAACACACTGACACATATACACAAGCTACAGACATATGTACACACAACTACACAAACACTACAGACAGGCTGTTGCCATCTCAAAAAAAAAAAAATTAGGGGGGTATGTTAGTGCATGCCTGTAATTCCAGCTACTTGGGAGGCTGGATTGCTTGAGCCATGGAGGTCGAGGCTGCAGTGAGCTGTGTTTGCATCACTGCCCCAGTCTGGGTGACAGAGGGAGATCCTGTCTTGAAAGAAGAGAAAAGAGGAGAAAGAGAAGAAAGAAAAGAAAGGGAGGAAAGGAAGGAAGGGGAAAGAAGAGAAGGGAAGGAATGAATGCAAAACCTGTTCATGCTTTGTGATATGGAGATGCAGAAGTGGACTGTATCTGGGCCGTGCCCTCCAGGTGGGAACATGGCCAATTGGAAAGATCAGGGCAGTAAAATCCAGAGACTGGGAACGTAGAATGAAGAACAATGTCTGCCAGAGGCTGAGGCTGCAGTGATCGCACTACTGCACTCCAGCCTGGGTGACAGAGCAAGACCCTGTCTCAGTCAATCAATCAATCAATCAATTAAATAAATTAAATATATATATATATTATATATATATTTTATATATATATATGTATTATATATATATATATAATATATATATATAATATTATATATATATATCAGAGAACATTTAGATCTGGGAAAATAAAAGGAACCAGAAGGGCATTTTGGGCAGAGGAAACAGCATGGCACAAATGCATCAAAGTTGAAAAGGAAGTCTGGGGGAAAAACTCCAGCCAGAGTGGAAGAGGATGTGGTGGTGGGAAGAATGTGGTGGGAGAGGACAGTGGGAAGGCCGGCTCACGGTGGGTTTGGTCAACCTGGGGATATGGGAGCTGCAGAAGGACTGAAAGGATGGAGTAGGACCTAGGAATCATCCCTCTGGGTTAGAGGGGTGGAGAGTAGCTCTCTCTGGGATCCTCCAGGCAGTGAGGATGAGACCTAAGCTGGGGCCTGAGCAGTGGAGCGGGAAAAGAGATGGACTAGACAGGGAGGATTAGGAAGCATAAAGGATGGGACATGGTGGCGAAGAGCTTGGAGGTGAGAGGCAGGGAGGTGCCCAAGGCAAATCCAGGACTCTGGCCTGATGATCAAAGGGACAACAAGGCAAACATTGTGGAGAAGGGAGTTGCTGAGGTCAGCTGTGGTGAAGGAGAAGCAGCTAGACTCCTGGGTCTGAGGAATGAGGGCCTGGGGCCTGGACTCCTGGGTCTGAGGGATAAGGGGCTGGGGGCCTGGACTCCTGGGTCTAACAGAGGAGGGGCTGAGGGCCTGGATTCTTGGGTGTGAGGAAGGAGGGGCTGCTACTAGGATTTCTGGATCTGGGTGAGAAAAGAGTACTTAGTAGCCAGTATCCTAGGAAGAAGGGCACATTTCTGTCTTAGGAGAGAAGGCCTGGGAGAAATATGTGATCTTTGAGGACAAATGAGGACCCCGGACCCAGTCCCAGGAAATGCCAACAAGCAAAACATTTGAAAAGAAAAAAACTGACAAAATGACAGGCCACCATTTTCTGACCTATAATGATAACCAACCTAAGCAATGACCACTGATATGATGTTAGAATCTTCAGATAAAATATTCTTTTTGACAGAGTTTTGCTCTTGTCGTCCAGGCTGGGTGCAGTGGCACGATCTTGGCTCACTGCAACCTCCACTTCCTGGGTTCAAGTGACTCTCCTTCTTCAGTCTCCCGAGTAGCTGGGATTATAGGCGCCCACCACCACACCCAGCTAATTTTTTGTATTTTTAGTAGAGACAGGGTTTCATCATGTTGGCCAGGCTGGTCTTGAACTCCTGACCTCAGGTGATCCACATGCTTTGGCCTTCCAAAGTGCTGAGATTACAGGTGTGAGCCACCATGCCTGCCAAAAGATTCTGAAGAAGAGACCAGGGTGACCTCATGAAGTCTGGACAACCACCAGAGATGAGTTTCCTGACATTGGCTCAGGAAGCACTAAAGAACTTCTGAATACAATCCAACCCCTCCCTCTAACCAACACCTGCTTGCAGAAACAGGGGCATGTTCAAGGGCACCACAGGTATGTAATCAGCCATGCTCTGCCTGTGCAACAGGAGACTGGGTTTTTCCAATAAACAGTACAGGGAAGACGGGGTGGGAACCACCAGAGATGAAGCAATAGGCAAGACATATGAACCAGTCACACTGGCCTTTGGGGACTTCATTCAAACAAGCCACTTGTTAATTGGTGTTTTGAGACTATCTGGAAAACACAAACTAAACAGAAATAAGACAATACTAAGAACTTATTAATATTTTTTTTTGAGACAGGGTCTTGCTCTGTTGCCCAGGATGAAGTGCAGTGTCATGATCACACCTCGCTGCAGCCTCTACTTATGGGCACAATTGATCCTCCTACCTGACTCTTCTGAGTACTGGGACCACAAGCGCATGCCACCATGACTGGTTAATTTTTATATTTTTATATTTCACAGAAACAGTCTCATTATGTTGCCAGGCTGCTGTCATACTCTTGGCTCAAGAAATCCTCCTACCTTGGCTCCCACCAAAGTACTGGAATTACAAGTGCAAGCCACCTCGCCTAGCCAAAAAGGTTTTTTATCTGTCAATGATACACTCTAAAGATACGTACAGGCCATATGATGTCTGGGATTGGCTTTTAAAACTAGGGATGGGAAGAAATTGGAGATATGAAACAAGAATGGAAAAATATTGGCTGGGCACAGTGGCTCATGCCTGTAATACCAACACTTTGAGAGGCCCACGTGGGTGGATCACCTGAGGTTAGGAGTTGGAGACCAGCTTGCCCAACATAGCAAAACCTCATCTCTATTATAGATACGAAAAATTAGCCAGACATGTTGGCAGGCCCCTGTAAGTCCAGCTATTTGGGAGGCTGAGGCAGAAGAATTACTTGAACCTGGAACGCGGAGGTTGCAATGAGCTGAGATCGTGCCACTGCACTCCAGTGTGGGTGACAAGAGTGAAACTCCGTCTCAGAAAAAGTAAAAAAGAATGGAAGAATATTAACCATCGCTGAAGCTGATGGACACACGACATGGGAACTGCTTATTGTGGGTTTGGAAACTTTTTCTTTCTTTTTTTGAGACAGAGTCTCACTCTTGTCACCCAGGCCAGAGTGCCATGGTGCGATCTTGGCTCAATGCAACCTTCACCTCCCCAGTTCAAGTGATTCCCCTGTCTCAGGCTCCTAAGTAGCTGAGGTTACAGGCCCCCACCACTACACCAGCTAATTTTTGTATTTTTAGCAAAGATGGGGTTTTGACATGTTGGCCAGGCTGGTCTCATTCTCTTCAGGCAGTCCACCTGCCTCAGCCTCCAAAGCTGCTATGATGACAGGCATGAGCCACCACGCCCGACCAGTTTGAAAGTTTTCACAAACCCACATTTAAATAACAAACGGACAGGGGACAAAGGAAGAGCCCCAAAAATCACGTCCAGTGAGGTTGGAGGAAACAGGAGGGGCATCAGCACCTCACTCTCTCGGAAGCCCAAATGTCTTCCTTTGGGGAGTAGGGACCACCCCGGGATGCAGATAGCTAGGAGCACACCAACAACATCCATGAACCAGGAATGAGACTGCAGATGAAGAGCGAGTGAGCCAAACAGACCTGTTTCCGCTGCTGGTGGCCACCCAGCTCCAAGGCTACCTGCTGCCCCAGCAGCTCCTGCAGCTGCTGCTCCTCCTGGTGAGCGTCCACTCGCTCTGCAGCCAGCTGGCCCCACAGCAGGGCCACCTCCACCTCCATCTGCAGAGAGAATGCAAGGGCTGGGGGCTCAGGCTTGTGGGTCCGTGGAAGAGGCCCAAGGCCGGAACTACTGGATTCGAAGGTTGCAGGGCGGACGAAGCCCAGGGACCTGGATTTGGAGGGAGGCTCCAAGGGGGGCGCCTAGAATCTGGTCCCACTGGAGGAAAGGCTGGGAGTCTGGCCTTGTGGGTTCTCTTGAGTTGGGGCCAGGCTTCCCAAGGAGTCTGCAGCTTTACCTCGATCCTCAGCTCCTTCCCCGGCACTGTAGCTCCTTCACTTGCTGCTCCATCAGGGCCACGCGAGTCAATACCTCCAGGTGCTGTCCTTGCAACCACTGCGCCGCCCCTCACACCCCTTCCCCCAGAGGTGGATGCGGCGGGCAGAGGATGGGGGGTGGGTATGGCTACGTTCGCTATCCGAGGCATAGCCTCGGGATGGAGTTGGGGGATGGGGTTAAGTGGAGATGCATCGCCTCTTGCAATCACAAAGTAGGTCTGGTCCCCCACCCACATCCCCCTCAGCAGGTCTCAGTCCACCTAACACAAACATCACTCCTATTATCTGTCGCAGGCTCTTTTCTTTTTTTTTTGTCCTGTGATAGTCTCACTAGATGGAGTGCAGTGGTGTGATTACAGCTTACTGCAGCATCGACCTCCCAGGCTCAAGCAATCCTCCTGCTTCAGCTTCCTAGGTAGCTCTGACTACAGGTGCTCACCACCATGTCAAGCTCTTTATTTATTTACTTGATTTTTTTTTTTTTTTTTTGGAGGGGAATTTCGCTCTCGTTACCCAGGCTGCAGTGCAATGGCGCAATCTCGGCTCACCGCAACCTCCGCCTCCTGGGTTCAGGCAATTCTCCTGCCTCAGCCTCCTGAGTAGCTGGGATTACAGGCACGCGCCACCATGCCCAGCTAATGTTTTGTATTTTTAGTAGAGACGGGGTTTCACCATGTTGACCAGGATGGTCTCGATCTCTTGACCTCGTGATCCACCCGCCTCGGCCTCCCAAAGTGCTGGGATTACAGGCGTGAGCCACTGCACCTGGCCCTACTTGATTTTTTAAAATTTATTTTAGTAGAGAGGGGGTCATGCTATGTTGCCCAGGTTGGTCTCAAACTCCCAGACTCAGGTGATTCTTCCACCTTGGCCTCCCCAAGTGCTGGGATTACAGGCATGAGTCCCAGTGCCCGGCCTCACCTGTGACTCACCTGTAATCCCAGTACTTTGGGATTACACTCAGTCTCTTGTATTTAGGGTCAGAATGTGGGAGGGTACAAGTCTAGTGACCACTCGGCCACACTGACCACAGAGGCTTACAGTACTGTATGGGAGGTGGGGAAATACAAAGCCGACTTATGAAAGGTGTTTCTTTTTCTCTATCCAGGTCCTGTTCTCTTAGCCTCACTTTCTCCTAGTGCCTGGATCTGTCTCTCTCTCTTTCTCCACCCCACTCCAACTCAGGGACTGGGTATCTGTCCACTGACCGAATCACTAGATCTTTCTCCCTCAGAGTATCTCCGTCTCTCAAGGTTTGTCTCTGTTTCTCTGAGCATCTCTGCCATTTATTTCTGGGTTTCCCCCTGACTCAATTCCCCTTTCTCTGGTCTGTTTCTCTTTCTTTCTGGTCTTTGTCTGTCAGTCTCCATGTCTCTGGGCCTCTGTCTGGTTTCTTGATCTCTCTGCATCTCTTACTTGTTTGGGTCTCTCTGTTCAGTAGTCTCTCCTGTCTCTGCCTCTCTTTCTCTCATTTTTAGAGATAGCTTTTGCTCTGTTCCAGGTTATGGTGCAGTGGTGCAATCACAGCACACTGCAGCCTCCAACTCCTGGGCTTAAGCAATCTGTCTCAGCCTCCCAGGTAGGTGAGATTACAGGCACGCGGCACTTCGATAATTTTTGTATTTTTTGTAGAGATGGGGATTCGCTATGTTTGCCCAGACTTGTCTCGAACTCCTGGGCTCAAGCGATCCTCCCCTCTGCCTCCCCAAGTGCAGGGGTTATGGGCCTTAGCTACCTATCTGGGTCCCCTATATCCGTTTCTCTGTCTCTGCCGCCCATTTGGGTCCATCTCCGTTCTTGGGGCCTCCCCGTGGCTCTCTGGTTTCTTTCTCTTTGCGTCTCTGGCTCCATGTCCTGGTGGCTGTCTCTCAGTAGTCTCTGCTGTCACTCAGTCTCACCCTATCTCTGGCTGTCTTTTCTGTTTCCCTCTAGCTGTCAACCTGACAGGCCACCTGTTTGGGTCCCCATCGGTCCAGGCCCCCGGCGCGGTCGCCCTCAAGCCCCTCACTGCGTCGGGCTGCTCTCACTGCTGCTGCCTTCTCCCACTCCTTCATCTTTCTCCACCTGCCGCTCAGCTCCTCCGCAGCTCAAAGGCTCAGCCAGGACGTCGGGCGCCTCCTGTTCCCAAGACTCCTCAGGATGGCCCTGGTGCTGGACCTCCCTATTGCGTTCTAGGACTGGTGACAGCGGGGTCCCCTCCTTGGGGCTGCTCCACATCCCCGTGACCGCCCAGGCTCCTGAGAGGTGGGCAGGGGGGCCTGAGCACCACACTCTGCTGCGGGGCACTGTGACTCTCCTAGGAGGCAGGGCCTAAGAGTTCAAAGGATGAAACTGAGCGCTGCAGAGGTGTGCCCTGAAGCTTCCAGAGACAGGGCTTGATGGCTGTAAGGTGGGACTGGAATTTTGAGTCCAGGATCGTGGCACACCCTCTACTGGTCCCTTCGACCCTGCTTCCCCTCCCTCCTCTCCAGGTGTCAGGCCTTGTACCCTCCCAGTAACCCCCCCACAATCTCTTGGACTCGCTTAGGGTGACCCATCTTCTCCCTCCCAGACTCAGCAGTTCGGCTCCTGCCCCGTCCTCCCTGGAGCCCCATAGGCTTAATCCTGACCCCACTGTGCAGTGGAACAGTGCCCATGCCACCTCACCCAGGGATCCAGGAGTCGGGGCTCCCAGGCTCCCCTCCTCTAGACAAGCCAGGAGTCGGAGTCTTTGAGATTCCAAAGTCCAGCCCCCACCTCTCCGCAGCCTCGGCCCCCTCACCGGCTCAGGCTTCAGCGCGCTTTGCTCTGCGTGCTGGGCACGGCCTCTTCTGCCTATGAGACAGGTGGCAGAGGAAGAGGGAGGAGAGAGAGGCTGCCCCGTTCCCCTCCCCAGCAGCCCGGAAGTGGAGGGGGGACAGCAGGTCCAACAGCTCCCATGGGAGGAGGGAGCGATGGGATTGCCCCACCCACGGCCTAGGCGTTCGGCAATCCCGGTCCCATCCTCATATCGTGATCTTAGTCTCACTCCAACCACTCACTCCTGCCCCTGGAGGGCCAGGAGTCTTGGCTACCTCCGTATGGGTGCCTCTCTGATGTCCGGACCCTGGGAGTTCAGAAAGGAAGGCAGGAATGGAGATGGGGATCTCTCCTCTCTAATGAGCCCTTTAGTTTGGGGAGCTGGACAAGGGGAAGGGGTATCCTGAATTGAGTCAGAGACCTGCCCAGACTGAAGGAAGTGTACCGCCACACCCCCCTCCCTTACTTTGCTATGGGGTGGAGGGCAGATGTTAAAGGTCTCAGCCAGACCGTTTCCTCTCTGGGCGAAAACAGGAAAATAACTGGTATGTGAAAAGGGATGATTAGAAGTCAAGAGCTGGGCTGAACATTTTATACCCGATCATTTAATTTCACCCTCAAAGCTGCCCAGTAAGAAAGTGATTACTACCCCCATTTCTTTAAGTAGAGACTAGGTTTCTTCATGTTGCCCAGGGTGGTCTTGAACTCCTGGGCTCAAGCAACCTGCTTGCCTCAGCCTCCCAAAGTGTTGAGATCACAGGCGTGAGCCACCCTGCCTGACGTACTATCTCCATTTTATACTTGGGGATACAAGCTGAGGAGGACAAATGCACCCAAGATTGGCTGGGCACAGAGGCTCACGCCTGGAACCCCAGCACTAAAGGGAGGCTGAGGCAGGTGAATTGCTTAAGGACAGGAGTTCAAGACCAGCCTGGGCAACATGGAGAAACCCCATCTATACTAGAAATACAAAAATTAGGCTGGGTGTGGTGGCTCATGCCTGTAATCCAGCACTTTGGGAGGCCAAGGCAGGTGGATCACAAGATCAGGAGACTGAGACCATCCTGGCCAACATGGTGAAACCCTGTCTCTACTAAAAATGCAAAAATTAGCTAGGTGTGTTGGCAGACACCTGTAATCCCAGCCATTATTGGGTATATACTCAAAGATCATAAATCATTCTGTTATAAAGACACATGCACATGTATGCTCATTGCAGCACCAATAGCAAAGACCTGGAACCGACCCAAATGCCTATCAATGATAAACTGGACAAAGAAAATGTGGCACATATACACCATGGAATACTATGTAGCCATAAAAAAGAATGAGTTCATGTCCTTTGTAGAGACATGGATGAATCTAGAAACCATCATTCTCAGTAAACTGACACAAGAACAGAAATTTTCACTCACAGGCAGGTGACAAACAATGAGAACACATGGACACAGGGAAGGGAACAGCAATCACTCGGGTAGGTGGCGGGGTGGAGGGGAGGGGAGAGGAGGGACAACGGGTTGGGGAGGTGGGGAGGGATAACACCAGGAGAAAGGCCTAATGTAGGCAACAGGGGGATGGAGACAGCAAACCACCATGGCATGTATGTACTTATGCAACAATCCTGCAGGATGCAAGATGTGCACATGTACCTCAGAGCCCAAAGTACAATTAAAAAAAAAAATATATATATATATATATATATATATATATATATATAAATATATATAAATATATATAAATATATAAACATAACCAATATACTTGAAAAATATATTTGTAACATACACATACCACACAGTGATCAATAGACTTAGTATACAAATATCTTGCAAATCAATTTTAAAAAGAAGCACACCAATATAAAAGTGGAATACTCAACAGTCATTAAAAGCAATGCTGTTGAAATAAAATTCAGTAATGTTTTACACTTTTAAAAGTAAGAAATAGGTGAGGCCAGGCATGGTGGCCCATGCCTGTAATCCTAGCACTTTGGGAGGCTGAGGTGGGCGGATCACAAGACCATCCTGGCCAACATGGTGAAACCCCGTCTCTACTAAAAATACAAAAATTAGTTGGATGGGGTGCATGTCTGTAATCCCAGTTACTAGGGAGGCTGAAGCAGGGAAGTTGCTTGAACCCAGGAGGCAGAGGTTGCAGTGAACTGAGATTGTGCCACTGCACTCCAGCCTGGGTGACGGAGTGAGACTCCCATCTCAAAAAAAAAAAAAAAAAGTCAATATCCTGGGGCAAAAGGATATGAAACTGTTCTTCTAGCTCCAAAAAGATTTTTTTGCTTTTTGAGATGGAGTTTCACTCTTGTTGCTCAGGTTCAAGTGCAATGGAGTGATCTTGGCTCACCACAGCCTCTGCCTCCCAGGTTCAAGTGATTCTCCTGCCTCAGCTGCCCAAGTAGCTGGGATTACAGGAGCCCATCAGCACACCCGGCTAATTTTGTATTTTTAGTAGAGATGGGGTTTCTCCATATTGGTAAGGCTAGTCTTGAACTCCCAACCTCAGGTGATCCACCTGCCTCGGCCTCCCAAAATACTGGGATTACAGACAGGTGTGAGCCACCACGTCCAGCCACCTAGTTCCAAAATACTTTTTAAGAATAAATAAAAAACAAAAGCATAAAAATGAGGCAAAAACAAAAGAAGGAAAAGGAAAACATACAGAAAAGACTAAATAGACATAACGGTCAAACCAAAAGCATGAATTTCAATTGCGTCATGGTTCCTAGAAACAGCTGTAGGCTGGGCACTGTGGCTCACACCTATAATCACAGAACTTTCAGTCACCAAGAGGGGAGGATCATTTGAGCCCAGGAGATTGAAACCAGCCTGGACAACAGGTGGGAAGAGAGGAGGGAAAGGTAGGAGGAGGGAGGGAGGGAGGGAGTAGAAAGAGAGAAAGAAAGCTGTAAAAATTATTCTTAGGGTAATTGAAGACATCTGAACACAGGCTGAATATTTAATGATATAAAGTTACTGCATATTTTATTAGATGTGACAAAGGTTTTATAAAAGAGTCTCAAAGTGTAGCCTCAGGAACGCCGACAGTCTGGAAGATCAAAACTGTTTTTGGTCTTTTTGCCCATTTTTCATTCTCATTCCCCCAAAAGCATTAGGGGAAGGGGTGGTGGTTCTAGAAGTTTCATGACCTGCAATGACATAATTGGTGGGGGGGAGTTTTAGAAGTTTCATGACCTATAATAAAATCTGTGCTTGTGTATTTTTTTTTTTTTTTTTGAGACAGAGTCTCACTCTGTTGCCCAGGCTGGAGGGCAGTGGGGTGATCTCAGTTCACTGCAAGATCTACCTCCTGGGTTCAAGTGATTCTCATGCAAGATCTACCTCCTGGGTTCAAGTGATTCTCATGCCTCAACCTCCTGAGTAGTGGGGATTTCAAAAGCACACCACCACGCCCAGTTAATTTTTGTATTTTTAGCAGAGACAGGGTTTCACCATGTTGGCCCGGCTGGTCTCAAACTCATGACCTCAGCTTCCCAAAGTGCCAGGATTACAAGCATGAACCACCGTGCCCGCCCTGTGCTTGTGTATTCTTATGTTTGTACTATTATTTCAATGTGGATTTGAAAAATTTCAAAATAAGAAATTGTGGGTGGGGAACACATAACATCTTGACCTTAAACAAACCTCAACTGTCCCTGAAACTTCTCAAGTGATTTCCCCAACAGCCCAGCCTGCCTAACCCCAAATTCTTTCAACAAATTCATTCTTCCTTTCCATGATGCATCATGCCCATGACACATTCCCAAAGCTTTTCTTTCACCTGTTTCCTGCAGCAGCTAAACGTCAAACTACTCCCATCAAAGAAACAACCCAGAAGGGATCCTGCAAAGCATTCAGGTCGCAGGCCTTGTAGTTCCCACACCCTACACTGCCCCCTGGTGGCAATGAAGCTCTCAGCTCCTTTGCATTTGGTTCCTAAATTCTTTCCCTCCATTATTCAAAATTATAGTAAACCCCTCTTAACTGCCTAGGATACACCTCAAGATCCGCAGTGGATGCCTAAAACTGAAGACAGTACAGAACCCTACACACTATTCTTTTTCCTATGCATACACACCTGACCCTTCTCTGGACTTGTCCTTGTCCTGGCCCCTTTCTGGCACTGTCTTTTTGTGGCCCCTGCCCTGTCCACATCACGACTCTGGGCTTCCATGTGCCTGTCCTGCCATAGCCTGGCCCTTTCCTGGTCCTGCCCTGGCACCAGCCCTACCCTGTCTTGGCTCTGTGCTATCCTAGCCCTGCCCTGGCTTTGTGCTGGTCCTGACCTTGACCTGTGCCAAGCTCTGGCCCTGCATTGTTCCTGCCCTGGCCCTCGTTCTATCCTGCTTCTGACTCTGTCCTGGTCCCGGTCCTGTCATGTCACTGGCTGTGACTCTGCCTCTCGTTTCTCCCTGGCCATGACCCAGCTCAGATCCTGTCCAGGCTCCAGCCTGACCCCAGTCCTGGTTCTGCCCTGGCCGACCCATGACTGGGTACTGCATTACCCAGTACGCTGGCCCTGACTTGCCCATGGCCCTCACCCTACCACTTGTCTTGCCATATTCCTGACCCTCTCTTGGCCCTGTATCTACCCTGGCTCTGGCACTGCCATGGCCCTGACATTTCCCTGGCCCTTTCCTGCTGTGGCCTTTCCTTGGCCCTCTGCTACACTGTACTTGTTCATGCCATAAACCAGTCATGCCATTAGCCTATCTTACCCTGCACTGCTTGTGCCCTGGCCCTGCCCCACCTTAGCCCCTTTTTGGACCTGCCCTGACCCTGCCTTGACTTTTGCCCCAGCCTGATCTGGTCCTGTCATATCCCTGGCCCTAGCCCTTCCCTTTTCCAGGCCCTGACCCTGACCCTGCCCTGCCCTGGACCATGGCCCTGCCCTTCCATTCCCTGGTCTTGCCCTCACCCTGCAATGACCCTGCACTGGCACTCTCTGCCTTGGCACAGGCTTGGCCCTGGCCCTATCTTCTTCCTGGCCCTGGCCTTCCACAGTCATCCTCTGCTATGGGCTTGTAATAGCCCCAAAATACCCTGGCCCTGTTCCTAGTTGTGACCCAGCTATGACCCCTGCCCTGCTTTTTGCTATGCCTTGTACTATTCTAGCCCTGCATTCTTTTGGACCTGCTCCTAACCTGGCCTTGCGCTGCCCTGTCCCTGGCTTTTTCTTTGTGCTGGTTCTGGTTCTGCCTTGATCTTGCCCACCTCTGGACCCTCCATGTTCCTGCCTTCTCCTTGGCTCTGCATTTGCTCTGGCCCTGGCCCTGGCCTAGACTTGGCCACAATGTCTTGGACCCTGACCCTGCGTTGCTTCCAGCATAGGTCTGACCCTGCACAATCCTAGTTCTCCCCTAGCCCTGACCTCACCCTGGTCCTGGTCTTGCCCCTTTGACCTGGTCCTGCCGTACCTTGGCCCTCACCCTGACACTAGCACAGACCTGGCCCCAGCCCTGACCTTGACCACTGGCCCCTGCTCCTACCCCTGGTTCTGCCATGGTCCTGGCCCTGTCAGGGTCCTGCCCCAGCCTTGTCCTAGACCTGGCCATGGCACTAACCCTGCCCTGGCCCTGACCTACTTAAGGCCTTATCATGACACTGGCCTGGCCCTGGCCCTGATTTGCCTGGGCCCTAACCCAGTACACGCTGTTCTTGCCCTTGCCCTGACTCCGGCACTATCACTGTCTGGCCCTAGCCCTGTTGCTGGTCTTGCCATGGCCCTGGCTCTGGCCCTGAGGATCTTTCTTTGCCTTGTTCCTGACACTGTCCTTTCCTGGTCCTGGTCCCAGCACTGGCCCTGCCCCAGCACTTCTCTGGTTCTGGTCTGGACCCTGGCCCTGCAATGGACTTGCCTTACCTTGATGTGACCTTTGTCCTGCCCTGCCTCTGGCCTTGCAATGCTTCTGGCCCTGTCACTGCTTTCGCCCTGGCCCTATCCGGACCCCTTCGCTGCTCTGGCCTTTCCTTGGCCATCTGCTGCAATAGCCCTGCCATTCCTTGGCCCTGATTCTTCCTTGGACCTGCTCTGAGCATGACTCTGGCATTTGACCTAGCCCTGCCCCCAGCCCTGGACCTGGCCCTGTGGTGCCCTGCCCTGCTCTGGCCCCATCTTGGTCCTGTCTTGGCCATGTGCTACCCTGTCCCTGCCCTGGATCTGTGCTGGCCATGGTTTGATTCTGGCCCTGCTGCTCCTGCTGACTCTGGTCATGGCACCAGGCCTGCCAGTGGTCACTGTCCTGGTCGTGTTCTGGCCCTGACCTGGACTTGGACATGTCCTTAGCCAGATTTGTCCCAGCAATTCCTTGACCTGTCTCTGCCCTGGTCCATCAAGGCCATGCTTATACTGCCCTTTCCTGGCCCTACCATGGCCCATGTGTGCCATTGCCTAGTCTTACCCTTCACTGGTTGTGCCTTTACCCTGCCCAGTCCTAGCCGCTCCCTGGATGTGCTCTGACCCTGCCTTAGCTTTTGCCCTACCTTCTCTATGACCTGCCTTGGCTCTGCCCTTATTTATCCAGGGCCCTGCCCGGGCCCTTCCATAGCTCTGACCCTAGACCATCCTTGACCCAGGCCCTGACCCTGCCCTGCCTTGCCCCTAACCCTGCCCTGGACCTTCCCTTGCTTTTCGGTGCCCTTCGATGCTCTGGCCTTGGCCTTACCCTGCACTGACCCTGTACTGGAAGTCTCTGCCTTGGCATGGCCTTAGCCATGCCTTCTCCCTGGCCTTGCCCTGGCCCTTCCCCAGGCTGATGCTGGAACTACTCTGTCCATGACATGGTCCTACCCTGTTCCTGATCCTGTCTGACCCTAAAATGCCTGGCAGTACCCTGGCCTTGCACTGCTCTGGACCTGACTCTGGCTCTGTCACTGTCCTAGCCACAGCCCAGTCGCTGGTGATGCTATGGCCCTGACCCTGTCCCTGGACCCTCGCCGTGCCATGAACCTGCACTATGCTTGCCCTTGTCCTGTCCCTACCCTGTCCATTCCTTGTTCTTGCCTTCATCCTGGCACCACCCTGGCCCTGCCCCTGCCTTGGCCCTACCCTAGGTTTGACCCTACCCTGGCTATCACTCTAGATTTGGCTGGGCCCTGTCTTGGACCTGACCACAGCACAGACCCAGCACTTTGGGAGGCTGAGGCAGGTGGATCACCTGAGCTCAGGAATTCAAGACAAGCCTGACCAACATGGTGAAACTCTATCTTTACTGAAAATATAAAACATAGCTGGGCGTGGTGGCAGGCACCTGTAATCCCAGGTACGCAGGAGGCTACCACAAGAGAATTGCTTGGAACTGGGAGGTGCACGTTGCAGTAGGCCCAGATTGGGTCACTGGACTCCAGCCTGGGCAACAAGAGCAAGGCTCCATCTCAAAAACAAAAAAGACTAATGTGCAAAATAGTTCCAGGTTTCTAAAGCTGAGTGTTCTGAGCAGTAAGCTTTCATTCCTGAAAAATTTACTTACCAGAATATTCTTCAGTGATGTCCAAGAAGTGAGGTGTGTCTACTCTGCAGAGATGAGTCAGGAGTAGTCAAGAAGCAGGAGGCTTGTCAACTCTGCCACACCAGAAATGATGCTCAGGAGGGCTTAGCAACAGCAGTCTCCCCTCTGAATCCACAAGGTAAAGTCTAGGAGGAAACAAGACAGGAGTTAGCCATGTTACAGAGGAACTGCTGAGGTTGGGAGGCCCCACAGGAAGGAAAATGCCAGGAAGATAGGAGCTTCTGGCCACAGTGTTCTCACGTGGATTGTAATTTAAAAGTAGCTTTGGCAGCCATCCCAGAGCAAGTTCATGAAGAGAGGGGGTCACAGAGCTGCCTGACAGTTCTGGAGTTAAGCCCGGCCCTGGAGAAGCTGAAGTCCAGGGGTCCACCTGCATCTGCATGGCCGGAATAAAGTCCATCACTTATTCTCCTCTTCTCTCCAAACTGTCACTGTAAGATCCTGCTCTGCCACTTACTAGCTGTGTGACCTTAGGCAAGTTATTTAATGTTTCTGAGCCTCAGTAAATGGCAGCTAATATTATTGTTTATTGTTATCAAAAGTGGTTACATTTTTATAGGGTCATGCACAGCCATAATCAGCACTGGGAAAGGCAAACATTTCTTCTGACGCATTAGATGGTAAATATTTAGACACTGTAAGCCAAGCAGCATTACATATATCTATGTATATAGTATATACATACATAGCTGCAGGCACTCAGACACTGGCTCTTTCGCCAACAGCAATGACTTTCTGGCCAGGACAGGATTGAACAGTGGTTCTTCTCATGCCACGTTTTCATGTGAAGTGTCAAAGGCTGCTGCCTTCTCTGTCCTGTCATTACAAAACATTGAGTAAGCCCACTCTGGTCCCACTCCTGAAACCTCATGACCAGGACCAGGAAGTGAGAGGTCACGGGCCTCTCTTGCCCTGACGTTCTAGCTATAGCCCCAGCTCTGGGCTCACCCAGAAGCCCTGTGTTTGTGCGCTCCCAGGCCAGGGCAGTCTACACTCTGCCTCTCTTAGAACACCTGGTGATGCTGTAATGAACCAGATGTGTCAGTGGCCAGAGAGAAAGGCAGCAGCTAGTGTGGCCAATCACTGGGGCCTCTCCTGCATCCCTGGGCTGGTGTGGATAGAATGATAGAAAGATAAGAAACCTGAACAGACCAATTATGGGTAATGCAATTAAAGTAGTAATAAGAAGTCTGTCAAAGAAAAACACAAGAATCATGGTTTTACTGATGAATTCAATGAAACATTTTTAAACAAGCTAATACCAATTTCACTCAAAATATTTGCCCAAAAATGAAGAGGAAGGAATACTTCCAAACTTGTTCTATGAGGCCAGCACTACCCTGGTGCAAAAACCAGACCAAATCACAACACAAAAAAGAAAAAGACAGGCATAAAATATCCCTGATGAACACAGATACAAAAAATCCTCAACAAAATACATGAAAACTGCATTTGACAAGACAATAAAAGGATCATCTGCCATGACGAAGTGGGATTCATCTGAGGAATATGAAGATGATTCAATAAACACAAATATATAAATGTGCTACATCACATTCAGTAAATTAAGAAAAAAACATATAATTATTTCAGTAGATGCTGAAAAACATAAAATTCAACATTCCTTCATAATAAAAATTCAAGAAAGCTATTTCATTACTGCTGCCACCAACAAAAGACACCTAGGGATAACCAAAAAGTTGGCTAAATTTTAATCGGGAAAGCAATGAAAATAGCTTGGACATGTTAATTAAAACTTCACACTATAAAATATGTTTTACAAAAATAAAATCTTTAGAAAACATAGCATAAACAGTGTGTCTTATGCAGTATTTTTTTTTTTTTGAGACGGAGCCTTGCTCTGTTGTCCAGGCTGGAGGACAGTGGTGTGATCTCAGCTCACTGCAACATCTGCCACCCAGGTTCAAGCGATTCTCCTGCTTCAGCCTCCTGAGTACCTGGGATTACAGGCGCATGCTACCACGCCTGGCTAATTTTTGTATTTTTATTAGAGATGGGGTTTCAGCATCTTGGCCAGGCTGGTCTTGGAACTCCTGACATCATGATCCACCCATCTCGGCCTCCCAAAATCCTGGGATTACAGGCGTGAGCCACTGCGCCAACTTGCAGTATTTTTTTATACATTATCTCATTTGGTCTTCACAATTTTTCTTTTTTGAGGCAGAGTCTCACTCTGTTGCCCAGGCTGGAATGCAGTGGTATGAGCTCACCTCCTGGGTTCAAGTGATTCTCCTGCTTCAGCCTCTCAACTAGCTGGGATTACAGGCATGCACCACCACGCCCGGCTAATTTTGTAGTTGTTGTAGACACAAGGTTTCACCATGTTGGCTAGGCTGGCCTTGAACTCCTGGCGTCAAGTGATTCACCCTGCCTTGGACTCCGAAAGTGCTGGGATTACAGGCATGAGCCACCGCACCAGGTCTGCTCCGTATTACTGAAGGAAAATGGGCCATGGTATAGGCCAAGCAATGTGCCGACCTGGGCTCAGGTGATTACTGCTACAGCAGACATCAAAGGAAGTTAACCTTGCCAGCACCCAACTTGATCTTCCCTGCTGGAAAAGTCTGTCTGTCCTCCTGCCTGCCAGATGGGTGGTCGGTCCCAGGCACTGGCTGAGCAGACTTCTCTGTAAGCTGGTGCTGAGGAAACATTTATCAAAAGCAGGAATATAGACAGGCACACAGTGAGAGGTGCTGAGAGGGTGCTGGCCTATCCAGCATCCAAAAGCTGCCCGGAGTGGTACCTAGCAAGCACATGGCTTTCAAAGAACCAGAGGCCACTGGTTCAGCAGGTGCCTGAGGGTCCCGCCACCAGTTCTAACATTTAGGAGAAGACATTTGGCAGCGTCTTTCTAATCTTTAAACTTGAAGCATGCAAGTCGAATGGATGGGTCAAGGCCTGGCTCAGCCATTGATCAACCATGTCACCTTGGACTCCTCCTTCTCTGTGTCAGTTTCCTCATCCACAAAGTGGGGATAGTAACTGCACCTCCCTTCGAGGACTATGAGAATAATTAGGATGTATAGGACTTAGAACAGTGGTCAACAAACTACAGACCACACTACTGCCTCTTTCTATACAGAGGTTTCAATGGGACATAGCCAGACTCATTCCCCATACATATTGTCCACACTGCATGGGTGCTACAGTCCAGAGACCACACGGCCTGCACAGCTGTCAGCAGTCACTACCTGGACCTTGACAGGTAACCCTGGCTTAGAACAATGCCTGGAAGATGAGAAGTACTCATGAAATGTTAGCTATTATTTAAACCCAAAGTCACCTTTAGCATGATAAATCTAAGTATGTGCACAAAGATACAGACACAAGCACTGATTGTAGTGGTGTAAAACAGTAAATAACTATAACATCAATTAACAGGAGGCAGATAAAATTATGGAACATCCACACTACAGAATACTATAGTCATCTGGCTGGGCACAGTGGCTCGTGCCTGTAATCCCAGCACTTTGGGAGGCTGAGGCAGGAGGATCACTGAGGTCAGGAGTGCAAGAACAGTCTGGGCAACATGGTGAAACTCTGTCTATACTAAAAATACAATAACTAGCCAGATGTGGTGGCGCATGCCTGTAATCTCAGCTACTTGGGAAGGTGACATGGGAAAAATCACTTGAACCAGGAGGCACAGGTTGCAGTGGGCCTAGTTTGCACCACTGCGCTCTTGTCTGGGCCACAAATCAAGACTCTGCCTCAAAAAAAAAACAAAAAAAAACCCCAAAACTATACAGCCACTTAAAAGACTAAGGGAAATCTGTGTGTATACACTGTATATATCAACATGTAAAGATTGCTAAGATGTTTAAATAACCAAACATCATTAAGTGAAAAATGTATGATGATAACATATGCAATATGCTCTCACTATGTTATAAAAAAAATTATGTATGCACAGCAAAGACTGTATACTACTTAAAAGTACTGAGCGAATTTCACTTTCGGCATACACGTCGGTTCTGTCGGTTCTGTACTATTTAATGTTTTTAATGAACTATAGTTTCGTAATTTTTCTCATCACTTTATCATTTTAGCCTCTCTCTCAGGCCGTATGCGAGAGCCATACTTTTAAAACCTTTGTATCTTTACGCTTCAGGGACAAACCAGAGCATGGCTGAATCTCCAACTCCTTATGCTAAGTGAAGCAAGCCAGACCCCAAGCCCACACGTGACCTTCTGGAAAAGGCAAAGGAGCAGGACTGAGGAACAGACAGGTGGCTGCACGAGCAGGGAGGAGGAGAGAGGCTGCCTTCCTGACTATCCTGACTGCGGTGATAGTCACTGCAGTCCACGCATCTGTTAAAGCTCATTGCACTAACTGCACACCAAAAAGTGAACTTTACTATATGTAAATTTTAAAGTAAATTTAAACACACACACAAACTTAGGGGATACATTTTCTTTGAGTGCGGCACACAAGACACTTGTCTTAACGCAGGACTCCAGGGCACGTCACTCGCAGGGACCCTACAAGTGCAAACATGCCACGGCCCACGCCCACCCACAACTGACTCGTTCTTCCAGGCTCCGTGCCTGTGGGTCTAGACTTCACATGGAAAGCACTGGCCAGTGCAGGCAAAGGGCAGCACACGTGGGGCCCTGCAGGTCCTGGCCTGGCCGGGGATCTGTCGCAGCCACCAAGCTGTCAGGCACAGCAATGCGCGCCCGCACGGGCATCCCAGCGGCTCCGGCCACGCCTCATTCCAGAGTCCACCCAATGACTCCAGGAAATGCTGCCGCTCCCAGCGTGGCCATGGTGGCCTTTGCCACCCTCTGCTGCCAGAAAACAAACGCTCCAAGCCTCAGTCCCCAGGGGCTCCGCGTGGCGCTCCGCTGCAGAGCCGCTCCCTGAGTGGACTTCACGGCAGAGCGGGCACCATCCCGATGCCCCTCTCGGCTTAAAAAAAAAAAAAAAAAAAATGCTCCTTCAACCCCGTTTTCCAATTATTCTTGCCCACTTCTAGTCACACCCAGTGTCCTGCAAACGAAGCTCACGTATTTCAGGCTGAAAATACACAATTCAGAAGGTTCATACGAAACAGCGCTGCCCCAGAAACAATCAAGCCTCCTCAACAAAGCCCAAAACTCCTCTCTCCAAGAACAGCCCCGCGGACCAGGCTCCCTCAGGTCCTCACAAGGCACGAAAGAAAAACGGGTTCAGATCCCGCTGCGCGAGCTTAGGACAACACTAGCAACCTGCTTGCCCCTTACTTTCCAACAAAACACCTTGAAACATGGAGGTGTCCCTTTCCCAGGGGGGCCGCGCCACGTGCCGGGAGCAGAATCGGGGATCTGGGTACTGAGCCGCGAGTGCAAGGCAGGGGAGCTTGGAGCCCAGGCCTACAGACCCGGGGTGCAGGGCCCGGGGGGAGCGGTTTAGGGGGTGCTGGGTGCTGGAGCCAGGGGGGCGCGGTTTGGGGGGTGCAGGGACCTGGAGCCCGGGAGGAGTGGTTTAGTGGTAGGGGGACCTGGAACCCGGGGCCAGGAGCTGGGGACGCTGGGGCCAGGGCGATCCGGGGGCTCAGTCCCGGCCCCGCCGCCCTGGCTTGCCCAGGTTCCGAGGGCTACCTGGACCCCACGGAGGCCGCAGGGCATACGCGGGCACGCAGGGTTCCTCATCTGGGTTGATGGCAGGGCCTGGGAGTTTCCTTGACCAAGTGAGTCAGTGGGGTCGGCAGGGAATGCGCCAGGAAATGCTCAGCCTCCTCTCCCTCCTGGGTCGGGGGCTCTCCCGGTCTGGCCTCTTCCTCCCGGCGCTCCTCCCTCCCGGCCACGGCCCAGCCTCTGCCGCTCTCTCCTCCCGCGGGGCTTAACCCTGGGTGGCCCGCCGCCGCCGCACCGCCACCACCCATCCCAGCAAAGCCAGGCTACTGTTTTTTTTTTTGTTTTGAGACAGTCTTACTCTGCTGCCCACGCTGGAGCATAGTGGCATCATGTTGGGTCACTGCAACCTCCACCTTCTGGGTTCCAGTGACTCTTGTGCCTCAGCCTCCCAAGTAGCTGGGATTAGAGGCATGTGCCACCACATCCAGCTTTTATATTTTTGGTGGAGACAGGGTTTTGCCATATTGGCCAGGCTGGTCTCAAACTCCTGGCCTCAAGTGATCCACCTGCCTTGGCCTCCCAAAGTGCTGGGATCACAGGTGTGAGCCAGCGCATCTGGCCAGTTGTGCCACTGTTGCCACAAACTCCCTCAGTGTAGGTCACTGAGGTACTTGGAAACATCACGGAAGAGATTTACAACTGTAGAAAGTACATGGAGACTGCACTACTGCATTCATCCAGAACCAAGGCCAATGCATTCCACTGAACCAACACTCCAAGACCCATTCATGTGAATAACTCTTTCCCTACAAAACGTACTCCTTAAAATTGGAAAAGGTGACTTTCCCACCAGATGTGTAGAAATCAATGTAGAATACGTCAAACATGAAAAAGCAAAGAAACCATGACACCTCCCAAGAAAAACAACAACTCTCCAGTAAGAGGCTACAATAAGGAAATACAGGAAATGCCAGAAAAATAATTCAGAATTAAAATCTTAAGGAAACTCAGTGATACACAAGAAAGTACAAATAAACATTCAATAAAATCAGGAAAAGAATGTTTTGAATGAGAAATTGAACAAAAATAGGTATTTAACAAATAAGCAAATTTTACAGTGAAAGAATTCAATGAATGAGGCCAGGCACGGTGGCTCATGCTTGTAATCCAAGCACTTTGGGAGGCCAAGATGGGCAGATCACCTGAGGTCAGGAGTTCGGATCAGCCTGGCTAACATGGTGAAACCCCGTCTCTACTAAAAATACAGGAAATTAGCTGGGTGTGGTGGCGGGTGTCTGTAATCCTAGCTACTCAGGACACTGAGGCAAGAGAATCACTTGAGCCAGGGAGGCAGAGCTTGCAGTGAGCCAAGATCACACCACTGCACTCCAGCCTGGGTGATGGGAGTAAAATCTCGTCTCAAAAAAAAAAAAAAAAAAAAAAAGGGAAATGATCTGAAAAGACATTTCTCCAAAGAAGTCATAAAAATGGCCAATAAATAGATGAAAAAATGCTCAGCATCACTAATTACTAGGGAAAATGTAAGTCAAATCACAATGAGGTATCATTTCAGACCAGTCAGGATGGCTATTTACCACAAAGATAAAAAATAACAAACGCTGGTGAGGATGTGGAGAAAAGGGAACTCTGACACAATGTTGGTAGGAATATAAACTAGTGCAAACACTATGGAGAACAGTTTGAAGGTTCCTCAAAAAACTACAAAGAACTACTGTCTGATATAGCAATCCCACTGGTGGGCATTTACCCAAAGGAAAGGAATCAGGATATCAGAGACATCTGCACCCCCATGTTTACTGCAGCACTATTCACACAGCCAAGACATGGAATCAACCTACATGTCCAACAACAGATGAATGAGTAAAGAAATTGTGGTACACACACACACAAACTCAGAGATAAAAAAGAATGAATCCTGTCATTTGCAGCAACACTGATGGAAATGATGAACATTATGTGAATTGAAATAAGCCAAGAACAGGAAGTTAAACACTGCATGTTTTCACTCATATGTGGTAGCTAAAAAATGTTTATCTCATGTTAGTAAAAAGTAGAACAGGATACTAGATGCTGGATTTTGCAGGAGGAAAGGAGGAAGATATTTGTTAAAGGATACAAACGGCTAGCTGGAACGAATAAGTTCAAGTGTTCTGTATCAATATGGGATGCCTACAGTTAACAATACAGAGTTGCACATAGCTAAGAGGAGGGTACTGAATGTTCCCAACATAAAGAAGTAGTAAATGTTTGAGGTGATGGAAATAATTATCCTGATCTGATCACTGTAACTGTATCAAAAACCACTATGGACTCCATGAATATGTACAATTATTATGTCAGTTTATAAAAACAATAAAAGAAAACAAATGGCTGGGAATTATTTTTTAAAGTTCCAGTCCTAAGGAATCCGGAGTGAGGAAAATGAATGTGAAACTTATTGTCACTGCCTTTTTAAACACAGCACTAAAAGTTTTCAATAAGACAATCTTTTTAAAAATCAAGAGCAACATGATTATTAATTCTATCATGATTGATAATTATCACCGAAATAAGGTGTGATGACTTGCAAACTACAAAATATTCAGGTATCAGGATGACAAGAGGGAGTAGGGTCAGGTGTCCCAACACGGAGGAAGACACAGGAACACGGAACAGGTACCTCTGGCTGCGGCCTGGCAGGTGGCGCTCTCTGTACACTGCAGGTTCTTCAGCAGCTGCATGGACTTGTCAGCCATTATGATCTGCTTCAGGACAGGTTTGAGGAAGGAGACCATGGTGTGCTGCCTGCTGGAGGGTCCCTGGTCAGTGCTGGAACTCGCGCTCGCATTATCACTCATTTTTTTCTTCACTTTCTGTCTTTTCTGACACACTGTATAACATGGAAGTTGCCTACCAGAAGTCTGTGATTAACTGGAACATTTTTGTTTCTAAAGAGATTCAAAATAGTTTTAAACTTTAACTTCTCTTCCTTAAAAGTAGTATACTTGTCCTACTTTGTTGTCCAGACATTATAAAACATAATAATATTATTAGTAAATTGAAACAATCTTTAGGCAAATGGGGCAGTTTTAATCTGATCTCAGTTTAAAGAGAAAAACAAATGAATACTTTCAACAGTATAGGTAAAATTTAAGTAAGTAGAAACAGATTCCTGAATTGGAATTATTTAAAATATGACTAATTTGGTCCTCTTTAGAAGTAAAATAAAAGTTTTTCCCATTTACCATCTCCTGTGAAACTAATTTGCAGACTTCTCTACCATTTTCCCTACCAAGATTCTTAACTGGACTATTTTTAACAATAAAATGATGGTCAATCATCACCCTACAACGACAGTCAGAGTCCCATTTGTCACAGAAATTCTCATGTGAGACTGATGAATCAGAACACAGTGACAGACAAGAGACTATGATGAAGGGAGGTCAGTTCACTTATGTGAGCATCACATACATATTGCTACGCTTCCAGAACAGTAAGGACTTAAAGTTACCCTTCCTGATGCATTCAATGGACAGCTATCAATAGAAACCACACATCTAAATATACCACATCATTTAAAATTGAGTTAAAAGAGTACAGATAGCTCTACATTATAGTTTATATGATTCTGTTCAGAAAAAATCAAATAACTGAAGGAAAATTGTCATAAACGGATTGAGATTTTTCTTGTTTTATTAAATATTATACTAAGATATTGGTTGAATTCATTCACTTCGGAGAACAGTAAAAAAAATTATAGTAAGGTAAAAGAAATGAGTAGCTAATTCTGAGAAATAAATGTATTAGAGGCATACTCTGTAGTATTTCTGTATCTCTTTACTGATATTTTACACTGGAAATAGCGGAAACCATCTGATATCACCTAAACTCATTTTATAGGAAGCAGTGTATACTAGCTAGCCATAAATACACTATCATCCAAAAATATGATTTGTTTAAAAGTTGTGAACTGACAAAACCTGGGCAAAGATACTAATAATCAGCTGGTACTACTGACGTCTTCCATATAAATGAAATAGAACTAGCCTATAATGACAACAAGTTCTGTGATGTGGACTGTATTTTCTTAGTACCATTTGAAACTAATGAAAGATTTGATTTTCATGGGGAGCAAACTTGTGACGACAGACCGCGGCGACCTTGTGCTCTGCTGCAGCTCACCTCTGGATGATGAACTCCCTGGCGTCGTCCCACAGGTGCCCATGCACAATCCACTCATCCACTGTCACACTTACTGAAAAGGTAAGGCCACACCGTTTCCACCCAGGGAGAGAACAGGAGGGAGACCTGAGGCAGAGAGTGTGCACGGTCAGCTCTCAGGGCTCCCTGGCCACTAGAACAAAAGGAGGTTTAAACACTTCTGAAATGCCTTGAAATTAAAAAATCCAAAAACATATGCTATAAAATCCTTACAAAAAACTCACCTAAGTAAGGATGGATCATATTGTTTGCAGTCCAGACTGGGAAACTTGAGAGTGAAAATGACACAGAGGCAGGTGTGACCTGAGACAGCCCTGGCAGGTGAGCAAGGTTTCCCTATTTAAATCGTACTATGAGCAAGGTGTCTATTAAGAGTGAGGAAATTACTTAATTCCAGTAGCTCTCAGAGGACAAAAAATGGCCGTGCTGAGAGAAAATCAATCTCCTTTATATTGAAATTCAATATTAAATTGGTGAGAAAAAAAGTTATACCAACAAACTAGAAGATACACCTAATATACATACCCAAATAAAACTAGCATTCTAAATTACAGGCTCTAGATAGATTTTTTAATCTACATTTTGTTTGAGACAGGGTCTTGCTCTGTCACCCAAGCTGAAGTGCAGCGGTGCAAACATGGCTCACTGGAGCCTCGACCTTCCACACTCAAGCAATCTTCTTGCGTCAGACTCTCGAGTACCTGGGATCACAGGCATGGCTACTACTCCACAACTTGCTACTTGTTTTTGAGACAGGGTGTCACTCTATCACCCAGGCTGGAGTGTAGCGGCATGATCTCAGCTCACTGCAACCTCCTAGGTTCAAGTGATTCTCCTGTCTCAGCCTCCTGAGTAGCTGGGACTATAGGTGTTCGTCACCATACTCGGCTAATTTTTTTTATTTTTAGTAGAGACGGGGTTTCACCATGTTGGCCAGGCTGGTCTCAAATTCCTGGCATCATCACACCTGGCTTTCAAAATTTTTTGTAGAGACAGGGTCTTAGTATGCTGCCGAGGCTGGTCTTAAATTCCTGGGCTCAAGTGGATCCTCCCACCTCAGACTCTTAAGTAGCTATGAGCCACTATGCTTGGCCTAGATTTATATTTTTTAAATACAATACGAAATATATAACATAAAATTTATCATCTTGCCTATCTGTTTCTTTTTCAAATTTTAACTTATTTTTTTTTTTAAGACAGGGTCTCACTATATTGGCCAGGCAAGTCTCAAACTCCTGGGCTTAAGCAGTCCTTCCTTGGCCTCCCAAAGTGTTGGGATTATAGGCATGAGCCACTGTGCCCCACCCTTGCCATTTTTAAGTTCAGAGATTTTAATCACATTCATATCGTTGTGACAAATCTCCACAACTTTTCATGTCATAAAACTGAAATTCTGTACCCATTAAATAACAGCTCCCTATTTCCCCAGTCCTTGGTAACCACCATTCCACTTCGTTTCTGTGAATATGACTACTTCAGATACTTCATGTAACAGACTTAGTTTTTATGTAAGAAAGCATTATTGTAAATGTCTATATACATAAGCGAGGTATTTCTCACATGTTGCTTTGCCCTTGCCTCATCCTTCCGAGGATCCTGGCAATTACAGCTGAAAAGCTAGTTTACTACAGCCTCAACTCTGGAAGCTAATTTGAAAACTCTGAACTGTCCGACAAGTCACCATTCGATTATCATTTAACTCAGAACCATGACCAGCCGTCTCCCACCCCTCTGCTGTGCAGAATGGAGTCACATGCTTTAGGCAGAAGTTTCACATACGGTTTGCTCAGAGGCCTCTCCAACATTGTCATATTCGAGAATGGCCTTGTACAGGGTGTTGAGCAGGTGAGAGGCCCAGACATTTTGAGTATCAGGTGGAACTTCTGCTACTCTGGTACTGAACACTCTGGTATTAAGCTGAGCCAATCGAGGTGACAATTTGTCCACCACTATCTCAAGAGTTATTGTAGCATCTGCAAATATCAACAAATCAAACTCAACAGCAAGGAAAAATACATGCATCTAAAATGTGACATAAATGCTGGCAAATCATCAGGTTTATGGGCAGGCAGGGCAAAATGAAGGATGGTGGATTTTGATCTCACATCACAAGGACCTAACTTCCCTAAGGAAGAACTCCTGCAAGTCATGGAGAAAAAGGTAACTCAGCAGAAAAATAACATATAAAGGAACTGACAGGTCACAGAAAAGGAAAGATGAGTGGTTCGAAAACAAACAGAAAGTCACTGGACCTTACTTATAATAAAAGAATGCAAATTAAAATTATACTAGGTAAAACAAAACACCTCCCCATGGGCCAATGTTAGTGCGGGAGGCTGTGCCTAGAGAGGGCTGCACAAGCTCCTGTGAGGCGATGGCACAGCTGGGACCTCAACATGGAAGTCAACCATGCAGAGCTAGACATGTGATAAAACGGCTCGGAACTATACAAGAAGATACTACACCCACCCCTTCGCTCAAAGCAAGTTCCTGCAACACTGGTAAACTGCGTCAGGTCTGCAGCTTGGCTAATGGGCTGTGCCAGTGTCAGTTTCCCAGTTTTGATCATGTACTACAACTATGTAAGGTTTTGCCACTGGGGGAAGCAAAGTAACGGGAACACAGGACCTCCCTGTATTATTTTCTGTGGTAGTTCAAAATTAAAGTTAAGGGTAAAAAGCTACATGGGTTACCATTTTACATCTACCGCAATGGTGAGGACCAAAACGTCTGACAACACATAGATGGCAAGAGTGTGAGGAAACAGGTATTCATCTACATGGCTCACAAGAGTATACATTTATTTACTTGTACCTCCCCATAAAGTGGCAAAACTCAGCAAAATCACACATGGCAATTCCACTTATAAGAACCTACCCTACATGGTCAGGTGTGGTATAATCCCAGCTCGTGACTGTAATACCAGCATTTTGGGAAGCTAAGGTGGGCAGATCACCTGAGGCCCGGAGTTCAAGAGCAGCCTGGTCAACATGGTGAAACCCTGTCTCTACTAAAAATACAAAAAATTAGATGGGCGTGGTGGCATGTGCCTGTAGTCCCAGCTACTCAGGAAGCTGAGGCAGGAGAATCACTTGAATCCAGGCGGCAGAGGTTGCAGTGAGCTGAGATAGCGCCATTGCACTCCAGCCTGGGCAACAGCGTGAGACTCTGTCTCAGAAAAACAACAAACAAACAAATAAAAAACCAAGAAGTTCTTCATATTTTTATGGTATTATCCTCAAAATTTAAATTAGGAATATTTGAAGAGAGTAGTGTAATGACTGTTACGTATGGGTGTATGTATATGCACTGCTTATGTATGTTGAACTCTTTCTGGAAGGAAGTGTAAGAAGCTGAGGACCTGGCCATCTCTGGGGAGGGGAATTGACTGGCTGGGGAACTGGTGCAGGAAGAGTAATTTAGATTTTTCAGTCTAAATCCTCTGTAGTTTTTTGATTTTGAGAGATATGAATGGGTTAAAAATACAAATTTAATCTGAAAAATGAAGTATTCAAGAGAACTACTTATTTGGCAGGCAGCTTTCAAATCTTATGCATTCCAATTATGAGTTATGTGTAGTATGAGTAAAACTGAAGAACATTTAATACCATTATTGATGATGCACTTCTCAATTTCTGCAAGTTCCTCTTTGAAACCAAGGAAGTATTTGTACAGGGTTCACATGAAAGCCTGGTAGGTTCTGAAGGGAGCTTCAGGTGACTTCTTAGGAACAGACCCACTTCCAGGCAGCATGCTTTCAGAACTGTGTGTCCCATGACTTCAACAATGAACTCCTGGAGTCGAAATACAACCTGGCCATATGCTGCTATTTGTTCCAGCACAGATCGTTAACAGCTCTATGACAGAAGCAAACTGCAATTATTCAAAGGTGATCTTCTATAAACATTCAAATTCATTTCCCTCTCACTGTAAAATATTTTTACAATTCTTTTAAACAGTATGTTTAGTAGAAGACAAAGTCATAAAATGATGAATAGTTTTATACACAAAGGAAAAAGAGTGAGCATTAATTTCAATAGACTAGAGAATTATGGCTTATATTTTTTAAAAATATACATAAGGTAATCTACTTAAGGCAAAAAAAATTACAGTATATAGCTTTTACAATACAGAATGACAGATCTAAACAGCAGAAAATGCAAACTGAAATTAAGTATGTCCCAAACAGTATTAAGGAATTCTCTTAAGTACTATAAAGATGCACAACTCAATTTTTCTTTTTGGATATTAAATATTTATTTATTTTTGAGACAGAGTCTTGCTCTGTCGCCCAGGCTAGAGTGCAGTGGTGTGGTCTCAGCTCACTGCAACCTCTGCCTCCCAAGTTCAGGCGACTGTCTTGCCTCAGCCTCCCGAGTAGCTGGCATTACAGGTGCCTGACACTGCGCCTGGCTAATTTTTATATTTTTTAGTAGAGACAGGGTTTCACCATCTTGGCCAGGCTGGTCTCGAAATCGTGATCTCATGATCTACCCACCTTGGCCTCCCAAAGTGCTGGGATTACAGGCGTGAGCCACTGTGCCTGGCCTGGATATTAAATAATTTTAAATTAATCTTTTTTGCATAAGGAAGCACAAATGATTTCAATTATAGCTAATATTGCAAAATGTTCTAAAATTATATTGCCACAGTTTACATAAATCCTATTACTTCTTAAATAACAATAAATACAAATAACTTACACGTGTTAAATGAGTTACTATATTGTTTCTCACGGTTGCTTTCCCATTTATCAGCTGAAATATAAAAAGCTTTTTCGCTCCTGAAAGCAACCTGAAATTAGATAAAAAAAGATGAGTGTATTTTAAGTCTAAAAAAATATTCATGACAGTATACCCAGAAAAAAAATTTTTTGTTTTACAGGGTCTCATTGTCACCCAGGCTGGAGTGATTCTCCAGCCTCGGCCTCCTGAATGGCTGGGGTTACAGGTAAATGTCATCACACCTGGCTAATTTTTGTATTTTTTTAAGAGATGGCGGTTTCACCATGTTGCCTAGGCTGGTCTTGAACTCCTGATCTCAAATGATCCACCCGCCTTGGCCTCCCATAGCACTGGGATTATAAGTGTGAGCCACCATGCCCCACTTCAGGAAATTTTTATTAAATATTCAGAATTAAGGGGTAACAAGGTCAGATAATAAGAAAATGGAAGACATCAATCTTTTCATCTGATTACCTTATGACACAAGATATTTCAACGTTGTCTTAGAGAGAAGTCCAAGACATATTGTCAAAGCATATCCCCCATATATTGGATGACCCAAAGAGATCTTCCTATTTCTAAGAATGCCAGCATGTCAGTATCATACTTCATAGTGAGAGCACCAGGACCTGGAGTAACAGCACCACGTGCTGCATTAGATTTCTGGCTTCCAGATACAGGCGCAGGCCCTCACTGACACTCTCTGCCTATTAAGAATAATAGTAAACCTTACTTTGAACTCAAGTGTTAAAAAAGTGATGGACTAATCTAAGTAAATCATATGCTAAACTATTTAAAATAAAAATGAAG
The DNA here is from genome assembly GCF_009761245.1 of Sapajus apella. Lineage (NCBI taxonomy): Eukaryota > Metazoa > Chordata > Mammalia > Primates > Cebidae > Sapajus > Sapajus apella. The sequence goes on from NW_022436941.1 coordinate 4,825,020, forward strand.
TAAATATGTCAAAATCTCTCAATCTCCACAGTCAAATCTGGTCTGAACTTTATACCTAATGGTCTATTTCTAGTCTGCATGTGAAAATGCTTTAATAGTTTCCTTTAATAAAAGTTTTGCTTCTCAGTAATCAAGCATCATAAATGAAGACTATTAAGTGAATATATCTTACCACAGGGATTCCAGAATAACCTGAGTCTCAGTAACCAAAACCCTGTCATCTGGAACATACAATGGATCACTGCTGTACAAGTGTTGGTCCCTATGAGACAGCAGAGATAAATGTCAATAGAAAGGTTTCTAAGTAAGTAAATAACTAATCTCAAAGAATATTTGCAATTTAGTGCTAACCTTAACTGGCTATGAATTAGCAAGTACACATAATAAATGGCTTAAATGCCCCCTATAGTTTCACATCACTCAAAATCCTGAGAAACACTTTCAGGACAACTGCAATTGTTATGTTTATTGCTGATTTAGACAAATGTTTACAACTATGTGATGCTGTTTTCTGGAAAACAATATGTCTATTTTTATAGTAAGTATACCAAAACAGAAATCAAATAATGCCCTAATATGTATCAATCCATCTACCTTGAAATTAACAAAAAAATTGAAATACAGATTATAATTAAATAATACTATAATTTTATGATTTTTAACAATTAAATAATCAAAAACTATTCAACTAGAATTTTCAACACTGGCCAGGTGTGCTGGCTTACGCTTGTAATTCCAGCACTTAGGGAGGCCAAGGCAGGTGGATCACTTGTGGACAGGAGTTTGAGACCAGCCTGGCCAACATAGTGAACCCCATCTCTACTGAAAATATAAAAATTAGCTGGGTGTGGTGATGTGTGCCTATAATGCCAGCTACCTGGGAGGCTGAAGCATGAGAACTGCTGGAACCAGGGAGGCAGAGGCTGCAGTGAGCCAAGATTATACCACTGCACTCCAGCCAGGGTGACAGAGTGAGACTTTCTCTTCCCGCCGCCAAAAATCAATAAATAAAAAATAAAAAATTAGTTGGGTGAGGTGAAGACTACAATGAGTTGAGATATCACCACTGCATTGCAGCCTGGGTAACTAGAGTAAGACTCTGTTCTAAAAAGAAATTGTCAAAACCAATTTAAATTTCAGAGAGGAACTGAAGTCACAAATCAAAGTCAAATGTTTAAACATCAAAGTTTTTTCTATTATCATATTAAATTAAAACTTTAGCTTCTTACCAGATAGCAGCTAAACTGGAGTGCAAATGTAAGCTATAAGGAAACTGGGAGGGCCTGGCTGTCCAGTACTGATGGACCACGTGATGCTCCAGCCAGCTTCGGTCATCTGGCTCATCTGCTTGAAAGAAATGTAGTAAGTTTGAGTAATAATAGTTACAACAACAACAATAATAAATACTGGGTCACAGTATCTGGACTTACGATCCATTCAAATGTATAGTTGAAAATGGCTTTTCAAAAATAACAGCTGCCTAACAACATTTACTTATATATTATCATTTATTTCAAACCACATATATTGGCTGGGTTCTATGGCTCACGTGTATAATCCCAGAGGTTTGGAAAACCAGGGTGGCATGATCATTTGAGTCCAGGAGTTCAAGACCAGCAACACATTTAGAAAGAAACACATACTAAATTTAATGTAATAGACTAGAAAGTCAAAAAAAATTTGTCGCACATATAAAAAGATATAAATGGTATATGTTAATAGTCCAATAACCATTAAGGAAATTAAAATGGTAACCAAAGACTTTCCCAACCACTCCCAAAGCCTCAGCACTGGTGCTAAATTTTGAAGGATTAGATAATGTCTATCTTACATGAGTCGTTTGAAAAAGCAGAAAAAGAGAAAGCCACCTAACATTTTATGAGGCTAATATAACAGTGATGCTTAAACCAGATAAAGACACGATAAATGTAACTCATCAAAGAATAAAGATGAAAATTTTTACATTAAAAAAGAGCTAACCTGCTGGGCTCAGTGGCTCACACCTATAATCCCAGCCTGGGCTGGTCTCTAACATAGTGAAACCTCATCTCTACAAAAAAGCAAAAAAAAAAAAAAAAAAAAAAAAATATTAAGCTGGGTGTGGTGGCATGCACCTAAGTCCCAGCTTCTTAGGAGGCTGAGGTGGAGGATAGCTTGAGCCCAGGAGGTTGAGGCTGGAGTGAGCTGTGATCATGCTACTGCACTCCAGCCTGGGTGACAGATCAGGACCCTGTCTTTAAAAAAAAAAAAAAAGAGGCCGGGCACGGTGGCTCACACCTGTAATCCCAGCACTTTGGGAGGCCGAGGCGGGTGGATCACGAAGTCAAGAGATCGAGACCATCCTGGTCAACATGGTGAAACCCCGTCTCTACTAAAAATACAAAAAATCAGCTGGGCATGGTGGCGCGTGCCTGTAATCCCAGCTACTCAGGAGGCTGAGGCAGAAGAATTGCCTGAACCCAGGAGGCGGAGGTTGCGGTGAGCTGAGATCGCGCCATTGCACTCCAGCCTGGGTAACAAGAGCGAAACTCCGTCTCAAAAAAAAAAAAAAGAAAAGTGAATCCAAAATTGAACCCAATCTAATAATGTACTAAAAAATAACATGATCAAACAAGTTTAGGTGAAGAATTCAAGGATAATTCATTATCAGAAAGTCTATCAGTGTATTATTAGGATAAAAGAGAAAAGTTACGAGATTATCTCACAGATAAATAATAGCATTTAACATAAATTCAACATTTATGTATGATTAAAGACTTGTAGAAAAAAGGGAATAGAAGGTCGCTGTCTTAATTTGATAAAGGCTACATACCCTGAACTGATACCAAACAGCCACCACACTTAACGGAGGAGTTTCAGGTACAACCCCCGTTAGGATGAGACCTAGTTATTCAGGAAGCCCACTCCTATGAGCTGTTGCTTCCGCTATGGAGTACAGGGCTAGGCTGCTGGGCCAGAAAAGAGATTAGATCACGACATCACAGAGAAGACACAGGCATAAGTACTAGCAGGAGGACATAAAACCATATTTGCAGATGACATTAAAATCATATTTGCACATAAAAACCAGTATTTGCAGATGACACTAATCATCTATATAAGAAATCAAATGAAATCAACAAAGTATGGATTCATATCATAATTCAACAAAAAGGCTGCACATAAGAAAACCAGTATTACTTCCTCTACATCAGGAATAAACAAAAGTATCATTCACAAAAATAAAAACTGTAACAGATATAGAAATTAACCAAAGAACACTGGAGATCTTCAAAAAGAAAATTTCCAAAATCTAGTAAAACAAGAGTTACAATAAATGTAGATATTAACATGTTAAGGCAATCAAACCTCCCCAAGTTAGATCCATAAATTATCTGCAATTCCAATAAAAATTCCAGCTGGATTTTTTTTTTTTTTTGAGATGCAGTTTTGCTTGTTGCCCAGGATGAGAATAATGGCATGATCCTGGCTCACTGCATCCTCTGCCTTGCCTAGTTTAAGCAATTCTCCTGCCTCAGCTTCCCAAGTAGCTGGGATTACAGGTATGCGCCACCGTGTGCAGCTAATTTTATATATTTAGTAGACACGGGGTTTCACTATGTTGGTCAGGCTTGTCTCAAACTCCTGACCTCAAGTGATCCACCTGCCTCGGTGGTGGGGTTATAGGCAGGAGCCAGGTGGGCCTTTTTTTTTTTTTTTTTTCCAAAGTTACCATCTTGCTTCTCAAAGGTCTATGGAAGAATAAAAGTTCGCAAATAGCTAAGCCAATTTTGAAAAAGAACAAAGTGGGCTGGGTGCAGTGGTTGGCACCTGTAATCCCCACACTTTGGGAGGCAGAGGCGGGTAGATCAGTTGAGGTCAGAAATTCGAGAAAAGCCTGGCCAACATGGTGAAACCCCACCTCTACTAATAATACAAAAATTAGCTGAGTGTGGTGGTGTGTATCTGTAATCCCGGCTACTTGGGGAAGCTGAAGGGGGAGAAAAAAAAAAAAGCAAAGTGGGCTGGGCACAGTAGTTCACACCTGTAATCCCAGCACTTTGGGAGGCAGAGGTGGGTGAGTTGCTTGAGTCTAGGAGTTTGAGACTCGCCTGGGCAACATGGTGAAACTCTGGCTCTACAAAAAATAGCTTGGTGTGGTGGCACTCGCCTGTGGTTCCAGCTACTTAGGAGGCTGAGGTGGGAGGACTGCTTGAGCGCAGGAGGCAAAGATTGCAGTGAGCTAAGATTGTGCCACTAGCCTGGGCAACAGAGTGAGACCCTGTCTCCAAAAAAATAAGAAAAGAAAATAGAAAGAAAAACAGAGCAAAGTGATTCTCCTGCTTCAGCCTCCCAAGCAGCTGAGAGGAAACCTGCCATCTATGTATTAAGACATAATATTATAAAGTCACATAAATAACAGTCTGTTTCCAGATCACGCTGACACCAAGAGCACAGATTAGAAAGTCTGGAATAAATACAGCTGTCCTTCAATATCCACCAGGGATTGATTGCAGGAATGCTGCAGACACCAAAATCTATAGGTGCTCAAGTCCCTGATAAAAAATGGCATAGTGTTTGCATATAATCTATGCATATCCTCCCTTATAGTTTTTTAAATTTTTTTTTGGAGACAAGGTCTCGCTCTATTGCTGGAGTGTAGTGTCACAATCTTAGCAAAATCGGTCCTTCTCCAATAAAAAAAAAAAAAAAAAGGAAACATTTAGGCCTAAGAAAGTTCTCAGAACTGTAGGAAAAAAAATTACAAAATTACACTCTACATGCATTAATTCAACATTAATTCTATAGTACTACTACTGAAGCATCATATAGGAAAGATTACTAATAGTCTTAAAAATTGGTTTTATAAAGATGATACTGCTTAGCCGACACCTTGACCACATCGAACTGATCTCAAGCTTGCCTTTTCTTCCGGGGAATTTGTCTATTAGAAAATGCCAGCACCTCACAACACACAGTACCTTTCCAACTGATACAAGGACCTAGTTTTCTGTTTTGATCTTGTTCTTCTAACGGTGTCCTGTCTACCTGAATTCCAGAGTCCTCTCTGCTTAATGGCTGTTGATCATTTTCCTCGTCATTTTCTTCAGACCAATTCTGATTTAAAAAAGAAATACACTTTAGCCTTACAGAGTCTAACACTTAAAGCTATTTATATTAAAAGACTAAGAAGATTTTGAAGAAAAGCAAAAATTTTGAAGGAACATGGAACACAAAAACAAAAACCAAATGAATTTTTTTTTTCTAAATCTCTTGGAAGTGACTATTCTAGGAATGGAAATATAATTATTACTTTTTCTTTTTTTTCTATAACATTGAAACAATAAGGAATGGAATTATTTTACGTGGCAAAAAGTCCCAAGATCACAGGTCCTTAAGAGATACTTATACTCAACCCTTTTAACATCTTTTTTCTTTTTTGGAGACAGTCTCTCACTTTGCCACCCAGGTGACAAAGTGCAACGGCATGATCTCAGCTCACTGCAACCTCGACCTTCAAGATATTCACGTGACTGAGCCTCCCGAGTAGATGTGACTACAGGCGTGTGCTACCATGCCCAGGTAATTTTTTGTATATTTACTAGATGGGGTTTCACTATATTGCCCAGGCTTCTCTCAAACTTCTGGCCTCAAGTGATCTACCTGCCTTGGTCTCCCAAAGTGCTGGGATTACAGGTGTGAGCCAGTGTGCCCAAACGTCTTTCTTTAAAATCTATTTTTAAAAAATAGACATAAGACCTCGCTATATTACCCAGGCTGGTCTCAAATTCCTAAGCTCAAGCAATCCTCCCTCCTCAGCCTCTTAAAGTGCTGAGATTACAGGTGTGAGCCACCATGCCCACCCCCTTGTAACTTCTTAATACTAGTGATTTGGTGCAAAATCCTAACCAGACTTCCATGATAAATGACTCTAGATTAGTTAAGAGTGTTACTGTTTCAGCTTAGTTGACCTAGGGTGGAAAGACACATTAAAATCATCTCTATCACCTGGTGTGTATTTAAATTTTTAATAGCAAAGCTACTGTCACTTACTGGTATGTCCATGTCTGGACCAATGTCCATTTCTTCACCTTCCACCAAGTATTTTCCCGAATCAAAATCATCTGTCTTTTCTAAAATGTGACAGAAAAACTTCATCAGCTTTATTATATCTATCTTTGAAAAAAATCTCAAAACTAAAGGAAAAAAGACTAACAAGACTCAAAATACAATCAGATAAAAATTTAAAAATATTGAAACATTTATTAAATTGATATTCTAGAACATTTATCATTTTAATTAACTCATTCTCAAAGGTGAGTGTTCTCTTTCTCCTATGGTTTTCGGCCTTCCTTCATAATGGAAGGAGATGCTACTTTTCAGTTAGAGATTAACACAATTTTTTCATCACCCAAATTAACAAATATCTGAATTATAAAAATCCCTATCATATATTATACTGTGATTAACTTTTGTCTCTTTCTTAAAGACAGAGGCTATAACTTACTCATTTTTGAATGTCTAGGGCCTAGAATTCTAAATGGCCACAATCTTAAAAAATGTAAACATGAACTATTCATTTTTCTGAAGGTTTAAAGCATCATAACATTAGAGCATAGCCTATGCGACTAATGTATATGTATATAGCATAGCCTATGCAAAAAACGTTTTGCCTTTTTTATTATCACAGCCAGCAATCTGTACTTAAAAGAAAATTTCACTACTGAAAACCACATCTGATTCTATTCCAGTAAATGGCTGAATAGAACACCACTTTACCTATAATTCAGGTATAGGTAACACAGTGCTCCATTTTATGACAGTAAATAGTAACCTCTAATGTCTCTCCCAGCTCTAAAATGACGAACATCTGCCTACTGTCATTTAGAAATATTAATAGAAAAATAACTTGGGATTCAGCATTTATGTTTCTGTATTGTATAACCTATTTCACACATTGTATATTTTTGTAAGTTACAGTTAAGAATTCAGTTTATTACTTCGAAAAGTTGGCACGTTTTAAAAGAATCTGAAAGCCCTGTATTCCTATTATAAACCAACTAACTAGACACTTTACGGGCTATGATCATTAAGGTAACTAAGATCACAGGTTTTGAAAACCTAATCATTATTCAAGATTTTTACTGAAATTAAACAGGTAGAAAATTAACATTCTTTTACTAACAACTTCATTATGAATAACGAAATAATGTATTGTTTAATTTACATCTCCCATAAAGAAAAATAGGGGATCTCACTCCACCTAAATATCTAAACTCTGTAAGTCTTTAAAAATTAGTTACAAGAGGCCGGGCGTGGTGCTCACCCTTGTAATCCCATCACTTTGGGAGGCCAAGGGGGGCAGATCACGAGGTCAGGAGATTGAGACCATCCTGGCTAACACGGTGAAATCTCGTGTCTACTAAAAGAAAATACACACACACACACACACACCAATTAACCAAGCGTGGTGGCACGCGCCTTGGGGAGGCTGAGGCAGGAGAATCGCTTGAACCTGGGAGGAAGAGGTTGCAGAGAGCCGTCATCACGCCACTGCATTCCAGCCTGGGTGCCAGAGCGAGACTCCTTCTCAAAAACGAAACAAAGCAAAACCCAACCAACCAAACAATAAATTAGTTACAAGAGAAACCGCATTAGGAATTGTATTAGGTGACTTACCGTGCTACCTGCTGTGCAGGGATGCAGCATTCTAGCTGGAGTGGAAGGAGAGGAGACAGTATTGACAGGTTAAATCAGTGTCCTGACATGCGTTTTGGGAAAAGAAAAGCAGAGTGAGAGGGAAATTGTAGTGGCTGACCAGGGAGCAGGAATCAGTGAGAATACAATCTCTTCACTTAAAAAGAAAAAATTATATAGAGATGGAGTTGCTAAGTGGCCCGGGCTGGCCTTGAGTAATGCCTGGGCCTCCCAGAGCCCTGGGGTTGCAGGCGCGCGCCCTGGCCCGCAAGAACCCTGTTCCACGCTTTCCCCGAGAGCCTGGTCAGCGCTGAGCGGGCGGCGGCCTGCGAAGGCTCCCCGAGGCCTCCTCTGCCTCAGACCTGCGCCCCGCCACAGCGCGTCCTGTTCCAGGGATCCCGCGCCCTGACGCCCCGCGACCCTCCGCCCTGCCCCGCGATCCCCCAGCCCTACGCTGCGACCCCCCCGCCCCGAGATCCCCCAGCCCCAAGCCGCGACCCGCCGCCCCGCCCCGCGATACCCCCGCCCCGCGCTGCAACCCACCCGCCCGCGCCGCGACCCCACGCGCAGCCCTGCACAGCGCCGCCCCGCGATCCCCCGCCCCTTAAGTTGGACCAGGCGAAGTTTAAGGCGAGCTGGAAGTTGGGGTCTGTCTCATTCTGGAGGCCGGCGACACTCCAGACAAGCTCCGGCAAGTCGCGCTCCTGCTGCGGGTCCAGCCGGCTTCAAGGCTGCCCCTGCGGACTGTGCTCCGCGCTCCTGCAGCGCGTCTGGCGGCTGTTCGCGCGAGAATTCGGGGCTCCCGCGACAGTCGCTTTCTGATCTGCCGGTTTTTTCGCCATAGTTCGAGCTCTCCTGCCGGGCAACTGGCGAACTGGCAGTTATTCTCACGACAGTTCAACCTCCCGCTGTGGCGGGTACTGCCTGGCGCTGTCCCTTGGCAGGGGCTGGAGTGTGCATTTTCTGGTCAGTGGGTACCTTTACCGGGGCGCGGTTTAGGGGTGCGGGGACCTGGAGCCCCGGGCGGGAGCTGGGGACGCTGGGGCCAGAGCGATCCCGGAGGTTGCACCGCCGGGCGGGGGGGCCGGGCGCTCAGTCCCTGCCCCGCCGCCCTGGCTGGCCCAGGTTCCAAGGGCTACCCGGACCCCACGGAGGCTGCAGGGCGGACGCGGGCGCACGCGGTTCCTCACCTGGGTCCACGGCGGGGTCCCGGCGGGCCCGGACGTTTCCTTGGCCGAGTGAGTCAGTAGAGCGGGCAGGGAATGCGCCAGGAAACGCTTGGCCACCTCTCCTTCCTCCCGGGGCGGGGGCTCTCGCGGCCCGGCCTCTTCCTACCAGCGCTCCTCCCTCCTGGCCCCGGCCCCTCCTCACCCCGCTCCGGCCTCTGCCGCTCCCTCCTCCTGCGGGGCTTATCCCTGGGTGGCCCGCCGCTGCCTCCACCAACATCTTATATGGAAATATTATCTTATCTTTTCTCTCTTGAAATTTGCATTAGTTATTACTCATTTTATGCATTTTCATTATATTAACAGCATTTTTAGTTAGAAAAAATAATTCTGTCTAAAAATTCTGTTCTAACATTTACTTGATTTCAAAGTACTGTTGCCTTTTATTTTCCTTATTATTCATTTTGTTTTATATTGTTTCCACACATAATAAACAATTGATCTTCACAGTAGTAATTTTTCTGGCAGTTTGTCTAGAGACAACTTAAAATTAGCTTCTTTCCTCCACAAAAGAGAGTTTCAATTTACTATTACCATGCAAAGTCTGAATTTTGTATCTATTTTAAGTTCAAACTTGATTAGTAACTTCAGAGTTAAGTAAAAAAAAAAACCATAATTTAAATGCAAGATGACCAGCATTAAAAACAAGTGGAAGTTAAAGGGCTCACTATTATGTATTCCTTTCCTGATCTGGAATATCTCCTGGATAGCTTTTGTAGTGTCATCATGGGCAGACTTGGCTTTTGTGCTGCGTTGTTTTAGTGAATGTCAGCTGCAGACATTGACTAAAAGGCACAAAAAGAAAACTTACGGAAAATGAACATTATTTTAATACCACTTGGAGATAGGACTATCTTCTTAGTGTTAAGAGGTCGTTAATGCCTCAGAGAAGTTTGATTGTCTATTTCTTTCCTTTTTTTTTTATTTTTTTTTTTTTTTGAGTCGGAGTTTCGCTCTTGTTACCCAGGCTGGAGTGCAATGGCGCAATCTCGGCTCACCACAACCTTCGCCTCCAGGGTTCAGGCAATTCTCCTGCCTTAGCCTCCTGAGTAGCTGGGATTACAGGCACGCGCCACCATGCCCAGCTAATTTTTTGTATTTTTGGTAGAGACGGGGTTTCACCATTTTGACCATGATGGTCTCGATCTCTTGACCTCGTGATCCACCCGCCTCGGCCTCCCAAAGTGCTGGGATTACAGGCGTGAGCCACCGCGCCCGGCCGATTGTCTATTTCTTTAAAACGATGTTTTCTGAAGATATAATACCTTAAGTTAGAGATTTTGGTTGAATATTCCCTAAATCAGACATAGATTTTTCTATTGTGATTAATGATCCATATTTATGTGTTAACATTTCCTAGGAACAGTGAATTATATAAGATCTCGTCCTCTTCTTTTTGGATTGTATACTGAATTCTGCTGGATTCACTGACAAGAAGAGTTTGAATTAGCAGAGCCCTGAGAATGGAGACACCTTTAGAAGAGACTGATGAAGAAAGTACAGGAGGAGTTTCATCTTTGGAAATAGAAATTTTCCTTGACCGCAGAACCCAACCAAGCTTTCCTTTTAGCATTATCTTGTCAACTCTTCTCTACTGTGGTGAGATGGCCTCCGCTTTGTATATGTTTGTTATTTATAAGAAAGGTAACGACATATACTGGATGTCATTTACCATCAGCCTTATTATTACGGGGGCAGTTTTTGATCAAATTACCCTGTTTTTTTTCAACAAAGACTTGAAGAGAGAGAAGGTTGTGTCACTTTTTTGGCACATTCTTCTTTTAGGACCTATAGCAAGGTAAGTGACACAAATATTTCTCATTCAGGGTTTCCAATGAGTAAATTGAATATAAATAGTTGGCTAACAAGATTAAGGATGTCATAATTAATGTTTCTCTAATGGAAATGCTTCCTTATTTAGTTTTATTTTGTTTTCACAGTTTTGAAAGTGTTACTGTGTGATTGTCATTGATTGTAGGATAATAGTAATTTTATAAAATGCAAATGGAAATAAGTCAGTCATTTCTTCTGTTCTTTTTATGCACATACTGTATACCAGTCTTTTTTTAAATTTTTCTCATTCAGCCTAATGGGTATTTTAAATAGTTATGGGCGATAAACATGTAACCCTAAATTAAGAAAGAAGAGTAGCATAAGAAGAGAGAAAGCCTTGAAAATAGTCTCATAAACTTTGTCAACTGAAGGGATTAAACTTTTTAATGGTAGATTTTCTAGACATCCTTGAATTTGTAGCTGTCACTTGGAATATCAAAATATAGCTATGCAATTTATTTCCACATCACTTTTGTTTGTTACTTCACTGATTTGTGTTAATACTATAAATTTTGTAAGATCTAATTTGAGCCAGGTCTGTATTTATAGTTCAAAGATACTAACATGTACACACAATTATATACATTTTATAGAATTTGGAGTCACTGGGGATAAGTGTTACCCTTTATTAAAAAGGTAAAATACAAAATTAGCTGGAAATAGTGGTATGTGCCTGTAATACCAGCACTTCGGGAGGCCAAGGTATATGGATCATGAGGTCAGGAGTTTGAGACCAGCCTGGCCAAGATGGTGCAACCCCATCTCTACTACACATACAAAAGTTAGCTGGGAATGATGTCAGGTGCCTTTAATGATAACTCAGCTACTCAAGAGGCTGAGGCAGAGAATTCCTTGATCTCAGGAGGAAAAGAGATCAGTGAGCCAAAATTATGCCACTGCATTCTAGCCAGGGCAACAGAGTGAGACTCTGTATATATTTATACTCTGAATATATTTATTTATATATATTTATTCTGTAAATGCACAAAATGCAGAGTGGTTTACAAACATATGCAAAAATTTTGTATGGGTCAGAATATAAATACATTAGTAAAAGACTGGGATATTTTTTAATCAAAGTGATTTTGAAAAAGTGAATTGACGTGTATGAATGAAAGAATCTTTACGTTTTACTTTTTAATCTGTTGTTTGGATCCTTTTATCAGGCTGAAGTTGCATATTATTTCAAATTGAAAATAAGGGGAAGAACTAAAATAAATGATAAGATTAGAAACTGTTAGAAAGTTATGTTTTATTCAGTGTGATTAAGTTAATGTGTGTAATTTAATGGTTTATTTCAAAATTAAGCGTTCATCTACTGATAATCTTTCAAATATTTCTACACATTTGTTGCCAGAAAATGTTAATCTTGGATGTTACTTCATATTAACAGGTGTTTGCAGACCACTATACACTACCACAAATTATTGAAATATCTTACACTGGAGGCAGAAGAGAGTCGAGGTAGCAAACCAGAGAGAAACAAGATACTGCATAGGAAGATTGTTTACTCAAGCCAGTATATTTTAAGGCAGGACAATGCATTCAAATGCATGACAGTTGTTCAGGCTTTTGTTTCTTCTGTTCCACAATTAATTTTTCAGATATATGTCACTCTCACTATACAAGAATTGCCTTCAGGTAGAGGTAAGTTGAGTTATTTGACGCTGAAAATCAGGTAAACAAAGGTTGGGAGGGCATAATAATATAAAAGAAATTGGTAAGTTAAAATATTTAATCTGAAATTACAGATGCACTAAATTTTTTATAAGATCAAATTTCTATGAATTTATTTGGTTAGCAGTGTGTAAAAGGATGCCACTGGAACCTATGGAATTTAGTATGCATAGAAATTAGCATCAATTTATTTTATTGACCCCGAAGAGGTAAATTAAGCTTGATATAATATTGAGATATGAGGTGGTGGAATAAGTTGTTATCTAAAACATATATTTATTATAATTTGCCTTTTGTAAATAGCATTGATTTTAATTGAAATGGAAACTGCTTGAAAATTAGAATGTGCCTAAGACTATAAAATTTTATAAAAGTCACCAGGCAAATAGTTCTGTATCTTTTATATTAAATTTTTACCTTAGATACGGGGAATTCATATGCAGGGTTGTTACATGGAAATATTGGGAAATGCTATGGTTTGGAGTGTGGATCTCATCACCCAAACTAGTAAGCCTAGTACCCGAAAGGTAGGTTTTTTTTTTTAGCCCATTTTGTCCTTCCCTGCACCCACTATTGGTTCAGTGTCTGTTATTCCTGTGCTTATGTTCATGTGTGCTGAATATTCATGTGTGCTTATGAGTGAAAAAAATGCAGTATTTGGCTTTCTCTTCTGCGTTGATTTGCTTAGGATAATGACCTCCACCTGCATTTACGTTGCTAAAAATGACAACATTTATTTCTTTTGAATTGCTGTGGAATATTCCACATGCACATACATGGAATACTAGACAACCATACAAAATAAATCAATCGTTTACTTTACCTGATGTGCCACTGGTGGTCACCTGGGATTCCATGTCTTTGCCATCATGAATAGTACAGAAATGAACATATGACTGCATGTGTCTTGGTAGTAGAATCATTGATATTCCTTTGGGTATATGCCTAGGGATGGGATTGGTGGGTTGAAATAGTAGCTCTGTTTTATGTTCTTTGAGAAACTTCCAGACTGCTTTCCACAATGGCTGATCTAACTTATACTCCTACCAGCAAAATATAACATTTTCTCAGCATCCTCACCCAGCATGTGTTGTTTTTTGATTTTTTAATAGTAGCCATTTTTGCTGGTGTGGGATAGTAACTTATTGTGGTTTTGATTTTCATTTCTATGATAATTACTGATGCTAAATTTTGTGTTTTGTTTGTCTGTCTTAGATGGAGTTTCATTCTTGTTGCCCAGGATCTAGTAAAATAGCATGCTTTTGGCTTACTGCAACCTCTACTTCCCTGATTCAAGTGATTCCCCTGCCTCACACTCCCAAGTAGCTGGACTTACAGGCATGTGCCACTATGCCCAGGCTGTATTTGTTTAGCTATATTGGTCAGGCTGGGCTCGAACTTCTGACTGTACCCAGTCTGGGTGGCTCATGCTTGTAATCCCGTCACATTGGGTGGCTGAGGTGGGTGAGCATTTTCAATATGCTTGTTGGCCACTTGTATGTCTTCTTTTGAGAAGTATCTGTTCATTTTCTTTTTACCTATTTTCTAACAGAGTTATTGGTTTTGTGCTTGTTAATTTGTTTAAGTTTATTAGATTCTGGATCTGAAGCCTTTGTTGGACGCATAGTTTGCAAATATCTTCTCCCATTGAGTAGGTTGTATGATTGCTCCATCGACAGTTTCCTTTGCTGTGCAGAAATTCTTTAGTTTAATTAGGTCCCTATTTCCTATTTTTCTTTTTGTTCCAAAGTTGCTTTGGGGCATTTAGTCAAAAAATGTTTGCTGCTCTCAGTGTCCAAAAGAATACTTCCCTATGTTATCTTCCACGATTTTTATAGTTTGAGGTGTTACATTTAAATCTTTAATTCATTTCACTTTGAGTTAATTTTTGTATATTGTGAAAGGTAGGGGTCCAGCTTAAATCTTCTACATATGGCTAGCCAGTTATCCTAGAACCGTTTATTGAAAAGAGAAGGCTTTCCCCATTGCCTGTTTCACTGGCTTGTCTAAGATTAGATAGTTGTAGGGGTGTGGCTTTATACCTGTGTTTTCTGACCTCTTTTCTTGGTTTCTGTGTCTGATTTCGTACCAGTGCCAAGTTGTTTTTGCTACTGCAGCTTTTTAGTGTAGTTTGAAGTCAGGTAGTGTAACATCACTGGCTCTGCTGCTTTTCTTTATGATTGCTTTGACTAATTTGGCTCTTTGTTGTTGTTGTGCCACATGAAATTTAAAATAGTGTTTTCCTAATTTTGTGAAGAATGGTATTGGCAGTTTGTTAAGGATAGCACTGAATAATTTGAGCTTCTGCCCATTCAGTATGATATAGGCTGTGGGTTTGTTGTAAAAGACTCTTAGTATTTTGAGTACATTATTTTTATGCTTAGTCTGTTGAGTTTGTCATGACGAGATGTTTGATTTTATCGAAGATTTTTTTTATTTTGGTTTTTGCTTTTGATTCGATATATGCAGTGATCACATTTATTGATTTATATATGTTGAACCAGCTTTGCATTCCAGGAATAAAGCCTACTTTGATTGTGTTGTGCTAGCTTTTTGATTCACTGGGGAGTCTAGTTGACTGATACTTTGTTGAGTATCTGTGTTCATGAAGGATATTGGCCAGAAGTGTTTGTTGTTGTTGTTTTTGTTGTGGTGGTGGTGGTGTCTCTGCCAGTTTTTGGTATCAAGCTAACACTGGCCTTATACAATGAGATGAAAAAAAAAGACCTCCTCCTCAATTTTTCAGAATAACTTTAGCAGCATTTTATGAGTTCTTTGTACACCTGGCAGAATTTGGCTATGAACCCGTCCGCTTTAGATTTTTTTTTTTAAATTATTGGTAGGTTCTTTATTACCTAAACAATTTCAGGCATAGATTTTGGCCTATTCACAGTTTTAACATCTTCTTGATTTAGTCTTGGGAGATTGTCTGCCTCCGGGAATTTATCTGTTTCCTCTAGATTTTCTAATTTGTATCCATAGAGTTATTCATAGTAGTCTCTGAGGATCTTTTGTATTTCTGTGGGATCAGTCAAAATACTGCCTGTGTGGTTTTGATTGTGCTTCTTTGGATCTTCTCTTTCTTTCCTTTTTCTCTCTTTTTTTGAGACAGAGTTTTTCCTCTGTCACCTGGGATACAGTGCAGTGGCATGATCTTGGATCACTGACACCTTCAGCTCCCAGGTTCAAGCAATTCTCATGCCTCGGCCTACTAAATAGCTAGTAATACAAGCATGCACCACTATGCCTGGCTATTTTATTTTAGTTTTTTAGTAAAGACAAGATTTTACTGTGTTGGCCAGGCTGGTCTCAAATTCCTGACCTCTAGTGATCCCCCCAACCCAACCTCCCAAAATATTGATATTACAAAAGTGAGCCACCATGCCCAGCCCCCTGTTTTTTCTTTGTTAATTTAGGTAGCAGTCTACCAATCTTATTTATTTATTTATTTTCAAGGGCTAAAATCTTGGTTTTGTTTAAGTAATCTTTTATATGGATTTTTGCATCTCAATTTCATTAAGTTTTTCTTTAGTTTTAGTTATTTTCTTCTGCTAATTGGGAATTGTTTTCCTCTCTCAGTTCTTTTAGGTGCAGTTTGATTGTTAATTTGAGATTTTTCTAGCTTCTTGATGAAGGTTTTTTAGGGTTGTAAACTTTCTACTTAACCCTGCTTTGGCTGCATCCCAGAGATTTGGGAAAGTGTTTTCTATTTTCATTTATTTTCAATTATCTTAAATTCTGCCTAAATTTTGATGTTTACCTAGGAGTTATTCAGGTGTAAGTTGTATGATTTCCATGTAATTGTGTATTTTGAGAGATTTTTTTGGTATTCTATTTTTATTGCAGCATGGTCCAAGATTGTGCTTTATGTAATTTCAGTTTCTTTTGAATTTACTGAGGCTTGCCTTATGACTGAGATGAGCTGATAGTCAGTCTTAGCCTATCTTCTATGTGCAGATGAGAAGAATGTCTATTCTCTGTTTCTTGGGTGGAGTGTTCATTCTGTAGATGTCTGTTAAGTCCAGTTTGTCAAGGGCTGAGTTTAAGTTCAGTATTTCTTTGTTAGTCTTTTTGTAGGAGAAGTACTTGTTCCACAAATCAGGGTACTCCATGTTGGATGTATATATATTTAGGATGGTGGTGGATTGCAACCGTTATTATTATGTAATAACCTTCATTGTCCTTCTCAATTTTCTTTGGTTTAACATCTGCTTTCCTGCTTTTCTTGTTTTTCATTTGCATGGTGGCTCTTACCTAGCTCTTTTACTTTTCGGCTATGGGTATCACTGGATGTGAGATAGGTATCTTGAAGACACTACATGGTTGAGTTTCTTTTTATTCAGCCTGCCACTTTGTATAATTCCAGGTTAGTATTCATATGTGTGATTTTGATCCTGTCATTGTGTTGTTAGCTGGTTGTTAGGTGGACTTGCTTTCCTAGCTGCTTTATAACGCATGTTGGCTATGTACTTAAGTATGCTTTTGTGGAAGCAGGTATCATACTTTAAAATTCACATTCAGTATTCCCTTGAGGATGTCTTGAATGCCTAATCTAATTGAAGTGTGGATCCTTAGCATTTTCTTGTAGAAGAAAAATTTTATGTCTTCTGTACTTAGTTTGGTGGGATATAAAATTTCTTGTTTGGAATGTTTTAAAAGAATGTTGAAAATAAACTCATATCACTTCTGTATTGTAAGTTTTCTGCTGAAGATCTGCTGTCATCCTGATAGTGTTCTCTCTGTAGGTGACCTGACAATTCTCCCTAGCTGCTTTTACATTTTCATTTTTGGTTTTTGTTAGTTTTCTTGTTTGTTTGTTTGTTTTTTCATTGACCTTAATGAATCTGATGGTTATGTGCCTTGGGAATAATATTACGTAGCATTTGGCTATGGTTCTGTATTTTTCAGGTTTGGATGTCGACCTCTCTAGTGTGATGAAAAAGACTTTCATGACTGTCTCCTCAAATATATTTTTTTCAAGTGGTTTATTATCTCTCTTTTCCTTGGTCTGTTCTGCTTCCAGTTGCATGTTGGTCTATAACACTTCCAGTTGCATGTTGATGTTCTTACAGTGCAGTTTTCAGCTGAAGAAGTCAATTTTTGGTCTTTAAGTGTCTAGTTCATCTTTGAGCTCTTGGATTTCTTTTTTGCATTGGTTGGCTTCCTTGGATTCTTTCAATTTTCTCTTCAATTTAGATGAGATTTTTTGCCATCCAGATTCAGAATTCCCATGTCTGTCATTTGAGACCATTGAAGTTGGTTGCTGGGGAGCTACTGGTCTGATGTGGTGCTAAAAGAGATTCTTGTGTTTAGAACTGTCATCATTCTTGCACTGGTTCTTTCTCATCTGAGATGGCTGGTGTGCTTTTAACTGTGATTCAAATTGAGTATCATAATTTGGCTTAATTTCTGGAAGTTTTGAGATGGCAAAAACTCTGTACAGTGACATTGTTTCTAAATTCTTGTCTGTGGTTTTACACAGGATGGGGGCAGAATTAGTAAAGTGACTTTTTGTGTTGTAATTTGGGCTAAAATCTAGGAGATGGTGCTGGAGAATAATGAGCAATAGATGGCCTAATATTCAACCGTAGAGTTTCTTTTTGTATTCTGACATTTATTCCTGTATTTTACTGGACTAGGGACAGAGAGGCAAACCCCTGACTGGATCTGCTTATTCGCCTTGGGGAGGCCACCTGCAATCACTGACACTGTGTTCAGAAGTTTTTATTTTTATTTTTATTTATTTATTTATTTTGTTAAGTCTTTCCCATGGTGGGGCTCTCTTAAGCAGAAGTCTGGTAGGCCAAGGTTTTACCAAACCAGCCCTGTAGCTTAGGGCCCCCTAAAGCCACACTCCCACCACCTGATTTACTGCCTTGGTCTCCTGAGTAGCTGGGATTATAGGCATGTACCACCATACCCAGCTAATTTCAACTTTCACTAGAGACGGTTTCTCCCTGTTGGTCAGGCTGGTCTCAAACTCCCAACCTCAGGTGATCTGTCTGCATCAGTTTCCCAAAGTGCCAAGATTACAGGCACGAACCACTGTGCCTGCCCACTAAGGTGAGATTTTTCTAACTTCTTGATGAAGGCATTTCAGGGCTATAAACTTTCCACTTAAACCTGCTTTGGCTGCATCCCTGAGATGTGGGAAAGTTTTTTCTATTTTCATTTATTTCAAAGAATTATTTTAATTTCTGCCTTAATTTTGATGTTCACCTAGGAGTGAGTTAGGTGTAAGTTGTTTGATTTCCATGTACTTGTGTATTTTGACAGATCTTGGTATCGATTTCTATTTTTATTGCACTGTGGTCCAAGAGTGTACATTGTGTAATCTCAGTTTATTTTGAATTTACTGAGATTTGCCTTATGACTGGGCTGATAGTTAATCTTAGTCTATGCTCTCTGTGCAGATGAGAAGAATATCAACTCTCTATTTGTTAAGTGGATGTTTGTTCTGTAGATATCTGTTATGTCAAATTGGTCAAGTGTTGAGTTTAAGTCCAGAGTTTCTTTGCTAGTCTCTTTATAGGCCAAGAAGAACTTGTTCTATAAATCAGGACATTCCAAAGTGGGATGTATGTATATTTAGGATAGTGTTGGATTGTACCCGTTACTATTGTGTAATGACCTTCATTGTCTTTCTCAATTTTCACTGGTTTAACACCTGCTTTCCTCCTCTTTTTGTTTTTCATTTGCATAGTGGATCTTACCTGGGTCTTTTACTTTGAGGCTATAGGTGTCATTAGATGTGAAATGGGTATCTTAAGGCAACAGATGATTGAGTTTTATCTTTTATTCAGCCTGCCACTCTGTGTTATTCAAGGTTAGTATTGATATGTGTGATTTTCATCCTGTCATCGTGTTGTTAGCTGGTTGCTATGTAGACTTGGTTTCCTAGCTGCTTTATAATGCCTGTGGGCTATGCACTTAAGTTTGCTTTTGTGGTAGCATATCATTATTTCAAATTTATATCTAGCATTCCCTGAGGATGTCTTGAAAGTCTAATCTATTTGAAGTGTGTATCCTTAGCATTTGCTTGCCTGAGAAGGATTTCATTTCTTTTTTAATTTCAGTTTGGTGGGACATGAAATTCTTGGTTAATTTTTTTTTTTTAGGAATGTTGAAAATATGCTCCCAGTCTTTTCTGGATTGTAAGGTTTCCACTGAGAGGTCTCCTGCCATCTTGTGGGTGACTTGCCACTCTAGCTGCTCTTATGTTTTTGTTTTTGTTGTTTGTTTTTACATTGACCTTGGTGAATCTGATGACTATGTGCCTTGTGAATGGTCATATTAAGTAGCATCTGGCTGGTCTTCTCTGTAGTCTTTGGATTTGGATGTCAACCTCTCTATCGTGATGAGAAAGTCTTTCATGCCTGTCTCCTCAAATATATTTTCAAGTTGTTTATTCTTTGTCCTTTCCTCTTTGGAATACTGGTGAGTCAAGTCATAGATTTGGTCTCTTTACTTGCCCCATATTTCTTGGAGGTTTTGCTCATTTTCAATTCTATTTATTTTTTACTGGCTGAGTTGATTTGGAAGAACCAGTCTTGGACATCTGAGATTCTTCCCTCAGCTCAGTCTACTCTGTTGTTAACACTTCCAATTGTATTATGTTGTTCTTATAGTGAAGTTTTCAGCTGAAGAAGTCAATGTATGGTCGTTCTTTAAGTGGCTATTTCATATTTCAGCTCTTGAATGTCTTTAGTATATTGCTCGTTTTACTTGGAAAGTTTCAATTTTCTCTTCAGTCTTAATGCGTTTTCTTGTCATCCAGATTCTGAACTCCATGTCTGTCATTCGAGATCGTTGAGATCGGTTCCTGGGAAGCTAACATACTGATTTGCAGGCAAGGGACATTATGGTATTTTGAACTGTCACTGTTCTTGCAGTGGTTATTTCTCACCTGGGAGGACTGATATAACATTAACTGTAGTGTAAACGGGGTATCATCAGTTGGCCTAATTTCTGGAAGTTTTGAAATGACAAAGGCTCTGTGCAGCATCATTGCTGAATTCTTGCCTTTTTTCCACAGGGAATGGGAGCAGAATTAGCAAAGTGACTTTTTGGCATTGTAATTTGTACTAAGATCTAGAAGATGGTTCTAGAAAATAATAGGAAATAGAATATTGTGTGGCTGCATAGTTCATTTGTGTATTCCAGGATTTGCAGCTGAGTTTCTTTGTGTAATTTTGCATTTGCACCCAAACGGGGAGGAATAAACCCCTCACTGGGTCAGCTTGTGGCTCCGGGGAAGCCACCTGAAATCACTGGCACTGTGTTGAGAGTTTTTTTGTTGTTGTTCTTGCTGTTAGGTTTTTCCCATGGTGGGCTTCCTTGGGGAGGGTATTCCAGCAGACCCTGACTCAGTGATGGATGCATAAAGTATAATAACACAGATATTTTGCTTTGTCAGTTCAGCTGAGGGTCCGTAGAGAAATACGCCATGGCCTAACTGAACACTCAGGGCTCCATAACACCACCCTCCCATCACTTCACCCCCCACATTCTCCCCTACCCATCTGCCACAGAAACTGCCTGAACCTTAGTGCCTGAGGTTCCTGTCAGATCTGATTGACAGGAGCACAACCCTTCCTTGCATGAGAGACCTAGGTGGTGTGTTCCTCATGAGAATCTAATGTTTGCTAAAGACCTGAGGTGGTGAAACAATCTCATCCTGAAATCATTCCGTTCTCACCCCTGACTCCATTCCTCCACTCCACCTTTTCTCCTCCATCTGTGAAAAAATTTTCCACCAATGTGGTCTCTGGTATCAAAAAGGTTGGGGATAACTGCTCTAGAGGGTGGCATGTCTAAGTCTCACACCAGCCCAAGAACCTGTGTGACTCAGTTTTCTGAGAGTGTGGGCTGCTATCCTTTTGGTTTCACTACCTGCAGGATCTTCCTGCACTCCCTGACTGAGCAATGGAGGAATAAACTACATTGACACAGATATCATGCTTTGCCAGTTCAGCTGAGGGTCTGGGCAGCTTACAGCCTTCCTGGAGAGTACTGTAAACAGATAGCAGCCATTGACCGTCCCCAGCTAGTGAGACTTGCATTTATTTAGTGAAGTTTAATTGACAAAGGCTTGAGTCAATACATATAGAGTTTGAAGATTAAAGCAAAGGTTCTGATGCCCAAAGCAAACACTATTAGTGTGTAATATTCCTGCTCAACCTCCCTCCAAGAGGGCCATCTGGCTCCAGGCTTCAGACCACATGAGCAAACAATTTATTCGGACAAACTCCCCCATACCATAGCTATTTGCTTTTCTTATTAACTAAATGTAAAGGGGATTTAGGCTGCCTTCAGCCAAGAACTATTGAGGTTTTCTCTCCAAAGATCTGTTCAAATTATGTTGGTGTGGTCAAAATGGAGGTCTCCGAAAGTGACATTTAGTCTCATTTAGGCTCATCTAGTCATCAATCTTAGCCCTAAGTCTCCTGTATCTACCCAGCCAGCTGTCAGAGCCTGGGAGTTGGCAAGTGGTTTACTCTAAGGTTGGTGAAAATAATTTACCAACAAAAGTATAGGTTTGAAAAAGGAAAGTATGTTAAAAAGGAAAAATACTGTGAAAGGGTGCAGCAGAGTACCTCAGCTAGAGAACTGAGCTCACCACAGGTGGATTTTCCTGAGAGTTATTTATGGACTTTAATAAAGGAGCTTAGGGTTGTAAAATCTAAATCAGTTTAGGCATAGCATTCCAGAAATAAATCAAAATGTTACTTACAGTAAAAGTTGAAGGAGTTCTGAAACTACATGCTGTCTTTAGATATTAGGAAAATTTGGATCCATATTCCCAGGTAAAGAGTTTTGCCTCTTGGATGTCCTACTGATGATCACCAAGTGGTCTTTGCTCCCTTTTAAATTCCTAAGAATTTTTTTTCCCTGGGTAGTGTGTTTTATGGTTACCAGGTGAATTCCTCTCTTGTCAGTATCCAGATTGCCATGGCAGTTGCCTGAATTGGCACCTGAATAACTTAAAATAGAACCTCCCCCCACACACACACACACAAACACGCACTCATGCTTCCACACACATTGAAGCAATGTCAGGTTCCTCTTGTTCCTCTTGTGTACTGGAATTATGCAAAATTATTTAAATGTAGCCTTTGGGGAAATACGTGTAAATGTACAGTGAACATGTCTGCACTATCTTTGACTTTGTATTAATCTATCATTATGAAAAATTTAACAAACAGTCACCAGGAATGTATACATTTACATATATATTCTTCTAATATACATGAAGAGGAAGATAACCAGTTAAGCAGATAGATGTTGATTAGCTGCAGAGGTAAAACAAAATCCAAACATTTTTATTTGGTCTTTAAGAGGGAAGTGCTGATTATAACATGTAAAAGTAAGGTAATCATTTTTCATTTTCAAAGTTGATAAATATAGGCTTGAATAAAACCTCACAAAAAGACATGGAACGTATAGTATTTTATTACAAAGATGTCATTTGACATTATCAGCTGTCATTTAAACTTTTGTTGGATCAAGGAAAGTTTTTAGAACTTATGTAAACAACAAACGAAGACTAAGAAGTTGTTTGTCAAAGAAATAGACTTTTGACAAGTGGACATCCAAACCAAATGAGAACCAGTTAGGTACACTTTTTTACATGTCCAGAATTATGGAATTATATATGACCTTCAGCTGTCATATGTATTACATATGTTTCAGTAAAACAAATAAGCGCTAATAAACCTGTGACTGTAGCAACTACAAAGAATGGTATAGGATCTATATTTGGAACTTTTTTTTTGTAAAAATGTAAAATATGTCAAGTAAGTTTAAATGTATAAATGCAATTCATGAAATTTGACCTCTGGGCTTTTTGTAAGTGTGTGATTCTTGTGCAGTTCTAATAGCTTCATGACATTAGATGCCATTTTTATTATACACACAGATCTGTAGACTCTGTGCATTTGTGTGTTACCAATAATTTTTTAACAAGCTTCATAATTATTTTTTTCCTGTCCATTAACTGACAAATAGTTATGAACACCTATTTGTAATCTTATGAAAACTGTGTCTGTGTAAGCTTGCTGTGGTGGCTCATGCCTGTAATCCCAGCACTGTGGGAGGCCAAGGTGGGAGGATCACATGAGGTCCTGAGTTTGAAACTAGCCTGGCCTACAGAGTGAGGCCCTGTCTGTGTCTACTACATATACAGAAATTAGCTGGGTGTGGTTGTACAGCCTATAATCCCAGCTACTTGGGAGGCTGAGGCAAGAAAACAGCTTGATCCCAGGAGGCAGATGATGCAATGAGCCGAGATAGCACCATTGCACTCCAGCCTGGACAAGAAGAGCGAGACTTGGTTCTGTTGCAAAAAAAGAAAAAAAGAAAAAAACATTGTGTCAGTGGTCAGTGTAATACAGTTTTTTTGGTGTGGCTCTTCCTTATTTCTCTCTCTCACATTTTTTTTTTTTTTTACATTCACAGGTAACATTGTATGATTTTATTCTGTATGAGATGATGTTTGATGTACAAAAGCAATGTGGAATAGTTAAATACAGAGAATTAATAAATGCATTTTCTCACATAGTTACTTTTTGGTAAGAGCAAATTAACATCCATACTCTGAACATATTTCAACAATATACCTTCACTAACTATAGTCACCCTGCTACACAATGGATCTCTTTAAATTTATTACACCTGTCTGACTGTAATTACAAATCCTTTGATAAAACTCTTCTCATTATTTCTTTTCCCCTAAAGCCTCCAGTCTCTGGTAAAAATCATTTTACTCTCTATAGAGTCTTCCATTTTTTTCTTTTAAGCTTTCTCATAAAAGTGACACCATGTGGTATTTGTCTTTGTATACCTGATATAGTTCACTCAATGTAATGTCCTCCAGGTTCATCCCTGTTGCTGCAGATGAGAATTTCATTTTGTTATAGCTGAATGCTATTTCATTGCATATATGTATCACATTTTCCTTATGTATTCACTGATGGACACTTGAGTTCATTACATTGCTTGGCTAATGTGAATAATGCTGAAATAAACATGGGAGTGCATAGATCTCTTTGACATTCTGGATTCAATTCCTTTTGATATATACCCAAAAGAGGAATTTCCGGATAATATATTAGTCCTATATTTTAATTTTCGAGGAAGCTCCAAACTGTTCTTGGAGTATAATGGATATAGTGATGTAAATGGATGTACTAATTTACATTCTTATCTGCAGTGTGCAAGGGTTTTCTTTCCTCCATAGTCTTAGTTTTTTGTTTCTTCTTTTTCTTTTGTTCTTTAAATAGTGATTATTCCAACTGAAATGTGGTGATGTCTCATTGTGGTTTTGATTTGCATGTCTTTTTTTTTTTTTTTTTTTTTGAGACAGGGTTTCACTCTTGTTGCCCAGGCTGGAGCGCAATGGTGTGATCTCAGCTCACTGCAACCACCACCTCCCAGGTTGAAGCGATTCTCCTACTTCATCCTCGCTGAGTAGCTGGGATTATAGGACTGTGCCACCATGTCCAGATAATTTTTGTATTTTTAGTAGACTGGGTTCCATTATGTTGGCCAGCTGGTCTCGACCTCCTGACCTCAGGTGATTAGACTGCCTTGACCTTCCAAAGGGCTGGAATTACAGATGTGAGCCATGAAGCTGACCATGTGTCTTCTTCTGAATAATGCCTTTTGAGGAAAGCCTATTAAGAGACCTAATTTTTTATACAGAGTTATTTTTTTTTCTTTCTAATTTTCAAAGTTTAACTTCTATTTTAGGTTCAGGGGTACATATGCAGGTTTGTTATACAGGTAAACTCATGTGATGGGGATTTGTTATACAGATTATTTCATCACCCAGGTATTAAGGCTAGGGCCCATTAGTTGTTTTCCCTGATTCTCTCCCTCCTAACACTCTCTATCCTTTGACAAACCAGTATGTGTTGTTCCCCTCTATATGTCCATGTGTTCCTATCATTTAGCTCCCAATTATAAGTGAGGTTATGCGGTGTTTGTTTGCTTTTGAATCTTTTTTTAGTTCCTTATGTATTTTGATTAACCCCTTGTCTGATGTATAGTTTGCAAATATTTGCTCTCATTATTTTACTCTGGTTATTACTATTATATTTTTTTTTCTGTATGAAAGCTTTATAGCATGATGTAACCTCATTTGTCTGTGGTTTTTATGCTTATGCTTTTGAGGTCTGTTTGTGTTTTATTCTAGTAGTGTGATAGTTTGAAGTTTTCATTACATCTTTATTTTAATTGCTTATTAAAATGTATTTTTACAGATGAGGTCTCATTACATAGCCTAGGCCAGAGTGCAGTGGCATGAGTGTAGCATTCTGCAGCGTTGAACTTTCAGACTCAGGTGATCCCCCAAGTAGAACTGTAGGTGACACCACTGTAGGCTTTTTCATCCATTTGAGTAAATTTTTCTATGTGGTAAGAGATAGGGTTCTAATTTTATTTTTCTGCGTGTAGCTCTTTTGTTTCACCAGCACCACTTATTGAAGAGACTGACCTTTTCTCATTTTGTGTTCTTGTCACCTCTGTAGAATATCAGCTGGCTATGCAGGTGTGGATTTATTTTTGCTCAGTGTGTTCTGTTGTATTGGTTTATAGCATTGTGATGCCTCCAGCTTTGTGGGTTCACTCCCCAACCCCACTATCATCTTCTATATTGATTTGGGTATTCAGGGTTTTTTGTGTGTGTGCTTTAATATTAATTTAGGATTTTTTTTTTTATTTCTGTGAAAAATGTCGTTAGTGTTTTAATAGAGATTGCATTGAATTTGTAGACCTTTTGGGGTCTATAAACATTTAAACCATATTACTTTTTCCAATCGGTGAACATAAATAACTTTCAATTTATTTATGTTATTTTAATTTTTTGCTAATGTTTCCTAGTTTTCAGAATGTATTTTTTATACCTCCTTGGTTAAATTTATTTTTAAGGTTGTTTTGTTTTTTTCCCAAAGCTATTGTAAATGGGATTGTTTCCTTGAGTTTCTTTTTTTATAGATATTTTGCTATTCATGTATGAAATGCTACTTAATTTTGTATATTGATTTTGTTAACTGAAACTTTACTGATTTTCTGAAATAGTTCTACCTCCTTTTTAGAGGTATTTTTAGGAATTTCCACAGTATGTCATTAATAAATATGGATAATTTTATGTCTTTCTTTCCAATTTGGGTATCTATTTTTAAATTTCTCTTGTCTAATTGCTCCTGCTAAAAACTTCCAGTGTTACTTTTATAAAAAAAAACTTCAAGTTTTATATTTAGCAAGTTAAAGTGTACATCCTGGTGTTCTTTCAGATCTTTGCAGAAAACTCTTCTAGTTTTAACTCTCATTGAGTGTGATGTTAGCTGTGGGTTTTTCATGTATTGAATTATTTGGTTATTCTTGTCTATGTTATTTGTTATGTTGACAAATGCTTTTTTTTACTTATTGAAATGACTGCCGAGATTTTGTTTTTCTTTTATTTTGTTCATGTAATGTATGACATTTAATGATTCTTGTGTATTAAACCATTCCTGCATTCCTGTCATGTCTCTTGATCTTGGTGAAGGATTCTAAATGTGCATTATAAGTCAGTTTCCCAGTATTTTGATGAGGATTTTTACATTATGTTATTCAGGAATTTTGGCCTGTAGTTTTTTGTCTTTTTTGTTGTGTCCTTGTCTTTTTTTCAAATCAGCATGACTCGCCCCATGGAATGAAACAGTTCACATATCTTCTTCTTTTTTTTTTTTTTTGGCTAGATTAAAAAGAATTGGCAGGAGTTCTATTTCAGGGGTAGATAGAATGCAGAGTGAATCCATTGGGTTCCTGGGCTATTCTTTAAAAGGTGACTTTTCATTGCTGATTTGATTTTTTACCATGAATTTGTTTCTGGGTACCAGGTAGGGTATCTCCTTTTTTGTCTCTGATTATATTTTGTAGGGACTTTTTTTTTTTTTTACTTTTGATTTTAGCTTTTTGTTTTCCTGTTTCCTTGATTGAAACATCAAGTTTTGTATTTAATATGTTCTTTTAAATATTATGTTTTCTCTTTAATGTTTTCATTGACTCAGAAGTATGTTGTTTAATTTTCATATACTTTTGAATTAGTGATTTCAGAAGAAATACTTGATATGAATTTGATCTCTTCAACTTGATTGTATTTTTTAATTAATGTATGACAGATACTAGAAAATGTTCTATGTATTTAGTAGAGAAGAATGTGTATTCTATAGCTCTTGGATAGATAGTTCTGTAAGTGTTTTGTCCATTTGCCCTGCAGCGAATTTTAGTTCAGTGTTTACTTATTGATTTTCTGTGAGCATAATCTGTTCATTGTTGAAAGTAAGGTGCTGAAGTTTTCTATTAGTATCTTGCAGTTTTTTTCTCCATTTGGATGTATTAATATTTACATTATATTTATGTATATATTAACTATATAGATGTATTTCTGATACGATATTTTTTTTCCTCTTGCTTAATTCTGTATCATCTCTATGTCTTTAATATTTAGTCGTTTGATTATATTAAGTATGGGGATTTTCTTATTTGGATTGAATCTGATTGGAAGCATTTGACATCCCTGTACCTGCTTATTTATATTTATATTTAGGCTTGGAAAGTTTTCTGTTGTTATTTCTCTAAATAAGCTTTCTACATTTTTTTTCTACATACACATTTTTTTTCTTTGAGATAGAGTTTTGCTCTTGTTGCCCAGGCTGGAGTGTAATGACATGATCTTGGCTCATTGCCACCTCTGTGTGCTGGGTTCCAGTGATTCTCCTTCGTGAGCCTCCTAAGTAGCTGTTATTACAGGTGTACACCACCACAGCCAGCTAACTTTTATATTTTTAGTAGAGACTTTTATATTTCACCACATTGGGCAGGCTTGTTTAAAACTCCTGATCACATTTGATCCACCAGCCTCATCCTCCCAGAGTGCTGCAATTACAGGCATGAGCCACCTCACCCAGCTTTACCACACTCTTGAACACCAGTGACTAACACATTCGCTCTTTGGATATTGTCCCATAAGTCCTATGAAGTTTCTTTATTTCTTTTTTTCCTCTGACTGTATATTTCAATGAACCTGTCCTTGAGTTTTTCTGCTTGACCACTTCTGCTGTCAGTGCTCTCCACTGCATTTTTATTTTGTTGTGGTTTTATCTTCAAGGTTTTTGTTAGTATTTTTCTCGCATTATATTATCTCCCTGTCAAGTTTCTCTGATAAATGTCTGAATCATTTGTGTTTTCCTGAAGTCTACAACATTGTCTTAAAATAACTATTTTGAATTTTTTGTCAGGCCATGTATCTATGCCAGTCTCTTTTGTGTCAGTCACCACTGGCACCTGATTTTGACCACTTGGTGCCATCATGTATCTCTGATAAATCCTGATCCTTGTGACTATGCATTGATGTCTGTACAGTGATGTAGGTGCCTGATTCAATGTTCACAGTTTGGCTATTTTTGGAAATAAGCCTTTCCAAAAATTCAGGGCAAGAAGAAAGAAATTAAGGTCTTTAAGTTTATGATAGCTTCAGCCCTGGTAGCACTAGGGGGAACCTTGATGTCCAGACATTGATTGCTGAAGTAATTTCGTCACCAAAGCTGACTCCATACTGACTTGAACACTGGGAGCACTCAAGTACAGGTTGCACCTGTAGCCCATGGTTGAACACTGGGAGCACTCAAGGCCTGCAGCTGCCATGGTCTGCCCTCCCAGATTTATTCAGGCCTCAGGTCACTTTAGTCAATCAGTAAAACTATTGACTGGAACTGGAGTACATTTTGCTGAGGCCAGTTTCTCATCTGTTGCTGTGATGGGTCTGGAAGCTTGCCCCTTGGTATCAACCTCCCAAAGTGTTGGGGTGAGAAGACAGGCAAATATCAGTCCCAAGACAAAGTCCTATGCTTACTTCCTGGGATCAAGAATCCTCCCAGCTCAGTCTACTGAATAACTGGGACTAGAGTCATGTGCCACCATGCCTGGCTAAATTTTGTAGCAACAGGTTTATACCATGTTTCCCAGGTCAGTCTTGAACTCCTGGGCTTGAGTGATCCACTCACCTCAACCTACTAATGTGTTAGGATTATAGGTATGAGTCACCACATCTGGTCAACTTTACTTTCTAAAATTTAAATTTTAGGTTACTTATTTTTATTGTCTTATTTCTCATAAACGAAATTTAGGATGCTAATGATTTAGAGTTTCACTTTGAGTTTTCCTTAAGGAATAAATGGAGTGTTGATGCTCATTTTCTAAATCGTCTTAGAAAATGAAAAAGTAATTTGGATGAGAAATGACAACTTGACCACTTTTTGTTTTCTGGCTTCATTTCATTGTGTATGAAGAGTGTATTTTTTTTAGCCTGCATGTATATGTGCAATGAGTTTTTACTCTTTCAACCGAATACAGTACAAAATTGTTTAAACACACTATGCAACTACTTCATAACTTAGGCTTTCTTCCATGTGCTTATTTGTCTAATTATTAAAAGAACAATGTTGAAATTAAATTAATTTTGCTCATGAAGAATTTTCTGATAAAATTACATTAATAGACACAAACACACATATGCACACACTGCTTAATTTCTAGAACTTAGATTTTCTGTTTCTCTAGTATCTTGTATTCTATCACTCAGCAAAATCTGTCAGCTTCACTTCCAGGATTTACTTTAACTCCACAGCTTATTTCTTGTTTCCTATTATTACCATAGTCTAAAACACAGTTCATGTTACATTGGCCGCTACTTTACACTCTAACTTGCTATTTTACACTCTTAACTTTCTATGAAGACTAACTTTTCAATGTCTAATTCAGGTAATTTTATTATTTTTTAATTGAGACTGCTTTCTATGTGCTATAGCATCTTATAGCATCAGATCTGAATGTCTCTCTCATATTTCATCTTTGCCAGTCTTCCCTTTGAGGGAATGTGTATATACCTGTAGAAATGTAGGTATGCATGTATTTGTGTATTTGTTTTTCCAAGGTGCATGTATGTATTGCATACATAAATATTCCTGGTATTAAAAGATTAACAAAGCTTTTATTATTATTATTATTATTTTGTAAGTAAATTATTTTCTAAAGGAGTTGAGTGGGGGATAAATAGATCTTAAAACTGCAAGGTTAGAAGAGAAAGTGAACATTACTAACAAAAAATATTTTCTAACATTTTTATGTTTATCTTTAATAGCCTTGCTGATGACATGTTGCCTGTTATCAGGTGCTTATGGGGCAATTCTCTGCAGTATACTAGCCATCCAAATCAGCAACGATGATACTACCATTAAGCTACTGCCAATGGAACTCTTCTATGTGATAATATGGCGTTTCCTAGAAATTATCTCACGGGCAGTGGCTCTGGCATTATTTGCTGCATCTCTGAAACTGAAGAGCCTACCCTTTCTATTGGTCATATATTTTTTATCAGTGTTGGCACCGTGGCTGGAGTTCTGGAAAAATGGAGCTCATCTTCCTAGCAGTACAGAAAATAATTCCAATGTGGTGGGTACAGTACTGATGCTTATCGTCATCACACTACTGTATGCTGCCATAAATTTCTCCTGCTGGGCAGCAGTGAAACTGCAGTTGTCAAATGAGAAAATATTTGACAGGAGAGAGAGGTGGGGCCATAGAATTCTACACTACAGCTTTCAGTTTTTAGAAAATGTGATAATGATGCTCGCATTTATGTTCTATAGAGGGGAAGGTTTACTGAATTGTTGTTACACATTAGTTGCCATACACGTCATCATAATCTACTTATTAGGATTTTCCTTTATGTGTCTCTTCTATCACTATTTGTACCCAAGGAAGTCAGACAAAATATTGTAAAGACATACTAAAAATTAGCCAGAGTCATTGTGGTATTATGTAAACATCTAAAGAAAACTCAATTGAAAGAATAAAAATAAGCAGCTAAGGAAATATTATCATTCTTAGAAAAGACTTGGGTAATTTTCATTCAATAAAATGTGAAATATTCACAAAATATACATATGTACTTTCATAGAACAATGAGTAAAGATGCTGAATGTGACTTTTTAAAGATACTCTTCCATTAAAAAAATTATAAACAGCAAGATCTTGGGAGCAGTTTTCAATAAAATTGATTTTTCTCCTGTGATTATGTATTAGTAATTTTTGTTTCCTTCCTTCCTTCCTTTCTCCCTCCCTCCCTCCCTCCTTCCTTCACTCCCTCACCCCCTTTCTCCCTTTCTTTTCTTTTTGTGATGTATTCTTATGCTATCATGCAGTATTGAATGTAGTGGCATGATCTCGGATCACTGCAACCTCCACCTCCCAGATTCAAGCGATTCTCTTGCCCCAGACTCCCAAGTAGGTAAGACTATGTCACCTGCCAATGCACACGGCAATTTTTTTTTTTTTAACTAGAGGCAGGGTTTCACCATCTTGGCCACGCTCGTGTCAAACTCCTGACCTCATGATCCACCCACCTCGGCCTCCCAACATGCTGGGATTACAGGTCTGAGCCATGGCAACCAGCCTAATTTTTTAAAAAAGTATAATTATATAATTCATTAAATAAAACAAAATCAAGAGTCCATCTGGGTCCAAAAGCTGAGCAGGAAAAATAACCATAATGCATTTTTCACCTAGTACATTTTTGGAACCAGTGCCATTAATTTAACAAATGTTTGGAATCTAGTGTATACATTTTGAGCTTATGAAAATGCTCCTGTTTATATTAATTTAAGGTAACTAAGGTCATTCTCACTGAGCTTTGACAGAAAACAACTCATTACTACATCTGAAAGTAAAAAAAAGTTGAATTAAAAAGAAATGATCATGTTAATAATTTAAAACACTAATTTACATTTCTGCCAACAGTGCACAAGGATTCTCTTTGCTCTACATTCTCAAGAACCCTTTCATCTTTCATCCTTGTGATAATTCTAACATTTGTGAGAGGAGGGCTCATTATAGGTTTTAATTTACATTTCCTTGATGATTCGTGGTGGTAAACATTCAGTTGTTCAAAAATTAGCTGGGGGTAGTAGTGCACACCTGTAATTCCAGCTACTAGGGAGGTTGAGGCATGAGAATTGCTTAACCCAAGGGGTGGAGGTTTATGTGAGCTGAGAGCACCACTGCATTCCAGCCTGGGTGACAAAATGAGACTCTGTCTCAAAATAAATAAATAAATAAAATTAAATATAGAGTTGTTGGCCATTTGACTGCCTTCTGAGAAATGTAAATTCAGATTCTTTGACAATTTTAATAGGCTTCTTTGATTTTTCTTACGTGGCTTGAGTTGCTTGTATGCATTTATTATTCACCCTTTATCATATACATGAGCTGCAGGTATTTTCTCCAAGTGTGTGGTTTCTCTCTTCACTCTGGTTATTGTTTCCTTTGCTGTGCTGAAACTTTTTAGTTTGATGTAGTGCCATCCAATTGTTGTTTTGTTGTGCTTTTGTAGCCTGTGCTTTTCCTTTTGGGGTCATAGAATAGATGTTTCAAAAATAAAATAAAATCAAAAATAGAATTACCAGATGATTCAGCTACTCTACTTCTGAATATGTACTCAGAGGATAGAAAATTAGTATGTCAGAGATATTTGCATTCCTATGTTACCATTATTCACAATAGCCAAGTTAGGAAAACAAGTGCTTATCAACAGATTAACAGATTGTGTGACACATATACACAGTGGACTATACTATACAGCTATTATTTGTGACAAAATAAATGGAATTTGAAGACATTATGCTCAGTGAAATAAAACAGGCATAGAAAGACAAATATAGCATGATCACAATTATATGTGAAATCTAAAAAATTTGAACTCGTATGCCAGGTATGGTGGTTCCTGCCTGTAACTCCAGAACTTTCGGAGGATGAGGTGGTTGGAACACTTCACAAGTTTGAGGCCACAGTGAGCCATAGCTGTGCCCCTGTACTCCAGGCTGTGAAACACAGCAAGACCCTGATTCTTTAAACAAACACACAAAAGGTAGTCAGAGATTGGAGTATGGGGTGGTGATAGTAGTGGATAGGGAAAGTGAAGATGTTCATCAAAGGGTAAAACATTTCAGTGAGACAGGAAGAAGTTATGGTAATCTGTTGCACAGAATAATTATCACAGCTAATAAATGTACATGTCAAAATTGCTGAAAACACCAGTCATGGTGTCCCAGGTCTGTAATCCCAGCACACTTGGTAGCCATGGCAGGCAGATCACTTGAGGTCGGAGTTCAAGATTAGCCTGGCCAACACAGTGAAACACTGTTTCTACTAAAAATACAAGAATTAGGTTTGGTGGCACACACCTATAGTCCCAGCTACTTGGGAGGTTGAAGCAGGAGAATCAATTGAACCCAGACTGCAGATGTTGCAATGAGCTGAGATTACACCACTGCATTCCCACCTGGGTGACGAGCAAAACCACATCTCCAAAAAAAAAAAAAAAAAAAAAGTAAAGATGGCAAAATAGCAACAGCCCCAGTCTGCAGTTGACAGCGCCAGAAGATGAGTAATCACATTTCCAACTGAGAAATCAGTCATTGGGACTGGTTAGACAGTGGAAACAGCCCAAGTTGGGCAAGCTGAAGCAGGGTGGGGCACAGCCTCAGCTGGGAGGCACATGGGGCTAGAGAACTGTCTCTCCCAGCCAAGGAAAGCCACTGGGGATTTTTCTGGACACTCTGACACTCCGGCTCAGATACCATGCTTTTCCCACAGGCTACACAACCCGCAGACCAGGAGATTCCCTCTGGCACCTACAACGCCAGTGACCTGGGTTTCCAGCACAAAACTGGGTGGCTATTTTAGCCGAGTGACACCTGGAACACTGGTGAGACAGACCTGCTCATTGTCCTTGAAAAGGGCTGAAGCCAGAGAGCCAAGTGAGCTGGCTTGGTGGGTCCCACCCCCACAAAGACTGGCAAGCTAACATCTGCTGGCTTGAAATGCTGACATCCAGCAGAGCAGTGAGAGCTTGACCTGGGATATTAGGGCTTGGTGGGAGGAGGGGCGCCTGCCGTTGCTGATTCTTTGGTAGGTGGTTTCAGCATCACCTGTGTAAACAAAGCCGCCAGGAAGTTTACACAGTGGCTGGGTGGAACGAAGCAGGGCAGCTCAGCAAGGCCTCCGCAGCAGACTGTCAAGTAGATTCCCTTCTTGCTGGGCAAAAAGACAGCAGCCCATCAGGGTCTTACAAAGCCCCCACCGTCCTGGAGAGAGGACCTGAGAAAAGGGACAGTCATGGGTTTCCCTTTAGCAAACGTAAATGTCTGAGCCCAGCATCCCTCAAGGGAGTGACAGATCCCCTAGTACAGTGCTTGAGCTTCATTAAGGGATAGACTGCCTCCTCAAGTGGCTCTGGGAACCTTTCTGTATCCTAACTGGGAGACACATCATACAAGAGAGTTCTGGCTGGCAAATGGCAGGTACCCTTTTAGGATGAAGCTACAAGAAGAAAGAACAGGCAGCAATCTTTGCTATTTTCAGCACCTGTGAGTGATTCCCAGGCAAGAAGGGTAGGAGTGGACCTCCAGCAAACTACAGCAAACCTGCAACAGAAGGGCCTGACTATTAGAAGGAAAACTAACACACAGAAATAAACAAGTTCAACATCAACAAAAAGGACATTCACTCAGAAACCCCATTCAAAAGTAACCAATTTCGAAGACCAAAGGTAGATAAAGATGAAAAGAAACCAGCACAAAAAGGCTAAAATTACCAGAAGCCAGAAAGCCTCTTCCCCAAGGGATCACAACACTTAATCAGCAAGGGACCAAAACTGGAAGGAGAATGAGGGTGACAACTTGACAGAAGCGAGTCTTCAAAAGTAGGTAATAAGAAACTTCTCTGAGCTAAAGGAGCATTTTCTAACCCAATGCAAGGAAATAAATAAACTTGAAAAAAGGTTAGACAAAATGCTAATGAGAATAACCAGCATGGAAAAAAACATAAAACAATTTGATGGAGCTGAAATATACAGCACAAGAACTTTATGAAGCATACACACAAGTTTCAATAACCAAATTAATCCAGCCAGAGAAAGAATATCAGAGATTGAAGATCAACTCAATGAAATAAAATGAGAAGACAAAATTAGAGAAAAAAGAGTTAAATGAACAAAGCCTCCAAGAAATATGGGATCGTATGAAAAGACAAAATCTATGTTTGATCAGTGTACCTGAACGTGACGGGGAGAATGAAACCAAGTTGAAAAACACTCTTCAGGATATTATCCAGGATAACATTCCCAACCTAGCAAGGCAGTCCAACATTCAAATAGGGGAAATACAGAGAACACCATAAAGGTATTCCTTGAGAAGAGCAACCACAAGGCACAATATCATCAGATTCACCAGGGTTGAAATGAAGAAAAAAATCCTAAGGGCAGCCAGAGAGAAAGGTTGGATTACCCACCAAAGGAAGCCCATCAGTCTCCCCGGAAATCTCTCAGCCAAAACCCTACAAGCCAGGAGATAGTGGATGCCAATATTCAACACCCTAAAATAAAAGAATTTTTATCCCAGAATTTCATATCCAGCCATACTAAGCTTCATAAGTGTAGGAGAAATAAAAGTCTTTACACACAAGCAACTGCTGAAGGTTTTTGCCACCACCTAGCCTATCCTACAACAGCTCCTGAAGGAAGCACTAAACAGGGAAAGGAACAACAAGTACAAGCCGCTGCAAAAACACAACAAATGGTAAACACCAATGATGCAATGAAGAAACTGCATCAACTAACTAAATTCATACAGCACAATATTAACCTTAAATGTAAATGGGCTAAATACCCAAATCAAAAGACACGGACTGACAAATTGGATAAAAAGTTAAGACTCATTGGTATGCTGTATTCAGGAGACCCCTCTCACATACAAAGGTATAGATAAAGGGTTGGGGGAATATTTACCAAGCAAATAGAGAACAAAAAAGCAGGGGTTGCAATCCTAGTCTCTGATAAAATGAACTTTAAACCAACAAAGATCAAAATAGACAAAGAATGACATTACATAATGGTAAATGTATTACTGCAACAAGAAGAGCTAAATATCCTAAATATTTATGCACCCAATACAGGAACACCCAGATACATAAAGCAAGTTCTTAATGACCTACAAAGAGACTTCGACTTCCACACAATAATAGTGGGAGATTTCAACACCCCCCTGTCAATACTAGACAGATCAACATGACAGAAAATTAACAAGGATATCCAGGACTTCAACTCAGATCTGGACAAAGCAGACCTAATAGACATCTACAGAACTCTCCACCCCAAAACCACAGAACATACAATTCTTCTCAGCACCACATCACACTTATTCCAAAGCTGACCACATAACTGGAAACAAAACACTCCTCAATAAATGCAAAAATAAACAAACAAAAACCATAAACCATAACAGATAGTTTCTCAGATCACAGTGCAATCAAATTTCAGGATTTAGAAACTCATTCTAAACTGCACATCTACATGGAAATTAAATACCCTGCTCCTGAATGCATACTGGAAAAATAACAAAATGAAGGCAGAATAAAGATGTTCTTCAAAACCAATGAAAACAAAGACACAATGTACCAGAATCTCTGGGAAACATTTAAAGCACTGTCCAGAGGGAAATTTATAGCACTAAGTGCTCCTGAGAGAAGTGAGGAAAGATGTAAAATTGACACCCTAACATCACGATAAAAAGAAAAAAAAACTAGAGGAGCAAGATCAAACTAATTCAAAAGCTGGCAGAAGGCAAGAAATAACTGAGATCAAAGCAGAACTGAAGGAGATAGGGACAAAAAAAAAAGTTCAAAATATCATTGAATCCAGGCTCTGGATTTTTGAAAAGATAAAAAATAAAAAATAGACCACTAGCCAAACTAATAAAAAAAGAAAAGAGAGAAGATCCAAATAGATGCAATGAAAAATGTTAAAAGGGATATCATCACCAATTCCACAGAAATACAAACTACCATCAGATATTACTACAAACAACTCTATGCACACAAACCAGTAAATCTGGATGAAATGGATAAATTTCTGGACACTTGCACTCTCCCAAGACTAAACCAGGAAGAAGTTGAAACCCCAAATAGGCCAATAACAAGGGATGAAGTTGAGGCAGACATCACTAGACTACCAACTAAAAAAAGCCCAGGTCCAGATGGGTTCACAGCCGAATTCTACCAGATGTACAAAAAGGAGCTGGTTCCATTCATTCTGAAACTATTCCAAACAATACAAAAAGAGGGAATTCTCCCTAACTCATTTTATGAGACCAACATCATCCTGATACCAAAACCTGGCAGAGACTCAACTAAAACAGAAAACTTCAGGCCAATATCCATTATGAACATTGATGCATAAATCTTCAATAAAATACTGGAAAATCACATTCAATAGCACATCAAAAGGTTTATCACGATCAACCTGGCTTCATCCCAGTGATGCAAGGCTTGTTTATCGTACACAAATCTATAAATGTAATCCATCACATAAACAGAACCAAATACAGAAACTACATGATTATCTCAAGAGATGCAGAGAATGCCTTTGACAAAATTCAACAGTCTTTCATGCTAAAATGTCTCAATAAAATGGATATCAATGATATATCTCAAAATAATAACAGCTATTTATTACAAACCCACAGCCAATATCGTACTCACTGGGCAAAAACTGGAAGCATTTTCATTGAAAACTGGCAAAAGACAAGGATGTCCTCTCTCACCCACTATTCAACATAGCATGGGAAGTACTGGCTAGGGCCATCAGTCAAGGGAAATTAATAAAGGGAATTTAAATAGGAAGAGTGGACATCAAATTGTCCCTGTTTTCAGATGGCACGATTGTATGTTTAGAAAACCCAAAATATCTCAGCCCAAAATATCCTTAAGCTGATAAGCAACTTCAGCAAAGTCTCAGGATACAAATCAATGTGCAAAAATTACAAGCATTCCTATACACCAATAATAGACAAACAGCCAAATCATGAGTGAACTCCTATGCACAATAGTTACAAAGGGAACAAAATACCTAGGAATATAACTAACAAGCGATATGCAGGAAATAAGAGAGGACACAAATATATGGAAAATCATTCCATGCTCTTGGTTGGGAAGCATTGATATTGTGAAAATGGCCATACTACCCCAAGTAATTTATATATTCAAATCTATCCCCATCAGGCTACCAATGACTTTCTTCACAGAATTGGATGGAAAAACAATCTTAAATAATCATTTCTTTAGACATACTAAATAATTAACTTTTAGAGACACAATATAATTAACTTTTCTAAAGTTAGATATTACAACTAGTGTGACTTTAAGGATTTAGCTAAAAAGCCTCAGAAAATCAGATAAGGGTGGTGCTGGGTGAATGGGTTGAGGAAATGCACATAAAATCCCAGATACACCCCAGAGCATAGTTGAGTAAACTAATTGTGAGAGGGAAACACGCAGAAGTACTTGGTGAGTTCTGTGGTCCTTTTCTTAGGTTAGTGGAAAACCACTGGCAAAATTAAATCAGGAGAGGGACAAGATAAAATTTGTATATGAATATTTTGCCATTACCAAGTGAGATCACCAGTGGTGGCAGGATGGATCTGTACTCGTCCAGGTGGGCTGCACTGAGGAGAGAAGAGCACCATGCCAATGTGTCACAGCCAGGAATGTAAGGTCTGCATCTGTTCAGAAAAAATATTCTAGATAGACACAGCTTGGAGTTATCATTGCTCTTTATATCTGTCAAGGCTGTGAAAACTGAGAATGAGTCTCAGGAAGGGTTTCAGAAAAGGAAAATTGGGTTCACATGCAAAGAAACATTTTTCTCCCACCTGGGGCAGGTGTTGAAGCGAAATAGGTCTACGGTTGGTACTTCCATGTATGTATGTTTCCTGATTTGGTAGATATGTGGTGGTAACCTGAGACAGTATTCCTGCTCTTGGTAAAACACACTGGGTGATTTTTCATGAAGCTGCAAATCTGGACAGCAATAATTAATGGGGAATTTAGGAGAAAGGAAAGATATGCTAAATGCTATTGCAAATTTTCTAGAAGTATAAAACTATTGGGAAGTAAACTACATTTTAATTAAAAACGACAAGGTTAATATCATGTCACTAAAGCAGAGACAGCAACATCAAATTTCATTATAGAGGCCAAATCCAACCCAAATCTACCTCAGTGGAATCTGTAAAACCAAGTGCTCTGATAAGAGTAGAAATGTTATGTCAGTATTACAGGTGTTACATATGTATGACAGGTATTACATCAGTAATTATATGTGTTATATCAGTCTTATTATCTGTTTGTATTGCAAATGCTATATTACTATTATGAGTGTTATATTAGTATTACAGGTGTTAGATAAGTATTACAGTTGTTCCATCAGTATTACAGTTTTTACAATTGTATTGTAGATGATATATTGGTATTATGAGTATTACAGTTGAATTACAGGTATCAGGACAGCATTACAGACGTTAAAACAATGTTGCCAATGTTTTATTAATATTATGTATTGTATATTTGTATTATGAGTGTCACAGTTCTATTATGGGTGTTAGATAAGTAGTATGATTGTTATATTTGTATTGTGAATGGTACATTAGTGTTATGAGTGGTTTTCTTTTTTTGCATTTATGAGTCTTACAGTTCTATTAGGAATGTTAGAATGTTAGATCACTCTTACAGGTGTTTCATTTGTATTATGCATGTTAAAACTGAATATGGATGACTGAATAGGAACAGGTCCGGAGCCCAGTTTCCAGTGAGAGAGATGCAGAAGGTGAGTGATCTCCACATTTCCAACTGAGGCACCAGGTACATTTCAATGGGACTGCCCTAGAAGGGCAAAACAAGGCAGGGCGGGTTGCTGCCCCACCTGGGAAGTGCATCTGACTGGAGGATCAGGGACTTTAACTTCTTGGCACCCTGGTACAGTTACTGTGCTTCTTCCTTGGCCGTTGCAAACCACAGTCCAGGAGAATGCTGCTGAGCTGAAAAGCACCCCAAGCTACTACACAGATCCTAGTGACAGCTATAGCTGGCCAGGTGCCACGAGTTGTTGGCACAAAATGGGGCAGAGGCTTTGACTAATGGCAAGAGTGCCAGCAGAAGAGAACTACCCACCTCCCAGGTAGAGGGAGAGCTAAAAGCAGGGAGACAGTTGATACTGCTTGGCAGGTCTCACCCCCATAAAGACCAGTATATTGAAGCCCTCTTGCTTGAGAGTTTCGTGGCCAGCACATGAGTTCAAGCTTGACCTGGGACAATCAAGCTCAGTAGGGGAAAGGACATCTACCTTTGCAAAGGGGGTTCTAATCTCACCTGTGCCTGTGTAAATGAAAGCCAGAGGAAGCCTACACAGCAGCCAAGCCAAGTCTGAGGCAGCCCAGCAGCACCTCTGCAGGCAGGCGAGGGACAGACTGGCTCCTCAAGAGGCTCCCTGCCCCTTATATAACCAAACGAACAAACAAAAAACCTCATACAGCAGAGGAGCATGATAGGAGGAAAATGAAAAAACAAAAAGAAATAGCTTCAACATCAACAGAAAGAATATTCACTCAGAGATCCCATTTGAAATCACTAACTTCAAAGATCAAAAGCAGACAAATCCACCAAAAAATGGGAAGAACCAGCACAAAAAGGATGAAATCATCAAAGACCAGAATGCCTCTCCTCCTTCAAGGAATCACAGCTCCTCACCAGCAAGGAAACAAAACTGGATGGAGAATGAGTTTGATGAATTGACAGAAGCAGGCTTCAGAAGATGGGTAATCACAAACTTCTCTGACCTAAAGGAACATGTTCTAACCCAATGCAAAGAAACTAAAAACCTTGAAAAAAATGTTAGACAAAATGCTAACTGGAATAACCAACTTAGAGAAGAACATAAACTGTATGACGGAGCTGATAAACACAGCAAGAGAACTTCTTGAAACATTCAAAACTTTCAATAGTTGAATCAATCAAGCAGAAGAAAGAATATCAGATATTGAAGATCAACTCAATAAAATAAAACAAGAAGGCAAGATTAAAGAAAAAAGACTGAAAAGAAATTAGTTCAACCATTGTGGAAGACAATGTCAATTCCTCAAGGATCTAGAAAATAGAAATTCCTTTGACTCTGCAATCCCATTACTGGGTATTTACCCAAAGGATTATAAATTGCTCTATTATAAAGACACATGCACATGTATGTTCGTTGTCGTGCTGTTTGTGATAGCAAAGACCTGGAACCAACCCAAATACCCATCAATGATAAACTGAACAAAGAAAATGTGGCACATATACACCGTGAAATACTATGCAGCCATAAAAAATGATGAGTTTATGTCCTTTGTAGAAATACGGATGAATCTAGAAACCATCATTCTCAGCAAAGTGACACCAGAACAGAAAATCAAACACTGCATGTTTTCATTCGTAGGCAGGTGATGAACAATGAGAACACTTGGGCACAGGGAAGAGAACACCACTCACTGGGTAGGTGGGGGGGAGGGGAGGAAAGGGAAGGGACAGAAGGGGGCAAGGAGAATGGGGAGGGATAACACTGGGAGAGGTGCCTGAGGTAGGCAGCAGTGAAGGGTAGGAAGGAGACAGAAAACCACCATGGCATGTGTGTACCTATGCAGCAGAAAACCACCATGGCATGTATGTACGTATGCAGGATGCAGGATGTGCACATGTACCACAGAACTCAAAGTACAATTAATTAAAAAAAAAAAGGAAATGAACAAAGCCTCCAAGAAAATGGGATTATGTGAAAAATCTTAATCTGCACTTGATCAGTGTACCTGAATGCAACAGGGAGAATGAATCCAAGCTGGAAAACAGTCTTCAGGATATTATCCAGGAGAACTTCCCAACCTAGCAAGGCAGGCCAATATTTAAATCCAGGAAATACAGAGAACACCACAAAGATATTGCTCAAGAAGAGCAAACCCAAGGCACATAATTGTCAGATTTAATGTTTATTAAAATCATAAAAACTAAATATTGAAAAGAAGACTTTAGATAATATGGTCCAGCTACCCATCATGATTTGGGGCTCAATAAACTGGAAGTCCCAAGACTTTCCCTTATTATCTGTATTTCCTGAGCACATAACTGAGTCATCTTGAATTCATTTGTTCATATGTGAAACACAGATCACAATAATTTCTTCTCAAGCTATTGGGTAGATCAAATGAGATTATATTTATAAAAGGGTTGTAAACTTAGGGGCACTAGATAGGTAACAGCTATCATTACTACTATTACCACTGATATTGGCAATATTATAATTAAGTGAAGAAGATAAAAATGCTATTGTAAAGCCTTTGCAGATTCCCCTCCAAGTGACTATCCATCTTCTGCTAGAATTTAATCTCTCTCAATGAGAAATACTTTCCATTCTTTGATTGTTTCTCATGTAAAACAATTTTATATTTTATTACCACCCCTTTTGCTCTTCCCTAAATTGTAGTTAATTTGGAGTAGTCTCAGGCTGAGAATTGAGCACAATAGTCCAGATGTGGTCTGAGAAGTAATACCTTCTCCTAGATTCTAGACTTCATACATCTGTTAATTGATCCCAGGCACCATATATCTCTTAACAACAGCTGCATCACATTACTTTGAGTCTTAATCAAAGACAATAGCCTTATTCTATCTTCTTTCTTTTCTTTATTTTTTCTTTTGATTACTTTGACATTCTTCCATACCCAAGGGAAGATCCTTGGGAAAAAAAAACTCACAAATGAAAATATATAATGAAAATATGTAACATTTTCTCCCATCAAGTATCTATTGAACTAGTAAGTGGGGAAATGTGCAAAATGGTCTATCAAAAATCAAATACAAAAACCAGCAGTTATTTGCCTTCTCCTGTGTCCAGGAATTTATCAATTTCTTCTAGATATTCTACTTTATTAGCATAGAAGTGTTTATTGTATTCTCTGATGGTAGTTTGTATTTTCTGTGGGATTGATGGTGATATCCCATTAATCATTTTTTATTGTGTCTATTTGATTCTTCTCTTTTTTTCTACTTTGTTGATCTTTTCCAGAAACCAACTCCTGGATTCATTGATTTTTTGAAGATTTTTTTTTCCCTCTATCTCCTTTAGTTCCATTCTGATCTTAGCTATTTCTTGTTTTCTGCTAGCTTTTGAATTTGTTTGTTCTGACTTCTCTAGTTTTTTCAATTATAATGTTAGGGTGTCAATTTTAGATCTTTCCTGATTTCTCTTGTAGGCATTTAGTGCTATAAATTTCCCTCTACACACTGCTTTAAAAGTGTCCCAGAGATTCTGGTATATTGTGTCTTTGTTCTCATTGGTTTCAGAGAAGATCTTTATTTCTGCCTTATTTTTTTCAATTTCTATGTAGTTGTGCAGTTTTGAGTGAGTTTCTTAATCCTAAATTCTAATTTAATTTCACTGTGGTCTGAGGGACTGTTATAATTTCCATTCTTTTGCATTTGCTGAGAGGTGTTTTACTTGCAAAAACATCATCAATTTTAGAATAAGTGTGATGTGGTGTTGAGAAGAATTTATATTCTGTTGATTTTGGATGGAGAGTTCTGTAGATGTCTGTTAGATCCACTTGGTCCACAGCTGAGTTCAAGTCCTGGATAGTCTTTTTAATTTTCTGTCTCATTGATCTATCTAATGTTGACAGTGGGGTGTTAAAGTCTCCCACTATTATTTTTTGGGAGTCTAAGTCTCTTTGTAGGTCTCAAAGAACTTGCTTTATGAATCTCTGTGCTCCTGTATTGGTTGCATATATATTTAGGATAGTTATTTCTTGCTGCATTGATCCTTGTATTATTATGCAAAGCCCTTCTTTGTCTTTTTTGGTATTTGTTGGTTTAAAGTCTATTTTATGAGTGACTAGGATTGCAACCCCTGTGGTTTTTTTTTTTTTCTTTCCGTTTGCTGGTAAATATTCCTCCATCCCTTTATTTTGAGGCTATGTGTGTTTTTGCACTAGATGGGTCTGCTGAATACAGCACACCAATGGGTCTTGACTCTTTATTTAATTTGCCAGTCTGTGCTTTTTAATTTGCCATTTACATTTAAGAGTAATATAACAGGCCGGGCGCGGTGGCTCAAGCCTGTAATCCCAGCACTTTGGGAGGCCGAGGCGGGTGGATCACGAGGTCAAGAGATCGAGACCATCCTGGTCAACATGGTGAAACCCCGTCTCTACTAAAAATACAAAAAATTAGCTGGGCATGGTGGTGCGTGCCTGTAATCCCAGCTACTCAGGAGGCTGAGACAGGAGAATTGCCTGAGCCCAGGAGGCGGAGGTTGCGGTGAGCCGAGATCACGCCATTGCACTCCAGCCTGGGTAACATGAGTGAAACTCCATCTCAAAAAAAAAAAA
Organism: Sapajus apella; assembly: GCF_009761245.1. NCBI lineage: Eukaryota > Metazoa > Chordata > Mammalia > Primates > Cebidae > Sapajus > Sapajus apella. The sequence goes on from NW_022436941.1 coordinate 4,869,778, forward strand.
AAAAAAAGAGTAATATAACCATGTGTGAATTCGATCCTGTTATTGGTTATTTTGCTCATTAGTTGCTGCAGTTTCTTCGTATCATCAATGGCCTTTACAATTTAATGTTTTTGCAATGGCTGGTATTAGTTGTTCCTTCCCATGTTTAGTGCTTCCTGCAGGAGCTCTTGTAAGACAGGCCTGGTGGTGTCAAAGCCTCTCAGCATTTGCTTGTATGTAAGGGATTGTCTTTCTCCTTGTGAAGCTTAGTTTGACTGGATATGAAATTCTGAGTTGAAAATTCTTTTAAGAATGTTGACTATTGGCCTGCACCCTGTTCTGGCTGGTAGGGTTTCTGCAAAGATAACTGCCGTTAGTCTTATAAGCTTCCCTTTGTGGGTGACCCAATGTTTCTCTCTTGCTGCCCTTAGCATTTTTTCCTTCATTTCAACCTTGGTGAATTGGAAAATTATGTGTCTTGGGGTTGCTCTTCTTGAGGAGTATTTTTGTGGTGTTCTCTGTGTTTCCTGAATGTGAATATTGGGCTGTCTTGCTAGGTTGGGGAAGTTCTCCTGGATAAGATCCTGAAGAGAGTTTTCAAACTTGGTTCCATTCTCCCCGTCACTATCAGGTACACCAATCAAATGTAGATTTAGTCTTTTCACATAGTCCCATATTCCTTGGAGGCTTTGTTTGTTTCTTTTCCTTTTTCTCCAATCCTTTCTTGGAGGCTTTGTTTCTTTTCACTTTTCTCTAATCTTGTTTTCTCACTTTATTTCATTGAGTTGATCTTCAATCTCTGATACCCATTCTTATGCTTGATCGATTTGGCTATTGATACTTGTGTATGCTTCACAAAGTTCTTGTGCTGTGTTTTACAGCTCCATCAGGTTTTTTATGTATTTCTCTAAACTGGTTATTCTAGTTAGCAATTAGTCCAGCCTTTTTTCAAGGTTCTTAGCATTTTTGTATTGGTTTAGAACATGCTCCTTTATCTTGGAAGAGTTTGTTATTACCCACTTCTAAAGCCTACTTCTGTCAGTTTTCAAATTCATTATCCATCCAGTTTTGTTCCCTTTCTAGTGAAAAGTTGTGATCTTTAGGGGGAGAAGAGGCATTTTAGTTTTTGGAATTTTCAGCCTTTTTGCTCTGGTTTCTCCCCATCATTGTGGGAGTCTTTGACATTGGTGACCTTTGGATGGGTTCTCTGAGTGGACATCATTTTTGTTGATGTTTTTATTATTCCTTTCTGTTAGTTTTCTTTCTAACAGTGAGACCCCTCTGTTCCAGGTCTGCTGGACGTCCACCCTGGATCCCATTTGTTTTGGTATCATGAGCAGAGGCTGTAGAACAGCAGAAATTGCTCACTGCCTGTTCCTTCCTCTAGAAGATTTGTCCCAGAGGTGCACCCACCAGATGCCAGCCAGTGATCATTATGAGGTGTCTGTCAGCCCCTACTGGGAGGTGTCTCCAAGTCAGGATACGCAAGGTTCAGGGGTCCAATTGATGAGGCAGTCTGTACCTTATCAGAGCTTGAACACTGTGCTGGGAGATCTGCTGCTAACTTCAGAGCTGTCAGGCAGAGATGTTTAAATCTGCTAAAGCTATGTCCACAGTTGCCCCTTCCCCCAGGTGCTCTTTCCCTGGGAGATGGTATTATTTGTAAGTTCCTGACTAGGGCTACTGTCTTTTTCAGAGATGCCCTGCCCAGAGAGGAGGAATCTAGACAGGCAGTCTGGCTGCAGAAGACTTACTGAGATGCTGTGGGACCCACCCAGTTTGAACTTCCTGGAAGCTTTGGTTACACTGTGAGGGAAAAAAATGCCTACTCAAGCCTCAGCAATGATGGATGCCCCTACCTTCTCCAAGCTCAGTCATCCCAGATTGACCTCATACTGCTGTGCTGGTAGCTAGAATTTCAAGACAGTGGACCTTAACTTGCTGTGCTCTGTGAAGGTGGGACCTGCTGAGCCAGACCACTTGGCTCCCTGTCTTCAGCCCTCCTTCCAGGGGAGTGAAGGGTTCTGTCTCACAGGCATTCCAGATGCACCTGGGGTGTGAGAAAAAAAAGCTCCTGCCATCAGCTCCACGTCTGCCCAAATGGTTCCTTAGTTTTGTGCTTGAAACCCAGGGCCCTGGTAGCGTAGTCACTGGAGGGAATCTCCTAATATGCTGGTTGTGAAGACCATGGAAAAGCCATAGTATCTGGAATGGAATGCACCATTCTTCATGGTACAGTTTCTCATGGCTTGGGGAGAGAAATCTTTGTACTCCTTGTGCTTCCTGGGGGAGGTTATTTCCCCACTTTGCTTTGGCTTGCCCTTTGTGGGCCGCACCCACTCTCCAACCAGTCCCAAAGAGATGAACTACGTACCTCAGTTGGAAATGCAGAAATCACCCAACTTCTCCATTGATCTTACTGGGAACTGCAAACAGGATATGTTCCTATTCAGCCATTCTGAAACGTGAGAATTTCCCATAGATTTTTTTAAAAGAAAAAGAGAAAAATGTGAAAGGAAAATAAATCTTGGGAACCAAAATTATTGAGCTAAAAAGCCAAGCTGGAAACTGGTTAGGGCAAACCTGCCTTCCATTCTATTCAGAGTCATCCCTGTGTTGAGATCAATTCATATCTGATTGCCTCATTTGGAAAGACCAATGAGAAAAATGAATGTAATCACTTCTCTCTTGTCTACCTATAGCCTTGAAGCCTCCTCTCCACTTCAAGTTTTCCCACCTTCACCTCGAATTATCCCATCATTTCAGACTAAACCAATGTAAATCTTACACACATATTTAATTATGTCTTATGTTTCCCTAAAATGTATAAAACCAAGCTGTGCCCTTGCCACCTTGGCCACAAGTCATTTGGACCTCCTGGGGCTGTGTCACAGGTGTTCATACTCAACCTTGGCAAAGTAAACTTTCTAAATTAACTGAGACCTGTCTCAGATTTTGGGGGTTTACAAACTATACTTCAAGGTTATAGTAACCAAAACATCATAGTTTGACACAAAAAATCATTACACAAAACCAATGGAACAGGTTAGAGAAGGTTGTAGGCTGCATTCTTAGAACCAGCTGATCTTTGACAAAGTCTATAATTAGAAGCAATGGGGAATGGATTCCTATTCAATGAATGGTACTAGGATAACTGGTTAGCTATATTCAGAAAATTGAAATTGTACAACTTCTTTCTAACACATTAAAAAAATCAACTTAAGATGGATTAAAGACCTAAATGTAAAACTTAAAACTAAAAAAAATGCAGACAAAAGCCCAGAATATAGTATTCTGGACACAGGCAGTAGCAAAGGTTTTATGGTCTAATGTCCCATGTTCTTACTTATTTCTGGGATCTAAAAATCAAAACAGGGATGTGAAAGACTGCCTATGAGCTCAGGATTTTGCCCTCAGGATGGGACTGAACTGGGGTTGGTGAGGAGCTAACCCCACCTGTGGAGATGTACATTTTCAGTCTCAAGTTCCAAAGATTGGTCATCAAAAGTGTATTTTGTCTATCTCGACTGTCACCTTTACTACACTGTAGTGGTCTGCAGTGTGAGGAGTGAACACTGCAGAGTTCTCGTTGCCCTTGTGAAGTTTACTATTATAAACTTTGTCAAAGGAAGTATGCCTGATTACAGAAATGAATATTGTTCCCTTACAATCAATATAGAATCCTTGGTCATACTTCTTTTTACATTTAATAATGGCTTCTGCTAAATTTGTGATGTTCTGTGAGATTGTATCACTTATATCTAACATCTGAAATGGGATGCAAGGCACTTTCATCAAAAAGGCTCTAGTCACGCCAGAGATGACAAATCCTGGATAGATGTATTCCACGTATTTTACTGTTCTGTAAATGAGAGCTATCACAGAATAATCATTTTGGTCTTCAAGGCCAAAAGAAGCAGAAAAATTCCTCATAGCACTTTGTTATTAAAATGTTCCTGGGATCTCTTTAGTTTTTGAATTCTCCACAAGAAGAAAACATGATGAAAGTACTTGGTTTCAATTTTCATTGTATTACCTACTCTCATCACAGAATATTGACTTCTTTTTCATTTCTGAACCCCAATATGCTTAAGGTCATAAGGCAAATATTTAGCTATTTCAAATATGTTGCCTCAAACTATTTGTGTGGAGGCAGTTCACCATGTTTTCAAAGCACCTGAATTGTGACATTTGTTTCCATGTTTTCTAGAAGCAAGTATTATTACATTAAGTGTACATGAACACAATCTGTTCAGGTCTTCATAGTATGGAACCATATTTGTCTGTAAAGGACCCACACACTTTACACTCCACAGTGGTTTCCTGTAGATGATCTTTACATATGTATCCACTCCCCTCTCCAGATTTTTGCCAGCCTTTGGTGGAAAACAGCTTTTTCTTCTATTTTTCTGGCTCTGGTGGCCATGACAAATGCCATTAGCAAGAAGTAGTATAAGAGCTTTGGATAGATATAACATCCATGCATTACTCTTCGGATATCCTCACTGAGTGCTTGTTGTTATGTCATCCTTTAGCTCATCACAGAATGAAAAAAATAGGTTCTGCTTGAAAATAAAATATTAAAGTGCAACATGAAAGAAGCACCCAGAAAGTTCATCACTGTTTAAAATCAATTTACACTTACTAACAACTCTAAAAAGCATCTTCTTTCTGTAACTTAAGAATTTAGTAGACAGCAACCATATTAAAATTCTTTCAAGGCACCCTGCACTGCTTATGGAATCACACCTTTCTATCTCAACAGAATAATTTTGAGTCATGTATTAGGCCAAACATGACTTGGCAAATTATAAATCTTCATTTGCATACCTTCATTGTCATCTTGTAAAATGACATACTACTTGATTTTGCTGGCAAAAACTGAGAACATTTACATTTTCATCATGCTTAATTTACAGAAGTTTTCATTTTCTTTTTTCACCCACTGGCAAAATTTCATGACTCTAAAGCACTTAGGCTCTCATCAAATCATTTTTGTAGAGAAATAACACAAAGCAATAAGATTTTTTATATCAGCTAGCAGGGAGTAATTCATGTATCAGAACAACTGTTTAATTTGTTCTAAGTTATCTGCTGCAATGCTTTCCTAAAAACATTAGATTTGCTTTTTTATGATGTGCTAGTACATGAACCCAGGTAAGAAAGAAGTTTGAGACCTCATTTAACATGGGCTTATATTACTTTTCTGGGCATTGAGAAGATCATAAAAACACTGTCAAAACTATAAGTTAAAGTGCATTGACTGAATTGTTAAAATAACAAGACAAAAAAGTTGCAATTTAATTATTCTTGTTAAAACAAATGTTTTATAATTGTTAATATTTTCAAGAGACAGCATCATGCTGTTGCCCAGGCTGCAGTGATGGGGTGCAGTGGCTGTTCACTGGTACCATCATTTCACAGTACCTCCTTGAACTCCTGGGCTTAAGTAATCTTTCTGCCTCAGCCTCTGGAGTAGCTGGGACTACAGTTGTGCATTACTGCACCTGGCTTTTTTCATTTTCTCCCAGTGAAAAATAGTCAAACCCTAGATAAGTTTCTTAATAAGTCAAGCATAGTTGAACTATGTTTCTCCTTACCAACTCTGTAATTGATACTCCTTGTCATTATTGGATTCACTTTGAGATCCCCAGATATAGACTCTCACTATGAGTGAAATCACATGAAGATGTTACCTGGGCCATCCTTGGCTGTCTTCGTGGAAGAAAGAATTTACACAAAAGACCAATTTGTAAATAAAGAAAAGTTTTATTGGGAAAGTACAAATACATTCCAAGAGAGGAGGGGGCTGACCCTGCTGGAAACATCCCCATGACATTCTGCATTGTTATCTTCTATTGCCTCAGTTATTTCTTTGCCCAGTTCTCACCAAAGTTTGGGGGAATCCTCCCTTACTGTGCTTAATGCACATGCATGGGAAGCATTAATCAACATGAATCCTACCTAAATGGTGGCACTGCATATTACCACCACCCTGGGAAGGTATAGCAGTCAATTTTGTACTCGTTGTGCCTGCTTAGCTCTCAGGAATTCGCCTTTGCCTTTTTTCCTTATCATGATCTAGTTAACAACATTCTGACAGTTCGAAGATGGAGTACTGAGCATCCAAAGAGGTGTTCTGGGGGGTTCTTTCCAACATGGATAGCTCCCCCTTGTGCCTGCTCATATCTGACTGTCTACTCCTCTTACATTCTCCCTCAAGTGGTTCGGACCAAGAAATCTTTTGGGAGATGGGGCAGACATCATTCTCTGTAGCTACTTCCTACAGAAAAGGCGCATAGAGGGTCTTCAGGGTCCTTCCTCCTTGCTTGCTGTCATGGTGAGGAGGTTTTGATGATTGTTGTCTCTTAGAAGATTTCACCCGTGCTGTCCAGAGGAGACATATAGGGCCTTGGTTGTCCTGGAGGGATAGAAAGAGGTTGATATCCCCATCACAAGACCATATGAAGTCTGATGGTTTCTAGGTGGGAGAAATAAACTGAGAAGATTCAGAGAGTAAGGTTCAAAAAGGAGAAGGAAGATAGAAGCCAGGGGTCCCAGGAAAGGGAAGAGCTATGAGAATGAAGACCAGGTGACACCCAGCAGAGCCAACTCTTTATATCCCTTTACCAAAGATGAGAGGCCTGGTTTATAAGATCTCTAATGTACTCCTGGACCTGCTCTGATCTGTTGACAGAAAAATACAAGAATTATGTTAGAAATCTGAAAACTAAAGGAAACAGATACTGTAACTAACCTTTGATAAGTAGTTCTACATTCTGATATTTGAAAACAATGAGCTTGACATAGGAATCCTTGTCTTCTCTTGGATTATGTATTCTGTTGAGACCTAAACTGTCATTAAACTTTCCATTGCAAGGTGATTCTAGGACTGGCATCATAGTATATGTGGCCAATAAACATCTGGTCTGTTCCTTCACTAGATGTTTGGTAGTAAAATTTGCTAGAATTTCCTTCTGTAAGACTGTAAAAGATAAATGCTGAGTGTTTATTTTTTTTTCCCAAATGATGTCTAAATAATGTGTGTGCTGTTTAAAAAGTTCACCATGAATGAATGAAATATACCACAAATGATGTGTCCCTTTTCCAAGTCCATCTGCTCTGAGCTCCAGCTGGCTTGGAGCTCCAATCACTCTGAGCTCCATTTTGCTCTGAGCATCATCTGCTCGGAGCTCCATCTTGCTCTAAGCATCACCTTTTCTGAGCTCCATCTTCTCCAACCTCCAGCTTGCTCGGAGCTCCAATCACTCTGAGCACCATCTTGCTCTGAGCATGATCTACTCCTAATTCCAACGGCTCAGAGCAATGTTTGGTGTGCCAATCACTCTGAGCTCAATCTTGCTGTGAGCCTCATCTTTTCTGAGCTCCATCTTACACCGAGCAACATCTGCTGCAAGCTCCATCTTGCTTGGAAGTCCGTCTTGCTTCAAGCTCTATTTATTCCAAGCTCCACCTGCTCCAAGCTCCATCTTGCTCAGAGCTCCAATCACTCCAAGCACTATCTTTCTCTGAACACCATCTGCATAGACATTTATCATACTCGGAGCTTCATCTAGTCAGAGATCCATTTACTCTAAGCTCCATCTTGCTGGGAGTTCTAATCACTCTATGCTCCAACATGCTGGGAGCTCCAGTCACTCCCAGCTCCATTTTGCTCTGAGCACCATCTGGTCGGAGCTCATCTTACTCTGAGCAACATGTGCTCTGAGCTCCACCTTGCTTGGAGCTGTAATCACTATGGGCGCCATTTTGCTCTGAGCTCCAAACCCTAGCAACATCTCCAAACTCCATCTTGCTTAGAGCTCATTTTTGCTCAGAGCTCTATCTACTCCAAGCTGCATCTTGCTCAGAGCTCCAATTGTTCAGAGCAGTGTTCAGAGTGCCAATCACTCTGAGCTGCCTCTTACTCTAAGCACTATCTGCTCTGAGGTCCATCTTACGCCAGCAACATCTGCTCCAAGCTCCATCTTGCTTGGAGCTCCTTGTTGTTCAGAGGTCTATTTGATCTGAGCTCCATCTGGTTTGAAACTCCAATCACTCTGAGCTCCATCTTGCTCTGAGCACCATCTGACTGAAGCTCCATCTGCTCTGAGCTCCAGCTTGCTTAGAGCTCCCATCACTCTGAGCTCCATTTTGCTCTGAGCACCATCTGCTCAGAGTTTCATCTACTTGGAGTTGCATTTGCTTCAAGCTACATCTTTCTCAGAGCTCCAATCACTCCAAACTTCATCTTGCTCTGAGTACCCTCTGCTCAGAGCTCCATCTTCTCGTAGTTTCTCCTTGCTGAGATTTCCAGTCACTTCCAGCTCCATTTTGCTCTAAGCACCATCTGCTCAAAGCTCCAACTTACTACTGTGAGCAGCATGTTCTCTGAGCTCCATTTTGCTCTGAGAACCATCTGCCCTGAGATCCACCTTACACCAAGCAACATCTGCTCCAAGTTCCATTTTGCTTGGAGCTCCTTTTTGTTCAGAGCTCTGTCTGCTCTGAGCTCCATCTTCCTTGGAGCTGTAATCTGAGCTCCATCTAAAACCACGCAATGTCTATTCCAAGCTCCATCTTGCTTAGACCTCCTTCTTGCTCAGACATCCTTCTTGCTCAGAGATCCGTCTTGCTCAGAGTTCCAACTGCTCAGAGCAATGTTCACAGTGTCACTCACTTCAAGCTCCATCTTACTCTGAGCTCCATCTTACATCAGGAAACAACTTCTGCAAGCTCCATCTTACTTGGAGGTACTTCTTGCTCAAAGCTCTCTCTCCTCCTAGCGCCATCTTGCTCAGAGCTCCAATCACTCTGAGCTGTATCTTGCTTTAAGCACCATCTGCACAGAGCTTAATTTTTCTTGGCGTTCTGATCATTCTGAGGTTCATCTTGCTCTGAGCACCATCTACTTGAAGCTCCAGATTGCTGATTACCATCTGCTTGGAAGCAATTTCTGTGAGCTCCATCTGTTCTGAGCTCTAATCACTCTAAGCTCCATCTTGCTGTGAGTACTATATGCTCAGACCTCCATTTTGCTCTGAGCACCATCTATTCTGAGCTTCATCTTGCTCAGAGCTCCATCTACTCTGAGTTCCATCTTGTTCTGGGCATAATGTGCTCGGAGCTGCATCTTGCACTGAGCGCCATCTGCCTGGAGCTCCATCTCACTGTGAACAACGTCTTCTCTGAGCTCCATCTTGCTCTGAGCACCATCTGTTTGGAGCTCCGTCTTGCTAAGAACTCCAATCACTTCAAGCTCCATTTTTCTCTGAGCACCATCTACTCAAGAGTTCCATCTTGCTCTAAGCACCATCTGCTCAGAGCTCCATCTCACTGTTAACATCTTATCTGAGACCCATCTTACTCTGAGTGCCATTTGCTTGGAACTCCTTCTTACTCTGAACAACGTCTGCTCTGAGTTCCATGTTGCTCAAAGCTCCCTCAGCTCCAAGGTCCATCTTGCTTGGAGCTGTAATCACTCTGAGCTCCATCCTGCTGTAAGGACCATCTGCTCTGAGCTCCACCTAAAACCAAGCAACATCTGCACCAAGCTCCATCTTGCTTACAGCTGCTTATTGATCAGAGCTCCGTCTGCTCTGAGCACCATCTTGTTGAGAGCTCCGTCTTGCTCTGCACTCCATCTTACACAGAGGAACATCAGCTCCAAGTTCAATCTTGCATGGAGTTTCTTCTTTTCTGAGCTCAATCTGCTCAGAGCTCCATCTGCTCAGAGCTCCATCTGCTGTGAGCTCCATCTTGCTCTGAGCACCATCTGCTCTGAGCTCCTTTAACTCCAAGCTCCATCTAGCTCTGAGCTCTATCTTACACAGAGGAACTCAGCTCCGGCTCGATCTTGCTTGAAGATCCTTCTTGTCTGAGCTTGATCTGCTCAAAGCTTAACCTGCTCAGAGCTCCACCTGGTCTGAGCTCCATCTTTCTCAGAGTTCCATCTGCTCTGAGCTCTATCTTGCTCTGAGCTCCTATCACTCCAAGCTCCATTTCACTCTGAGAACCATCTGCTCTGAGCTACACCTTGCTCAGAGGTCCAATCACTCTGAGCTCCATCTTGCTCTGAGCTCCATCTGGTCTGAACTCCTTTCACTCCAAGCTCCATCTAGCTCTGGGCTCCATCTTACACAGAGGAACATCAGCTCCAAGTTCCATCTTGCTTGGAGCTCCTTCTTTTCTGAGCTTAATCTGTTCAGAGCTTAACCTGCTGAGAGCTCCGTCTGCTCAGAATTCCATCTTGCTCAGAGCTCCATCTGCTCAGAGCTCCATCTTGCTCAGTGCTCCAATCACTCTGAGCTCCATCTTGCTCTGAGCATCATCTGCTCAGAATGAACCCATATGGATTCATAAGAATTTTGTTCAGCTACGTAAGCAAAACAAAAAATAATAGTGGCTTTATATTTTTCTCACATAAAAGATGTCTGAAGGGAGACAATCCTGGGGTGGGATGGCAGCCCCATGGTCAACGTGTCTCAGACTTTTAGCCTTTTGCTTTGCCATCCTCAATGCTTGATTTCCATGTTATGGTCTAAAGTGGCTGATGGAACTCCAGCAATTAAAACTGCATTCTGGGAAGACAGGAGGGAGGAAGAAGGGAAGGAAGGAGAAATGAAGGGAGGAAGAGAGAAAGGAAAAAAAGAATCCTTTTCTTTTTTAAAAAAAGACTTCCTTAAATGATAGCTTATAGTAATTTATCTCTATCGTTGTCCACAACTTACCTGGCCATACAGGAGACTGGAAAATCTACTATTACACTGTAGGTAGCAATGTGCCTCGAATTAGGTTCAGTCACTAAGATAGAGGGTTGGGATAGGCAGCTAGCAATTTTTCTTTTACTAACATTTCATTATTATTTTTTAAGTTTCAGGGCATGGCTGGTCCCAAAATCTTACAAGCAAAATTAATAATTGACACTGGAGCTTTTTTTTTTTTTTTTTGAAGTATCACTGCAATCTTGAATTCAGCAGGAAACAAGCAAGTAAGTGTGTGAAATAATGATTGCAGCCCCCCAACCTTCCTAGTGTTCCCATGAACAATATTCATTGATTCCAAGATACACATTTAAAACAAAGAAAAAACTGTTCTGAGGCCAAAGAACAGCAAGTGTAGTTTGGTTTGCTGCCACCAAGGGACGAGGGAGCTTGTGCATGGTCATGCACGGTGAACGGCAGGCCCACAGACGAGCTGAGCTCGCTGGAGTTGGGTGTATTCGTGTATTTTCCCTCATCCTTCCCAACATCCCCAAGATAAGTTACATAAAGAAAAAAACACTGAATTTAAAATATTCCACTACAAAATATTACACTGAATCTATGACTTTATACTCTTCAGGCATTACAATTCTTCAAGCAGCCAGTAGAGACAGAAATGTAAAGCTGGAAGGAACTTAAGAGATTGTCCAGGCTGGGTGCCTCCTTTTCCAGAGAAAGAAACTGCGATGGGGAGAGGTAAAATAGCCTGCTCAAGCTCAAGAGAGATACTATACCTTGACTCCCAGGCTCACTCCATTCTAGTGCCTTGGGGGCAGCAGTTGTGTCTGAGGGACCCCTTGGCATTGGAAAACTCCACAGAACAGCCACCTAAGACTTCAGTGATGACCAGTGAAGTCTAGAACAAAAACGTGGAATGAGCATTTTTCCCAGCACCCTTGTGATTAAGGAGAGACACAGGGGTTCTTCAGAGCTGTAGGGCTGCTTTGATGCCCCAGGGTCCATTCCAAGTGGCCCAGCAGGGATGCTAGACAGAGTCACCAGGGCAGGTGTGGCCTGGGCTCCGGAGCAGCTCATGGGCAGTGGAAGCACCAGCAGGATGCTACAGGGAACATCAGAGGGTCTGGGGGAGGCGTTTTCTCCTTCTCCACATCACCAGCCTCTTGGTTCTCCATGAGTTAGTTCTATATTTCTCCAGTGGTGGGAGTGTATAAGAATACAGACACCTGGACTTTCCTCCCAGAAATTCTAAACCAGAAGGTCTGCGTAGGGCCCAGAAATTTGTATTTTTACCATGTGTCCCTGGAGATGCTGAGGCAGCCATCTTGCTACTATCTGAGGACAAGTGATCAGGAAGCTCTGCACCAGGTGACTCACAGAAAGCCCTACCACCATCCTAGTGCTGCTCTTGCCTGGGAAGACTACTCGGTGAAGAACTTGTGATCCATCCTCCTTTGCTATAATTAACAGACCCTGTGATTAGAAGTTCTTCCTCAGCCTCAGGCTCCCCTACCTCCCACTGTCAATGTCTTTTCTTCCCTGGTAATGGGAAGCCAGTCTCCCTGTGCTAACCCTCCACAAACTGGAAGCCTATTACTAAGTCACCTGCCAGCCTCTCTGTCCCAGTTAAATAATCCCCATTCCTCTCACCACTTATCCATGCTTCTATTTTCCAACCCAACAATCATTGCCCCGCTTTTCTCTAAATGCTCTCCAAGTTCTCTCCAGTTCCCCTGCGTTGTCTTTGTTCCTAATTCTTCCCTTGAACAGTTTGTGTCTTTTGAGATTAAAAAGAAATTCCTGCTCCTAAAGGATTTGAAGGCTACTTTGACAAGATTAATTGAAGAAACCTCCCTGCAGCATCACAGCAATCCGGGAAAGAGGGCAGGTTGCATCAGAAAGTCTAAGGAAGGTAGTACAATAAATACTCCATTGTCTGCATGGCAACACACCCCAAAACTTTTCTGGATGCCCACACAGGCAGGAAGGTCTGAGGATCCACCTGCTGGCTCACTGGAAAGCGAGGAAAGACGGCTTAGCTTTCCCTCCATTCACGTGGTAGAGATCAGGGCAGGTCGGGACTACCCAACAGACAGAGGGAGGGGGAGAAAACAGAATCAAATGTGGGAATCAGAGAGCAAAGGGAAGCAGTGTAGGAGATGGGTGGGTCATCACTGACCCCTGCTGACAATGGCATCCATTTAAATCATAAGCAGAAATTCACTTGTGAGATTTTTAAGGACGTCAAAAAGCCTTCTCAAGGGGATATGAAAAATCAGCCAGGCAAGGTGGAAGGAGAAAGAAAGGAAGCGAGACCAAGAGTAGAACACAAAGCAAGACAAAGTTCAGTGGCTGCTGCAGACCTATCTTCTCCAAAGAACAGAAGGAAAGGGAGAAGACGGCAGAGGGAAGAGAGGGCAGTGGAAAAGGCAGAAATTGAGTGAGAATCTGCCTTCCCAGCCTTGGGGGTCCAGAAAATACAGCACATATACACTATGAAATACTATGCAGCCATGAAAAAGAATGAGTTCATGTCTTTTGCAGGGACATGGATGAAGCTGGAAACCATTATTCTCAGCAAACTAACACAGGAACAGAAAACCAAACACTGCATGTTCTCATTTGTAAGTGGGAGTTGCACAATGAGAACACATGGCCACAGGGAGGGGACCATCTCACACTGAGGCCTGTCAGGGGTAGGGGGAAAGGGGAGGGAGAGCATTAGGATAAATACCTAAAGCATGCAGGGCTTAAAACCTAGATGACAGGTTGACACCTGCAACAAACCACCACGGCACATGTATACCTGTGTAAAAAACCTGCATGTTCTGCACATGTACCCCAGAACTTACATGTAAAATTTAAAAAACATTTAAAAAAAGATCAGCCTGGGAAATATGGCAAAACTCTGTCTCTAGGATATATACAAAATAATAATAATAATGAACTGGGAGTGGTAGCACACACCTGTACTTCTACCTACGTGGGAGGCTAAAGTGGGAGGATCATGTGAGCCCAGGTAGTTCAAGGCTGCAGTGAGCCATGATCATGCCACTGCACCCCAGCCTGGAGAAAAGAGTAAGACCCTGTCTTGAGGAAAAACAAAAGATGGAAGAGGAAGGTAGGAGAGTCAGGAGAGAGATTTGAAGATGCTACACTGTTGCCTTTGAAGATGGAAGTGGGGCTATGAGCTAAGGAAAGCAGGCAGCCTCTATAGAAGTTGGACAAAGCAAGGAAACAGATTCTCCCCCAGCATCTCCAAAGGAATGTAGCCCTGACAATATCCTGATTTTATCCTAGTAAGATGCATTTCAAACTCAGACCTCCAGAACTTAAACATAAACTTGTATTATATTAAGTGGTGAAGTGAGTGATAATCGGCTATAGCAACCATAGAAAACTAATATAAAAACTAAGAAGCACAGTTGTTTCCATTACCCACAGTGTAGCTTTCCACAGTTTCAGTTCCCTGAGTACATCCCAAAAATATCAGATGGAAAATTCCAGAAACAAAACATTCAGTTTTTATTTGAATGCCATTCCAAGGAGTGTGATGAAATCTTACACCATCCCAAGTGCCCTGCCTGGGGCCATGCATCTCCCTTTGTATAGCCTAACCACACGGTCTACACTACCATTTCTGTCAGGCACTCAGTAGCTGGCTCAGCTATCAGGCTATTGCACAGTCAACCCTTATGGGGACTCGAGATCAGTCCCAACTACTTGGGAGGAGGACACAAAGATCACCAGGTTTCCTGCTGTGATGCTGGATGTTCAGAAGCAGGCTCACTTTAAGGCGGAATCATCCCTGACGGGGACTCGAGATCAGACACAACTACTTGGGGGGAGAATACAAAGACTGCCAGCTTCTTGCTGTGGTGCTGGTTGTTCAGTGGCAGAATCACTTGAAGGCGGAGTCATCCCTGACAGGAACTTGAGATCAGTCACAAATACTTGGGAGGAGAATTGAGTGACGGGCTCACTTGAAGGCAAAGTGAACCATGACGGGGACTACAGATCTGTGCAATGTACTTGGGAGGAGAACAAAAAGACCGCCAGCGTTCTTGCTGTGGTGCCAGAGGTTCAGGAGCAGACTCACTTGAAGGTGAAATGAACTCTGAGAGGTACTCGAGATCAGTTACAACTACTTGGGAGGAGAACACAAGGACCACCAGCTTTGTTCATGTGGTGCTGCATGTTCAGTGGCAGGCTCACTTGAAGGTGGAGTCAACCCTGACAGGGACTAGAGATCAGTCAAAACTACTTGAGAGGTGAACCCAAAGATTGTCAGCTTTCTTGCTGTGGTAATGGATGTTCAGTGGCAGGCTCACTTGAAGTTGGAGTCAACTCTGATTCGGACTCAATATCAGTCACAACTGCTTGGGAGGAGAACAGAAAGACCTCCAACTTTATTGCTGTAGTGCCAGATGTTCAATGGCAGGCTCACTTGATGGCAAAGTCAACCCTTAAGGGGACTTGAGATCAGTAACACTACTTAAGATGAGAACACAAAGACTGCCAGCTTTCTTGCTGTGGTGTCAGATGTTCATTCAGTGGCAGGCTCACTGGAAAGCAAAGTAAACCCTGATGGGTATTCAAGATCTGTCATTGTACTTGGGAGGAGAACATAAAGACCACCAGCTTTCCTGCTGTGGTGCCAGATGTTCAGTGGCAGGCTCACTTGAAGGCAGAGTCAACCCTGACTGGGACTTGAGATCAGTAACAAATACTAGGGATGAGAATGTAAACACTGCCATTTTTCTGCTGTGGTGCCAGATGTTCAGGGGCAGGCTCACTTGAATGTGAAATCAACCTTGACGGGAACTCAAGATCAGTCAGAACTACTTGAGAGGAGAACACAAAGACCACCAGCTTTATTGCTGTAGTGCCAGATGTTCAGTGGCAGGCTCACTTGAAGGCGGAGTCAACCCTGATGGGGAATCCAGGTCAGTCACAACTACTTGGGAGGAGAACACAAAGACCACCAGCTTTCTTGTCCTGGTGTGAGATGCTCAGTGGCAGGCTCACTTGAAGGCAGAGTCAACCATGACTGGGACTTGAGATCAGTAACAAATACTAGGGATGAGAATAAAAATACTGCCATCTTTCCTGCTGTGGTGCCAGATGTTCAGTGGCAGGCTCATTTGAAGGCAGAGTCAACCCTGATGAGGACTTGAGATCAGTCACAACTACTTGGGAGGAGAACACAAAGACCACCAGCTTTATTGCTGTGGTGTGGGATGTTCTGTGGCAGATTCACTTGATGACAGAGTCCACCATAACAGGGACTTGAGATCAGTCACAAGTACCTGGGAGGTAAACACAAGGACCATCAGCTTTCCTGCTGTGGTGCCAGATGTTCAGTGGTAGACTCATTTGAAGTCAGAGTCAACCCTGACGGGGACTTGAGATCAATCACAAATAGTTGGGAGGAAAATAAAGACTGTCAGCTTTCTTGTTGTGGTGTTGGATGTTCATTCAGTGGCAGGCACACTTGAAGGCAAAAGTGAACCAAGTCAGGGACTCGAGATCTTTCCAAAGTACTTGGGAGGAGAACACAAGGACTGCCAGCTTTCCTGCTGTGGTGCCAGATGTTCAGTGGCAGGCTCACTTGAAGGCAAGAGTCAACCCTGATGGGGACTTGAGATCAGTCACAACTACTTGGGAGGAGAACACAAAGACTGTCAGCTTTGTTGTTGTGATGCCAGATGTTCAGTGGCAGGCTCACTCTAAGTTGGAATCAATCTTGATGGAAACTCAAGGTCAGTAACAACTAGTTTGGAGGAGAACACAAGGACTGCCGGCTGTCTTGCTGTTGTTTTGGATGCTCAATAGCAGTCTTGTCAGAAGACAGAAGCATCTTGAAGGGAGCTTGAGATCAATCAGAATTATTTTTGTTCAGTAGAAAGGTCATTAGAAGATGGAATCAACCCTGAAAGGAACACACTTTTACCTTCAATATTTGGGGGTTGCGGGAAAAAAATCCAGGTCTTGGTGGGAGATAAGGAGGAAAACCTCTGGGTGGATAGGCATTCCTCACTGCAAATGGAGCATGTGGCGGACCTGGGAAATTGCTTGGTGGAATATTATGTGGAGAAACTCCAAACAGGGTTCCTGGAGGAGGTGGGGGGAAAGGAATTCCTCTTCTCATATCGGTAACGTATGTGTAATGCTCTCTGCCAAATCCTGTGTTTGGAACATCAGCTGCAGAAGGATCTTTGTGTAAAAATTTGAATTTAATCTCTGTGTCAGTTAATTTTTGTCTGTACTTAGCATTTTCCTTCCTTAAGCCATTGAGATTGATTTCAGCATCTGAGCTGCCAACCAATTGTCATGTGTTTTTTTCTGTGGAGTAAAATCTGCTCTTGGTAAGAAAGAATCCTTCTTTCTAACTCTTGTTCAAGATGTTTGGCTTGCTTTCCATACTTCTCCAGCTGGTCACTGGTATAGTTGATCTTTTTGTCTTGTTTAGGAAGTTTTTCTTGTCTCTCTACCTGGTAATTTTCCTCTACAGTTAATGTTTTATAAAGTCTCATTGTAGTTTATTGATGTAGTTCAGTCATTACTTCAAGTTTCTGTTGAAGCTTCTGATTCTCACGTTCAAAATGTGTGTTTTCTGACTGCAAAGATGCTTGTGCAGACTGAAGATGTTTAATATGCCCCATAAGCTCCTTTTTCATTTTATAAATTTCGGACAACTGAATATCAATTTGGTTTCTTTCTTCTTCTAAAATTTTTAAAGAAGCATTTAACTTCGCAGCATGAATCAGTTTCTTCAAAGCTCCTTTTGAGGGCTCAGCTAAGTCAGCGCCATTTTCTGATTCACTGTTCATTTCTACTTTGAAGTTATGATCATCCATATTGTCTTCTCCAAGCATAGCAGCCCAATCTTTCATCTTCAGCAAGTGTTTAGTCAGAGTCTTGATGTGATCGTCTTTGTCATTTAGAACTTGTTCTGTGTTAACTTTGGAGTCTTCAAATATTATTTTCTGTTTAGTCCGTTCACTCACTTGTTCTTTCCATACTTCAGCTTCTTGCAAAAGATGTTTCTGGCTTTCCTGAAGTTGAGAATTTTCATTCAAAGCATCTTTTATCGCCATCTTCAGTTGTTCTGCATTCATTTGAAACATCTTGAAGGGCATTTTGGCTTCAGCTATTTGTGATTTGAGGGATTTTGACAGATCTTCTAGAGACTGTCTCATTTCTGAAATATCCACCATCAACTGATGTTGTCTAGAATGTTCGTATTTCTCTTAACTCTTTTTTTAGATACAGTATTTCATCCTCCATTTCAGAAATTGACCTGCTCAGCTTTTCACAGGCTGCCTCCAAACTTTGTGCTTCTGCTGCCCCCTTGTCAATGCTGACATCCTTTAAAGGTGACTCTTTCACAGCCTTCATAGCTTCTTCGCACAAAACTAAATTTCTCAAGTAGTTTACATTTTTCCTTAATTCATTCACAAAGCTCTACAGCAAGCTTTTTCTCTCTTCCCACATATAGCCGACTCCTAACTGATCTAAAACTTCTCCTCAAAAAAAGGGGAATAGCACAAAACCCAATAACACCTGCCCATATCACTAATTCCCATGGAAAACCATTAGAACTGGATACCATACATTCCAGCAGTGCTGCCACAATCCTGTGTAGCTTCTCCATGAGCAGCCCCAGGTAGGGCTGAGGAGTAGCTCCAGGCTCCTACATAGCGCCAAGGCTGTTCTTGTGGTTGCCGCAGTAACCCCAGTCTGTTGGGGTCACAATAAGCACCTGGAATAAGCAGCCTTCAGTCTGGAACCGGAGCAGACAAGTGCGGAGCCGGCTGCGGTGGGGGGAGCTGTGGACAGGGGGCGGGGAGGCAGGGGTGGGGTGGTGGAGGGCACTGGAGAACAGGTAGCCTTCAGTCTGGAACGTGAATCCATAGGCTGCCACTGGAGCAGACCACTGTGGAGCTGGCTGCAGGGGGAGCTGGGGGATGCGGACACCCACAGGCTTCACAGGCCCACGCTGCCCACCCTGACCCCCTTGTTACACTTTACAACTTGAGGTGGCGCAGGTCCGGGCCTGACCCCCATTTAACTGTTTTTTATTGGTAATAGCATATTGTGTTAATTACTTTAGCTTTTTAATAATAAAATCATTTGTCAAGGGGAGACTGCAAATTTATATTTCTTCAAAATTGCCTTGGCCATTATTGACATTTTGCTTTTCTATGTAAATTCTACTATCAACACGTGAAGTTTCATTAAAAAAATCATTTTGGCTATTTTTTGTTTTTAGAAATAGGGTCTCTCTGTCACTCAGGCTAGAGTGCAGGGCTGCATAGCTCACTACAGCCTCAAAACTCTGACTCAAAAGCTCCTCCCACCTCAGCCTTCCAAGTAGCTAGGACTACAGGTGTGTGCCACCACACTGAGACATTTTGGCATTTTCAATTGCATTATATTTACAGGTGATTTGGGACAAATTTCCATAGCTATGGAAATGGACTTGTTGCATCATGAAAGTAACATTTTCCCCCTTTAAGATTCTTTTGTGTCCTTCACAAACATTTGTAATTTTCTGGGTTAATGTTTTGTGCATACTTTGTTTTTATTACCATTTTAAGGGTAGCTTTTTAAAAATCACATTTATTTATTTATTTTGGACAGAGTCTTGCTTTGTCACCCAGGCTGGAGTGTGGTGGTGCAATCTTGGCTCACTGCAACCTCTGGCTCCCAGGTTTAACCAATTCTCATGTCTCAGCCTCCTGAGTAGCTGGGATTACAGGGATGCACCGACATGTCTGGCTAATTTGTGTATTTTCAGTAAAGACAGGGTTTTGCCATTTTGGCCAGGCTGGTCTTGAACTCCTGGCCTCAAGTGATCCGCCCACCTCGGCTTCCCAGAGTGCTGGGATTATAGGCATGAGCCACTGCTCTCAGCCTAATTACATTTTTTAATTGGTCACTGAATGCAGGAACACCATTTGAACTTATATTAAGCAATGTTTGCTTTTTAAAAAAAAATCTCTATGGTATGTTTAGTTAAAACATCAGAATGCATCCTACAAAATTAGCATATTGTTTGATAAAACTGAAACAAGAGTTACAATGTAAAATGTAAAATTCATTAATTTGAATTTCAGGTATTTGAAGCCACTATTCTAAGTTTGAAACTGTTCCATTACTTTATGTTCTTTTTATTAGTGAGAATATATAGATACACCGTTACTGCCTTTACATTTCTAAAACAATCATTTCCCTCCATCTTTAATAATTCACTCAGTTATAGAATTATACATTTCCTTAGTAGTCTGAAGATTTTACTCTCCTTGTTGATGAGAAGTCTGATTAGATACCATTGTCTTCCCTCTGTAGATAGTGTGTACTACTTCTGGCAGCATCTTAAGGTTTTCCCTTTTTCATGATGCTCTTTAGTTTTACTTTGGTAGCTGACTTAATTTTATTATTATCAACACTTACGGCTAACTTCCCAACTAGTGACATTTCTTTCTTCATTTCTAGTAAACTCTGTGTCATTAGCACTTTGAGTGTTACTTTTCTACCGTCTTTCTCTGCTTGGCCATTTGTCAACATTTATTAGCTAAAATCCTGTTAAGTCTATTAGTTTATCCTCCAAGTTTCACAAGTGTTCTCCTGTTTTTTATATCTTACTGTCTCTACCTTATTAATTTCTTATTAATCAATTAGCATATTTATGCATTCTCACTTTCATTAGTCTAATATAATTTTTATCAATTGAAATTTCTTTTTAATTTTAATTATATTGACCATATTTGTCATTTCCAAGATATTTGTTTTAATAATTTTTTTCTCTTACATATGTAATTTTGGCTTCTTGGATTGTCCCTATTTCTTGTTCTTTTCAAATTTTTTTCCCCTTTGGCTCTTTGACATACCCCAAGTAAATATTGTTCAGATTCTTCTTTCATTTTCATTCATCTTCTTCTTGGTGGGGATTTTTAAGTTGCCTTTTTTAAGAATCCATGTGTTGTGGAAATTGAATTTTCACATTTTAAGGGGTTATTTTTTGGCCTATTTTTAAGTACTCACTTCTCTCTGCTGGATAAGACTCTTTCTCTCATTAAATTATCTTGGCACCCTTTTTTAACAAATCTTTTTAAACAAGTTGTGGTAGGGAAACTGGGTATCTATGTTTATACGTGAATTTGGACCCCTACTTTACATTATATACAAAAATTAACTCAAAATGGATAAAAGGCCTAAACACAAGAGATTAAATTATAAAACTCCTATAAGAAAACATAGGCATAAATCTTAACAACCTTTCTTGACATTTGCTAAGAGGGTAGATTATAAGTGTTCTTACCACAAAAAAAGGTAATTGTGAGGACAGGAATACATTAAGTAGCTTGACTATAATATTTGGTTTACTGTGTATATGTATATCAAAACATCACATCACATACCTTAAATACATGCAATTTTAATAAAAAATAAAAATTTTAAAGAAAGATACAAAATGAAGATTTCTGATGGTAAACGTAGTGCCTGCTGTCTATAAAAATAGACATTTTTCCAGAGAAGACATACAAACAGCCAATGGGTATCTGAAAGGGTGCTCAATATCACTAATCATCAGGAAAATGCAGATCAAAATCACAATGAGATATCACTTGTTAGAATGGTTATTATCAAGAAAAAAGCCAAATGATAACAAGTAGTATTAGTCCATTTTCATGCTGCTGATAAAGACATACCTGAGACTGGGCAATTTACAAAAGAGGTTTAATGGACTCACAGTTCTACGTTGCTGGGGAGGCCTCACAATCATGGCAGAAGATGAAAGACACATCTCACATGGCAGCCGACAAGAGAAGAGAGAGCTTGTACAGGGAAACTCGCTTTTTTAAAACCATCAGATTTCATGAGACTTATTCACTATCATGAGTTTGAGTTTTAATGGAATGTCTATTATCTCTCAATATAATAAAGTAGAATCTAAAGTACCATGGAAATTATAAGTTATTTATTGAATCACAAGATGATCTCATACAGTGCTAGAAATGTTATAATTAAGCTTCTGTGTCTATAATCTTGATTTTTACATTTAGTTTTTAATACTATGTATTTTATAAAGTATATTAATACCAAGACAAAACAGAATCAAATAAAACAATGTAATAAAGTAAATGTTATAACTTAAGGAATCCAAGTTCAGTATTACACATTTACTTAACAAGCCAAAACATGCCTTCAAGAAAAGCTGAGAAATCTTACTTAGAAATTGTCTGTAGCTTTTAGCATCTCAACCAGCTTATCCACATACAGTGCCTGTGCCCTATTTACAGCAATTTCTTGCTTTTCAAATTTCTTATTTTTTTCAAACGTTTCTGCAGCAATTCATTAAGACAGTTTGCAAACAATAAAATATTTGACTTAAAACATTGCAGCAACACATCTTAAAATTTATATTTGCTTAGATAGAAAGCAGCTAATTATACTGATTTAAAAAACAACACCAACAACAACTTCAGAATCTTTGGTAGCCAATTACCATAGAGGCATCATGTCAGGGAGCCACACTCTTCCCAGATATTTGGAGACTTCAGTGTGAATTTCATCTAGGCTATAATCCTCATCAGGGACCAAAACTTCCTCCATTATAGAGAGATGTGTTAGCCTTCTCCCACACAGTCTTACAAACTTGATGAAGGCACTGCAGCTAACTTCACATTCACTGAGGCCCAAGGCTGTTAAGTTTGTACAGTGTTCACCAATACAAATAAGTTCCTTATCAAGAGGCTGAAGACCATTAGCACACACCACTAACTCAAACAGTCGAGGACAGTTGAGACCTATCCGTCCTAGAACCGCTTTGCTGACTGAACGACCAAAATAAAGGTGAGTAACAGGGATTTCTTCTTTGAAGAACATCTCAAATTCCTCTTCATATAGAAAGAAGTACATAACAACATTAACTCTAGGGGAATGCTTAATAAGTGCATCCCAACTGTGTTTTTTAATAGCATGAAATGCAATCTGTCCAGGATTTTCACTCACAACATCAATTCGAAGATGTTCAAGGTTAACGTGAGTCTCGCTTGAGAGTGCAAGGAGAAGTTCATCAGTTAGGATGTAATAATTCAATGCCAGTTCTCTAAGGCCTTGACAATGATCAGCTACACAAAGAATTCCTGTGGGAAGTTGGGGAAAATTCTTAGGAACAAAGAACATACTGATCCTAATACAATATTTTGTACATTTAAATTTGACATTAGTTACTCATTCTTTGTGAAATAGATATCTAACAATTTCTGAGAACATGGCTGCCAAGAGATATAATGTATATAACGAAAAGCATATATATGTGTAAATGTAAAATAGCTCAGGAGAAAGTTACTATATCTAACTATACCTACCTTGCAGATTAAGAAATCTTTTGAAAAAACTTACCTTAATAATTTAGACTTCATAAGCATATAATTTTCAATAAGAAATTGCATCTTTACAGTTACTGTAATAAAAAAAATTATATCACTCTAGCTTTAAAAAATATAACCTACCATCAGATGAAACATGAGGACAGCTACTCATTTTTAGGAGTCTTAGAGTGTCACTATTATTGGCCACAAGAATCTTCAATGAAGGATCATCCACTGGTGTGTCTTCAATTTTGATTGATGATAAAGATTTTGAGTTGATAAAAACTACTGTAAGTGCTGACACAAAATGAGACTTGTATGGCAATAAGAAAAAAATTATGAAAACATTATTTTAAAACATGCAGCTTTAAATAATTCGTTAAAACCATATCAATACATGCTAATGATAACACAGTAAGAATCTGAACATATGGCTCCTTCCACAGAATCATTTTGCAGAAGATATTTTTATAACGAAGTACAGTTTTATACTTTCTATAATTGACAAATAGTGAAAAAAAAAGCTTCAAAGATTTCATAAAACATGTCTTCCAATTGTTTCAATGTTAAGGATTTGGTTTTCAATATTAAGAGGACATAATTATTGTATATTTATTTCCTAAGAACAGGGGTTGACAGATTATAGACCACTTGCTAAATCTAGCTCATGGTCTGTTTCGTCTTGGCTCACTAAGAACGGTTTTTGTATTTTTAAATGGTTGGAAAAAAATTTTAAAGAATAATATTTTATGACATGAAATTACATGAAACTTGAATTTCAGTGTTCATAAATACAGTCTGATGGGAACACGACCATGCCCTTTATTTGTATGTTGTCTGCATCTGCTTTCAGACTGCAATGGCAGAGCTGAGTAGTCACGGCGTAACTACATGGCCTCCAAAGCCTGAAATAGTTGCTATCTGAAACTTTTTGACCCCTGCTCTAGAACAAACAGAATCTTTATCTGACTTATTCACTCCCACATGTCTAGCACCTAAAATAGTATCTGGCACATAGCATGGCAGGTGGATGATAAAAATTTGTTGAATGAATAAATGAAGTTTTAATTCATTTTATAAGATTTCGCAATATTCAGCAACATGCTTTTCCTTGCAAATTACACAAAGTAAATCCAAGTCTGTATATGCTTTGAAGACTGAGAGACTAAAGCTTACTTCTAGTTTGACCTTAAAATGAGTAGAATTTCAGAAACATTGATTCGGTATTTTTTGGCAAAGATAGAAAGTCTGGAAACCAAATCTATAAATGACCACTCTACCCTTTTCAGAATCAATCAATTTGGATTCTACCAAAGGTTCTATTACGCCTAACAGAATGACCAAATTGGTTATAAATGTTCATTAGTTTATAAGAAAACTTATTGATTTATACTAATTGTAAACTGGTTTACACAAATTTTCAAACGGTAGAAGGCTAGACCTCTTCAGTAAATTTTATGGTACCAAAATTATTAGGGGAATATAAATACAAGGTTTAGTTTTCCTTTAATCAACTGTCAAATGCTTTAGTCCTGAAGGATGACTTTAAAAAAATTAGAGTACATATTTCATTATAATAACAATATATTAGTTTAGTATTATTTATGCTTAGCAAAATGTTATACTTTTATTTTTCCTTAGTTTACAGATGAAAAAACTGAGTCTCAGAAAGATCCATGAGCTTGCCAGAAGCCACCGAGCTTACTTTAAAAAGCAGAGGCAGAGCTTGAAATGAAGTTTGCTAATTAATTCCTGGTGTCTAGCTCTGATGACTGCATCAGCTAACCTAGAAGCTGGCCCTGGAAGCTGATATGCAACATTAGAAACAGCTTTTAGAATATAAGAAGAATTTCAGGGTAAGCTGATTCTGTAGTTCATAAACAAGGAAATAACTATCTAGAAGTATAAATTTCATCGGATTACTTACATTATTCTAATCCCTAAATGACCCATTTTTTTTTTCAGCACATCCCTTTAGAAGATAAACAGACCAGCAGAAATACTGGCTAGAAGAGAGCCATGACCCAGTTTATAAAAGAGATGCTGCTACTCCTCTAACCTCTTCCATAGGAAAGTTTCCATTAGCCACCTTAACCAACTACCATAATTTAATGTCCATCTTATATCAGGCACTATTCTGACTCTGGGTTTATAACGGTAAACAAAATAGAATCTCTGCCTTCAACGAGTTTGTGTTTGGTGTGAGGAGAAGGAAATAAACACATTAAATAAATAAGGTGGTTTCAAGTACTGATTAATAACATAAAGAAGATAAAAATAATGTTAACTGTAAGGTAACTGGAGGAGGGCCATTTTCACAATGGTTAAGGAAGGGCCTCTCCGAGGAGATGGCATTCAGGTTGAAGCCTGAATGAAGAGAATACAATTGTTAGTTTCCATGGCAGAGCCTGCTGGTTGCTTCCTGGCAACCATTCTTCCTTTCTTTGTTAATCTAGTCCCAATTTTTAGCTGGGCATGCTGCCATCCAGCTCAAAATTCCCCAGACTCCCTGGAATCTGGTGTGGCCAGACTGAGAGGTAAATAGAAACACTGGGTAGTACTTATGGGTGGTCTCCTTGATAAAGAGAAGGTACACCTTTCTTCCCCCTTTTCTAACATCCCAGCACCCAGAGCAAGGAGGTGATGGTTGGAGCTAAGAAGGCCATCTTGAAGAAACACCTTGGAGAGAGTGGAGTGGCTGGAAGGAACCTAGGTTCCCACCACCTTCATATCTGCTATGATAGACTGCTCACCTATCAATTTCCTTAATGTGAGAGAAATACACTTTAATCATGTTTTGAAGCCACTTTTGTTCTGGAGTTTCTACTGCATGAATCTAAACATCATTCTAACAAATGTAGCTCATTTAGTTAAATATTATACTGCTCCACCTCCAACAAAGAGGCCACAGAATCACAGGAAAAGCATCCACTATTCCCTCTACATGCTCTGTGTTCAAAGTAACTACATAAATTGGCTTTTAACTAGAATAAGCACGATATCCAAATTTTATATTAATGACACTGTGGGAACAATGAATACAGTTACAAAAGATATCTAAAGAGTGAAAACATGCATAAACTATTTTTGCAAAAATAAGTTCTGGTCAATAGAAAACGGCTTTAAATAATACTTTGAATACAAATAAGAGATTGTCTGTCTTTAGGAAAAAAAAATGGCTTCTGCCTAGTTTGGCAGATTGAGGGATTTTATTATAGCTCACAAAAAAAGCATAACATCCTTACCTCTGACACATTCATGAAACTTGGCTTGGCTGTTGAAATCAAGCCCAAGGTCTGGATGGAACAATTTACCAGTTGAGAGAGTATATCACAGGCAGCTTCTGCTGACTCAGTGCTGCTGTCAACCTAGACAGACAATTTTTAATCTCAATTTCCTGAAGATAATTTTATCAGAAAGTTACTGGCAATGTAATTATTTATTAGAATTCAATTGCAAAATTTTATTCATCCCTCTGAACTATCATATAAATATTTTTTCTTTGTACAAAATGTTTCAAGACTATAAAATGAAAAACAGAGATGATAACAAAATAGCCTTCCACGCACTTCATTTTTTCAAATCTTTGGCAATTACCTGAATTTTAATAACAGCATACAAATGATGGAAACTGCATTTTAAGTTTTTCAATTACAGCTTAAGTTCTACACTTCTATCGATGGAAATAACTGCAGAAAAACAGGAAACCACTTCGGATAAAATGCTTTGCAAAATTCACTGACTGCCTCAAAATAAGGCTCTAGATATACAAAAGCATTGTTAACAAAATATCAGTCACGGTTTCCATTTAATGCTTATTCTTCTTACCTTAAAGCTGACATACTGAAGATGAGCAGAATGCTTTTTAATGATCTGCTGAATGAGATCAGGATGAGTGGACTTAAAATATGAAGTAGCTGACTGGTTCAGTTCAAATTCAAACTCTCTCCAAAGGTCAGGAATATGAAAAACTTCATTCCATCTCCTACATACAGATGATGCACGGGCCCGATCTAGTAAAGGCAGACACTGAAAAATTCGTAATACTACGTGGTGAGGCAAATGCCCCCAATCTAGAAGAACCGTGTGCATATGACTCTGGTTGAGAGAAGAGTAGAACCCAAGTTTTGGCTGTTTCGCTGCTGATGATGACTGGACAATTTTATTCTCAACAGATAAACTGTTCCTCTTCATTCTGTAAATATTAGAAAATGTTCAGTTTTAGAAATATTAGAAAATAGACAGTTTTTTCACATTTCCACCAAATACTGGCACTCTAACAGTACAGGATAACATTAAAAAATGAAAAAATATCTAGTTAATACAATTTTAGTTGGTATCTTCCACTTTCATTCATTGATAGATGCTACCTCGTGCTGGGGATATAGAGATAAAGAATTACAAACCTGTTCTCAAAGAGCTATAGTCAAATGGTGAAATACAGTGATAAATGCTATGAAGAAAGTTGGGACAAGTTTCAGTGGCAGGAAAAGAGGACGCATGGGATTGAGTTTGTGTGTGGAAGAGGTAGCTTGCGAGGCTTCCAGAAGGAAATGTCCAAGGAAGCACTGTAAGTCCCAAGTCTTTTTTTCCTGGTCAATTATTGTATCTTATCTCTTTCAAAAGAGGAAGTATCACATTGAAATAGTCTTGGAGACAGTAAAACATAACTAAAAGCATGGGTCTAGATAAGTCCCTACTCTGCTACTTACTAACCATATGATCTTGTCAGAACAAATTACTCTAAGCCTCAGTTTCCTCGCCTGCAGCAAGAAAAGTATCTATACGGTCACTGTGAGGATTAAAGTCCAAGCAAATGGTTTAGTTGCAGTCTGTGTTCCTATATTAAATTGTCCAGTGAAGTTTTCTGCACTGTTTTCATTTCTTAAGTCAAAGCATAATACTAACAAAAATTCAAATGATCTGCAACAATTTTCAGATGACAGCCAGGACACAGGAGCTCAGAGAAGTTGGATATGGCAGGGACTAAGTCTAAGTTCAAGCAGCACGCCTGATCCTCTCCAGTAAAGCAGCCAGGGAATGAGTATTCTTACCCTCCAAACAGAAATGATGAATCTCCAGGTATTAGCCAGCATGGGACACAACTAAGTTCTAGCAAATTTGAAGTCCAGATATGTCCAGGTAAATATGGTCAACTTGTACATATATTTCATATAAGAATACAAAGTATTTTATGTATGCAGTTAGTTGAAAGGCAAAATAATGGTAAGAATGATTCTGAACTTTATTGACATTTGTTTAACTATATAACCCTCCTTTCACCCCTGAAATGTTAGGAATGTACACATGGAAGATTCAGTGTCATAACTAAAACATGCCTTGAAATCTAATGAAATATGTATATAATATGTAAATATCTCTGTCTTGTGATTCACTCTGTCTGACGTGACACAATTTCTTAACCACAACATACAGCTGGATCCCAGAAGCAGGAATGACCTATAAAGTCACTGAACAAAATGAAATGTCATCATTAGGGCTTGGAAAACTGAAATGAAAAGCAAAAATAGTTACAAAGCTGCATCTCAAGCATCAGACGAAAGAGCTACTACACACATTTTAGTCTGAGTAAACCAGTTACATGCATGACTTAGGTCCCATCCAGCAATACTATGTAGACTCTGTGAAACTGCTGGCTACCAAAAATTCAAAGCATATGCTATTTTAAAAGGATTCGTCTACTACTCTTTAATGCTAACTGCCTAAAACTGTAAGGTGCAAAAACAGATGCTGGATTCTAAATTCTAATGTGGACCACAGTCATTGACATTTTGCTTGTAACAATTTCATTTGGAAATCTACAAGATGGATAGTAAATTTTCACTAAAGTTTTACAAAGAAGTTACCCTTAATAGAATCCTTTACTTGAAAACCAACGATGCTAACCTAAAACAAAGACGTCACTCGAATGCCAGGTTACAAAACTGCCTTGCAGTTCTAAACAGAGGGATTGTGCTATATATATTGTGCATGCCACATCTCACTGTATGTGGCATGGATTGTTAAAACTATTTAATAATATCATTAAATTGCCAATTCACTGACAGTAAAATCAAAATAAGTAATTAAGGGTATTATATTAATACCAATAACTTGTTAAAAATAATATTTTAATTTTCTTTTAGGTTGTGTACATTAATCTTCAGAGCATAAAGATTATACTCACCCACAAATCAAAAGCTTCATATAAAATAATTTTATAGCTATGTACATTGTAAAATATATTTTAGACAAATTGATCTTTACTAGCTTGAAAACAATAATCTAAACATTCTAGCCTAAAGATACATGACCACTTAAAAAGTCAATCATTTCTTTGTCAAGCCTTTCTTACCTAAGGGAGGCTTCCAGATTATAGTTCACTCTGAACCAATGAAATGAAGCAACTGTTGCCGTGGGGGTACTCACCAACATCCATCTGATTTCACTTCCTGTATTGGTAAAATACCACAAAAAACACATTCATTAGAATATATAAATAAACATCCAATCATTTCTATGCTTAGGTTCTTTGTATATCACTCTATATATTGAAGAATTTTGTTAGGAAATTACTAACAAAATTCTAAAACTATTTTTTGTTGTTCATTAAAAAACTATCCTCACCAGGCACGGTGGCTCACGCCTGTAATCCCAGCACTTTGGGAGGTTGAGGCAGGTGCATCATTTAAGGTCAGGAGTTCAAGACCAGTCTGGCCAACGTGGTGAAACCCCATCTCTACTAAAAATACAAAGATTAGCTGGGTGGTAGTGGTATACGCCTGTAATCCCAGCTACTCAGGAGGCTGAGGCAAGAAGGCAGAAGTTACAGTGAGCTGAGATTGTGCCACTGCACTCCAGTCTGGGCAACAGAGTGAGACCTTGTCTCAAAACAAAACAAAAACTAGCGTGGTTAGTAGAAATCTTATTACGATTCCCAGGAATTATCCTTGAGGCTCTACTAAGGCTATGGATCAAAGAGTGAATGGACTCTGGAATCCACATTTTAATTAATGTCTACAGAGAGATACTACAAAAAATTGAGGGAGTTCATGACTATAATTATTTGTTTATAGGCTGTGTAAATCTTCCAGTTACAGTTTTTAGTAGTGCATAATACCATCACAGTTATAGTAAAGAGGCAGACACACAATTTTTATTTTATCATTCCTATATGAATATAGTTGGACTAGTCTACTGTTAAGAGAATATATGCTTCAGATTTAAAAATTTTTTTCTTTTTTTTTTTTTACAGGTAGAGACCAGAGATCTTCTAAACATACAG
Source organism: Sapajus apella (assembly GCF_009761245.1). Lineage (NCBI taxonomy): Eukaryota > Metazoa > Chordata > Mammalia > Primates > Cebidae > Sapajus > Sapajus apella. The sequence continues at coordinate 4,900,146 of NW_022436941.1, forward strand.
TGCTTAATAAATTTTTTTTTCATATACATTGATAGAGTTGGCATTAAGTCAGTGATACTCTCTCTGAGGTTTACCAAATTTCAGGCAAGTGACTTGTCAAAGTTAGCAGCAAAGTCTAAGAAAATTGAAGAAAATAGTAATATAGGTCTACAGCAGGATAAAACTCAGTCCTGGCATCATGAATAAATGTAGTAAGGTAAAAATAAATAAATACATTCTACTACTTTTGTAAACCAAACTCAACTACATAGAGGAGGTAAACAAGGCAATCTATTAATTTACTAAACATTTCCCTTAAAACTCTATTGTCTACCACCTGTTAGTTTTCCATTTCTCTCTGAATCCCACTCCTAAAGCAGAACTGGGAAGGACAGGCTAGAGGAATGTATTTGAGCTGAGGATATACAATTTGATTTCCTCACTGCCACCTACTGTTCCACTGCCCTCCAGATAATGTCACAGTTGGCTATCCTTCCTTTATTCCAGAAGTGGAAGGAAAGGAACTCCAGGGCACACTTTCAGTGAAACACCAAAAATAAGAGAAAGACAAGACAAGTGACTAGTTATTCCTCAAATTAGATGACACACAGTTTTACTTACTGCAGAAACTTTTCTGCTGAGTTATACTTAAGGCTCATTTCTGTGCCAATAAGCCCTCCTTTATGCGAGAATACTGACATAATACTGATGTACCCACAGGGACTTGCTACGCAAAACCAATAAGATGGTGCCCCAGTACCTATCTCAGATCAGTTCACTGAAGTCCTCGGAATCAGATTAATTACTTCCCTGGTTGCTGAAGGAACATGATGGCTGCCTCCGAGTCACTATCTAGAATTGTGAGGACAGGTGGGGAATAAAACCAGAATACAGGACCCCATCAAGTGATAAGCCATCCTTCCAAAAAGGAAGAAAAGAGCAAGCTGGACACAGATCTTCAGCACAATTCCAGAGTATGAAACAGGTTTACAAAGCATTGAGGAGCTCCATTAACCACCTTAACTCAAATACCTTTTTTGATATGTTTTCTAATTTGGTAGATCAGGTGGCCACGTGAATCAGTTCCTCTAAAAGTATCTAAGAGATTGCCCACAGCATTCTTGAGGGCAAGATAATGAAAGACAGATGAGATGAAGACTGACTGAACATCCACAGCCAACTCACTAACGGCCATGGAAGCAGCCCTCTTTTGCACCATCACTAGATTCTTCCAGACTGGTGAAATGAATACCCAGAAGTTACTTTTAACAGTTTCAAGTTTTCCATGGTCACAACAAGAGAAATAATACATGAATACCACAGACAACAGAATATAGATTCAAAATTATCTGAAAAGGGTGGACAAATTTGTTGGGAGCAGCAAGATAAAAGTAAACAAAAATAATTATTAAATATCCTTTATTTAATCTCCTTCCTCAAGTTTCATGGTGAGCAATCAGATTGTTGCCCCAGGCAGATGGTCCCTGTTAAGGAGCCTGGAATCCTAGTCACTGGTGTAACGGCAGGGGAAGCATGACCTGGACAGGCAGGCTGAAGCCTCCCGCTCCAAAATACACTTAAAAACACACAGCTTTCCAACAAAAGAATGGGGCAACACCTCCTTCTACTAAATGTAATCCAAGCAAAGGACAAAACATAATTTATTGGAGATGTTATGAAAAAGATTTACTTTCTTTGTAGCTCATAGGACTGACTTTAGGTTCCCTTTTAAGTCTAAAAGTTACAATTCTTTTTAAACTATCAAATCAAATAAAAGTATCAGCCAGGTATCAAGGAGACAAAAGATGAAAAATATTTATGTCAAATATTTCCTAAAGCAGTGGTTGCCATCTTTTCGATGTTCTGGCATCTTGTCACTGGTTTAGCAATTTTCTATACTTTCAAGTCTCTCTGGGGTATTAAGACATATCTACTTTAAAAGTTTTGCCTTCTACCAAACATAATATGTTTATTTTTTTAAAATGATATGAAAACTAAAGTTTTCCAAATATATGTAGATTGAAAACACCTTTGGAGACACAAGGGGTAAAGCTGAACTGGGCAGTTTGTGAAAATCCGTAAACGGGGGGCGTCTGGGGCATTTGTTTGCCTCTCCACATCGACACCCCAAACTCGCCTCTCCGGACTCTGGAAGCGGGAAGGGAGCGGACAGCAAGCCAGGCCCTCCACGGGGAGGTCTGCCAAGCCAGGGAGAGCCCACCTTGGACTGGGCATGCTAAAGGAGCTAACAACCAACACAGGTGTTTCCAAAAATCATTTTTGCAAGATTTTTCTGGAAGAAAATAATCATAATTTCTTCTTCAATTTCTTATCTTGGAAGCGTCTTAAAAGGCACAACTCGCCAAAGACAAAGACCGTACACCTTAAAGCGCACAGACTAGCGCTTTCAACTAGCGGGAAGACTACTTTTTGACGTTTCTTTGTGGCAACTATAAACTCCAGAGAACTGAACTGCAAGCAGTCATGCAAAAAGCAACCTCGGGTATCCGCGATCACAGCGAACGCAGCCCTTTCTAAGCTCACCCCAGACGAGTCACGCGCGTCTGATGGGGTGGCCGGGTGGGCGCCCGGCACTGCGGGAGCCCAGCCCCGCGAGAAAGCGGCCGCCCAAGGGCTCCGCGTCGTCACCGGCGGCCCGAGCCAGGCCCCGCTCACCCCGGCTTAGCGGGCGGCCGGGTCCCAGGCAGCGGAAGGGGTCCCTCCAGGGGGCGCGGGGCACCCCGAGACCGCCCCGACGCGGCCCAGGGCGCGAGCGCAAGCTTCCCCAGCCCGAAGAGCGCGCCCATCCCGCCCCACGTCGCCACTGCCGGCTGCGACCCCCGAAAGATGTGCTACCTTTAAAGAGAGGACCAGCCGCGTTTCCGCGCGTGCCGGTCGTTCGCCGGCCGGGCCGAGGCGCCGGAGTCCAACCGTACGGTAGGCGCTGGGATGGGCGCAAGCGAGGCCGGCTCCGCGGGCTGGGGACACAGGCGCGCCTGGACGCCGGGTCCGAGCAAACAGCAGCCGCCCACGGCCCCGCCCCGCCTGGCCCCGCCTCGCGCCTCTCTTCAGAGGCCGCCTCCACCCGCAGGCCGCAGCGCTGGCGCCCACTTGGCGGAGTCTTGCACGGTGATCTGAGCCCCCAGCCCCTCTCCAGCGGGGGCGGCGGTTCCGGGAGCGCCCCTTAGGTGGCACGTGGGAGGCTCCCTGCCTGCTGGTCTTCAGCTAATTCCCCGTGGCCACCTGCCTGTGACTCCACACTGGGATGAGCTAACGCTTGTGGTTTCTGGGACTTACTCCCTGTGAAGCACACCCCTTTATCAATGCACAAATGCAGGTGACCCTTGAGCGATGGGAAGAGGGTTTGGGGTGCCAAACCCTGCGCAGTCCATGGGGAATAGCTTTTGACTTCCGCAAAACTTGACACTTAATAGCCTACTGTTGCCAGAAGCCTTGTCAATACATTAACTGCGGATCAACACGTATGCTGTATGCTCTATGTATTATGTACTGTGTAATATAGTATCTGCAGTATGGAAATCCATGTGTAAGTGGACCCACACAGTTCAAACCCGTGTTGTTCAAGGGTCGACTGTCATTGAAAGGAACCTTCTAAATGTCAAGTGATAACAGCTCAGTATGAGACGTATGTACATCACCTCTCCTTGTCCTTGCTACAACTCAGCCCCGAGGTGTGATCACTCAAAAGTTCACTGTGTCAGCTACCAGACCGATATGCAAACGAGTATGTAGTGAGAGATAAGGGTTGTATTTTTTTCTTGTTCACTTTTGAAAATCTGAGATCGAACTATATGAAACTTTCTGGAACTTCCCCTTTTGCCTACTGTCATGATGAAGTTCATATTGACACACAGATTCTTTCATAATTTTTTCCCAAATAGCTTTACTGAGTTATAATTGACAAGATAAACTCCACATACTTAGAGTGTAATTTGATAAGTTGTGACACCCTTGAAACTACCACTGTAATCAAGATAATGAATATACACAAATCTCCCCAAAGTTTTCCTATTGCCTTCTATAATTCCTCTTTCGGGCCCCTCTCCTTTCTGCTTTCTGTCCCTGTAGATTAGATTGTATTTCTGATTGTAACATAAATTGAATCATAGAGAGTGGAGTGTACCCTTCCTTGTGGTCTGGCTTTTTGGACTAAGCATAATTGTTTTGAGATATCTATGTTGTTACTGGTATGATGTTCATCTTTTTTTTATTGCCAAGTAATATTCAATTGTATAGATATACCACACACTGTTTATGCATTCACCTCATGACAGAAATTTGGATTATTTCTTGTTTGAGGGTGTTATACATAAAGCTGCCATTACTTTTCATCTTTATATGGATATATGTTTTCACTACTCTGGGGTAAATATTAATACCTAGGAGTAGAATAGCTGCATTGTATGATAGATCTATGATTAACTTTTACAAAGGACTGTCAACATGTTTTCCAAAGAGATTGGGCTATTTTACATTCCCACCAACAGTGTGTTAGAGTTCTGGTTCCTCCACCTCCTCTCTCACACTTGGTATAATCAGTCTTTTTTTTTTTTTTTTTTTTTTTTTTTTTTGAGACAGAGCCTTGCTCTGTCGCCAGGCTGGAGTGCAGTGGCGTGGTCTTGGCTCACTGCAACTTCTGCCTCCTGGTGTCAACCTATTCTCCTGCCTCAGCCTCCCAAGTAGCTGGGACTACAGGCACACCACCATGCCCAGCTAATTTTTGTACTTTTAGTAAAGACAGAGTTTTACCATGTTGGCCAGAATAGTCTCTATCTATTCACCTCGTGATCCACGAGCCTCGGCCTCCCAAAGTGCTGGGATTATAGGCATGAACCACTGCACGCTGCCTGATCAGTGTTTTTAATCTAATGGGGACCTAGGGGTGTCACATCGTATTTTTAATTTGCATCCCCTAGTGAATAATGAATTCCCTAGTGAATGTTATAAGTGAATTTATCATCTTAATATCTTAATTGAAGTGTCTATTCAATTTTTTGCCCATTTTATATTGAGTTGTTTTCTCATTATTTTATTTTGAGAATTTTAAAATATATTCCGGATGCAAGACGTCTGCCAGATATATGATTGTGATTATTTCTTTTTCCAAGTCTATGGCATGTCTCGTTTTCTTTTTTCTTCTCTTTTCTTTTCTTTTTCTTTTGAGCTGGAGTCTTGTTCTGCCACCCAGGCTGGAGTACAGTGCATGATTTTGGCTCAGTGCAACATCCACCTCCCGGTTCAAGCGATTCTTGTGCCTCAGCCTCCCAAGGAGCTGGCATTACAGGTGCCCACCACCATGCCCAGCTAATTTTTGTCTTTTAGTAGAAACAGGGTTTCACATATTGGCCAGGTTGGTCTCAAACTCCTAACCTCAAGTGATCTGCCTGACTTGGCCTCCCAAAGTGCTGGGATTATAGACGTAAGCCACCATGCTCAGTCTCATTTTCTCTTTCTTTTCTTTTCTTCTTTTTTGACAGAGTCTCACACTGTCACCCAGGCTGGAGTGCAGTGGCGCAATCTTGGCTCCCTGCAACCTCTTCCTCCCGGGTTAAAGCGATTCTCCTGCCTCAGCCTCTCAGATACCTGGGATTACAGGAATGCATCACTATGCCCAGCTAATTTTTTGGATTTTTAGAAGAGACAGGGTTTCACCATGTTGGCCAGGCTGGTCTTGACCTCCTGACCTCAAGAGATCCACCTGCCAGCCTCCCAAAGTGTTGGCATTACACACGTGAGCCACGGTGCCCTGCCCCAGCCTCATTTTCTTAATGGTACCTTTTGAAGAACAGAAGTTTTAATTTTGATGAAATCCAGCTTATCAGTTTGTTTTTTTATGGATCATTTGATGTTAAATTTAAGAAATTTTTGTCTAAGTCAAAGATTTTCTTCTATATTTTCTTCTACATGGTTTATAGATTTAGGTTTTACATTTAGGTCTATGATCTATTTGAGTTAACGTTTGTGTATAGTGCAAGATAGAAGTCAAGGTTAATTTTTTTCATGTGTAGGTATATCCAATTAACCTAGCACCAGTTGTTGAAAAGACTACTGTTTTTCTCCATTTAATTGCCTTTGCACTTATGTGGTAAATCAGTTGTTCATGTATGTGTAGGTATATTTTCAGACCCTCTGTTCTATTTCATTAATATATTTTCCCATCTTTACACCAATATCACACTATCTTGATTTCTGTAGCTTTCTAACAAGTACTTGTATTGAAATCATAGTTTTAGCCCTCCAACTTGTTCTTCAAAATTATTTTGTCTACTCTAGATTCCTGTATGATATTTTATCAAGCTTGTCAATATCTACAAAAATATTGCTGGGATTTTGCTGAAGATTGCCTTGAATGTAGAAATCAACTTGGGGAGAATCTGCATCTTACAATGTTGCATCTTCAATAAACATGATTGAGAGAGTACTCTATTTACTTGGGTCTTCTTTATTTTCTCTCGACAACATTTGCAGTTTTCGGAGTACAAGTCAGACACATTTTGTCAGAAGTATTCTTAGGTATTTCATAGTTTTTAAATATTATGGTAAATAGTATTGTTTTTTAAATTTTAATTTCTATTTGTTTGTTGCCAGAATGAAGACTTGGAATTGATTTTTTATATTGGTGTTGTATCCTAACAACCTTGCTAAAATGACTTATTAGTTTTATTAATAGAAATTTTTATTAGAACTTAGAATATTCCATTAGATTTTCTACATAGATGGTCATGTTGTATGTGAATAAAGACAGTTTTACTTTCTTTCAATATAAAATGACTTTTTATTTCTTTTTCTTTTCTGATTACACTATATGGCCAGTACAATGTTAAATAATTAACATTAATAAAGAGCTTTATCAATGACACTCATTTGAAGACTCCATATTTTTAAGATGTGAATTCTCCCCACACTGATTTCTACATCAGGGTGAAAACAGACACCTTTGTCTTGCTCCTCAATCTAAGAGGGAAAACGCTTCATCTTTAATCATTGACATATTGCATGGATATGCATAGTGTATAGATGCTGTTTATCAGATTGAGGAACTTCTCTTTTATTCCTACTTTGCAGAGAAATTTTAGATGAAGAATGGATGTTAGACTTTGTGAAGTACTATGTGTCAATTGAAATAATCTTATCGTTTCCCTTTTTAGTTACTAAAATGATGAACTACATTGATTGATCTTCAAATGTTAAACCAACTTTGCATTTCTGGCAAAAACCTTATTTGATCATAACTTATTATCCTTTTTACCTATGGTCAATTTCCTAAAATTTTGTTTAGAATTTCTACATCTAGCTTCATGGGGGATATTAGATTGTACTTTTCTTTTTTAGTAATATCTTTGTGAAATTGTGATATCAAGTAATGCAAGCCTCATAAAGCAAGCTGAGAAGTATTTCCTCCTATTCAATTCTGGAAGAGTTTACATAGAAATAGTATTTTTTATTCTGAAATGTTTGGTTGAATTCACCAATAAAGCCATCTGGGTCTGGAGTTTTTACTGTGGGAAGGTTTTTAACCAGAAATTCAATTACTTTAATAAATATAGTGCTACTTAGGTTACCTATTTCTTCTTAAAGGAGCTTTGGTAGTATAGTTCATATCTTTAAATAAGTCTATCCATTTCATTTGGATTGTTAAATTGACAAAATATTGTTTATAATATTCTCTTATTATCCTTTTAATGTCTGTAGTATCTATAATGTTGTCACTCTCTCATTCCTGATGTTGGTCATTTTGTCTACACTCTTTTTTATCTGATCAGTCTGGCTTAAGGATTATCAATTTTATTGATCTTCTCCAAAAACCAGACTTTAGTTATTTTCTTTTTTTATATATTTTTTTCTGTTTTATATTTCATTGCTTTCTGCTCTCATCTTTATTTCCTTTCTTTTGAATTTAAATTGCTATTTACTTTCTAGTTTCTCAAGGTAGAAGTTGAGTTCATTGATTTGAGACCTTTCTTCTATTCTAACACAAGCATGCAGTGCTATAAATATACCCATAAGTACTGCTTTAGCAGCATATTGTCAGTTCCTAAACTCTGAATCCACTAAACTCAGCCTGGATTCCCCCTCTCTTTGTAACAGACTAGACATTCGTTTAAGGCAATAAAATAGGAGTAATATAGGACTTATCTCATTTGTTTCTTATCTCTTGGAGATATTTGTCTTTTATTGCCTGATGTCTTGTTTCTTAAAAGTGTTGGGGCTCTGAAAATGACTCCAAAGTGAAGACCTTAGAAGCAGCCTCAGAAACAAAGTTTCTTTCTGATCTCCTTTTGCCCTTCATTCTCCCCTGAGGCAAGCCATAGAAAATAGAATTCCCCTTCCCCAAGGTGGATTATGGAAACCAGAACCCTCTTCCTCCAAAACCAGCCATAAAACCTAAAAATGTTACTCTAATCTTCCTCTGCCTTTTTGGGTGACAGCTGGCTATAAAGAAATTAAGACCCTCATTCCAGAAGGGTCCTACCCTATACCCAGGAGGAAGAAATGCTACAATATTTCTTCCTCAGGAAGAACCTTATCAGACAGACCTGGCTAGGTTTTCCCAATCAGCCTATTGCCCTTAGCTCATACCCTTTGGTTCATCTAATTACATTTCTATACACTGTCCCTGCATCAGCAAACCTAAACAAAAATCAGATAGCTCCTCTGTATCTTTGGATGTTTGTTCTGAAGATTCCCATGTCACATAAAACTATGATCAAATAACTTTGTTATGCTTTTCTCTTGTTGACCTGTTGTAGGGATGTTGGCTGTGACCCTTATGATGAGGAGGAAAAAAGATCATTCCCTTTCTGTTCCTACAAAAGTCATTGCTTTAAATACTTTGTGTATTTTTTGTTGTTTTTGTTGTTTGGTTGGTTCTGGTTTTGGCTTCTTCTTTTATGCAGAGGGTAAATTCATTCCCTATTTCTCTATCTTGGTTGTTATGAGAAATCTCTTCCTCCTACTTTGTAATGGCCAAATAAGAAATCCCCTCATATGGAAACATTGCAGTTCTTTTAGCCTTCTTCTTTGCTGGACATTTAGGTTTTACTATTATAAAGTATGCTGTGTTGAACCAGCCTTGCATCCCCGGAATGAAGCCTACTTGATCGTGATGGATAAGCTTTTTGATGTGCTATTGCAATCGGCTTGCCAGTATTTTATTGAAGATTTTTGCATCTATGTTCATCATGGATATTGGCCTGAAATTTTCTTTTCTTGTTGAGTCTCTGCCGGGTTTTGGTATCAGGATGATGTTGGTCTCATAAAATGATTTGGGAAGGATTCCCTCTTTTTGGCTTATTTGGAATAGTTTCAGAAGGAGTGGTACCGGCTCCTCTTTGTATGTCTGGTAGAATTCGGCTGTGAACCCATCTGGACCTGGGCTCTTTTTGGGTGGTAGGCTCTTAATTGCTGCCTCAACTTCAGACCTTGTTATTGGTCTATTCAGGGTTTTGAATTCTTCCTGGTTTAGGCTTGGGAGGAGGCAAGTGTCCAGGAATTTATCCATTTCTTCTGCTAGCCCATTAAGCTACCAAGGACCTTCTTCACAGAACTGGAAAAAAACACCTTAAACTTCATATGGAACCAAAAGAAAGCCCGCATAGCCAAGTCAATTCTAAGCAAAAAGAACAAAGTGGGAGGCATCACACTGCCGGACTTCAAACTATACTACAAGGCTACAGTAATCAAAACAGCATGGTACTGGTACCACAACAGAGATATAGACCAATGGAACAAAACAGAGGCCTCGGAAGCAACACAACATATCTACAACCATCTGATCTTTGACAAACCTCACAAAACCAAGAAATGGGGAAAGGATTCCCTGTTTAATAAATGGTGTTGGGAAAACTGGCTAGCCATGTGCAGAAAGCAGAAACTGGACCCCTTCCTAACACCTTACACTAAAATTAACTCCAGATGGATTTAAGACTTAAACATAAGACCTAACACCATAAAAACCCTAGAAGAAAATCTAGGCAAACCATTCAGGACATAGGTATAGGCAAGGACTTCAAGACCAAAACACCAAAAGCACTGGCAATAAAAGCCAAAATAGACAAATGGGACCTAATCAAACTCCACAGCTTCTGCACAGCAAAAGAAACAGTCATTAGAGTGAATCGGCAACCAACAGAATGGGAAAAAATTTTTGCAGTCTACCCATCTGACAAAGGGTTGATATCCAGAATTTACAAAGAACTAAAATAGATTTACAAGAAAAAAACAAACAAGCCCATTCAAAAGTGGGCAAAGGATATGAACAGACACTTTACAAAAGAAGACATACATGAGGCCAACAAACATGAAAAAATGCTCATCATCACTGGTCATTAGAGAAATGCAAATCAAAACCACATTGAGATACCATCTCACACCAGTTCGAATGGCAATCATTAAAAAATCTGGAGACAACAGATGCTGGAGAGGTTGTGGAGAAATAGGAACACTTTTGCACTGTTGGTGGGAGTGTAAATTAGTTCAACCATTGTGGAAGACAGTGTGGTGATTCCTCAAGAACCTAGAAATAGAAATTCCATTTGACCCAGCAATCCCATTACTGGGTATATATCCAAAGGATTATAAATCGTTCTCCTATAAGGACACATGTACATGAATGTTCATTGCAGCACTGTTTACAATAGCAAATACCTGGAACCAACCCAAATGCCCATCGATGATAGATTGGACAGGGAAAATGTGGCACATATACACCATGGAATATTATGCAGCCATCAAAAATGATGATTTTGTGTCCTTTGCAGGGACATGGATGAACCTGGAAACCATCATTCTCAGAAAACTGACACAAGAGCAGAAAATCAAACACCACATGTTCTTACTCATAGGCGGGTGTTGAACAATGAGAACACATGGACACAGGGAGGGGAGCTGTACACACTGGGGTCTGTTGGGGGGAAATAGGGGAGGGACGGTGGGGGGCGGGGAGTTGGGGAGGGATAGCATGGGGAGAAATGCCAGATGTAGGTGAAGGGGGGGACGGCAGCAAATCACACTGCCATGTGTGTACCTATGCAACAATCTTGCATGTTCTTCACATGTACCCCAAAACCCAAAATTCAATAAAAAAAATAATAAAGTATGCTGTGAAAATCAAGTATCTTGGTGCATTTCTGTAAATATTGCTGAAGAATTTTTTTAGAATTTTAATTAGTATAAATATATTAGATTTTGATAGAAAGAGCCATTTCTAAAATGATTGGTCAGATAATTATGATATACTTTTCAATACAGGAATACGCAATTATGCCATTTGTAGGACAAAAAAGAACATTGTATAGTCTTTTTAAAGACAGTATTATTAAGCTTTGAGCAAACAAAGATTTTTGGCTGCTTAAGTCAGAATAAGCTAGATTATGCTGAAATAACAAACAGCTGTGATTTAATGCAAAAAAAGGTTTATTTCTCAGTCATGCTGCATTTCTATCACAATTCAGCTAGACGCTCTGGTTCCTTTTGTGCTCATTCTGAGACCAAGGATGTTAGAGCAGCCTCTGCCTGGAAAATAGTCTGTGACCATGGGAAAGAGACAGTGAGATGTGTACACTGCACCTTGAATTAGAACTATATGTCAATTCTGTTCTTATTTCATTGGCCAAACCTAGCTAAAATGGCAATACCTAACTTAAATTAGGTGAGGAAATACAATCCGACCTTATGCCTGTTAAAAGAAACCTGGTATGTTTGGAAACCTCTATATTGACTGTTATATGTAAAATTGTGCAACAAAAATTACACCAAAAATATGTTCACACACATAAAAAGATGTCTCAGTTTTGGCAGAGGGATGGGGTGGGTTGGTGGAGTGGGGGCATCAGACAGTTCTGGGAAACCTCAAGACAGCTTTAACTTCTGATACCAACTTCAGAGCTTATGAATTCTCAAGACCAACGTCAAATGTGATAATTTGTCAGAAGGACTGACAGAACTCATGGAAAGCTGTTATATTCATTGGTTGTAGTTTATTATAGTGAAAGGATACAGATTAAAATAATCCAAGGAAAGAGAGGCATGAGGAAGGAAGGATATCAAAAGAAATCCGTATGTAGAGTTTCCAAGTGTCCTCTTCCTGTGAAATCATGAACAGAGCTAAATTTCTTCAGGCAACAATGTATGACAATACACATGAAGTACTGTAGATCTGGGAAGCTCTTTCATGTTTTCATTGGAGTTTGGTCATGTAGACATGGTTAGCTGCCTGTGTGTGGTTGGTCTTTAGTTTCCAACCTTCCCCGCTCTTGCGGTCAAGGTGATATCACATAGCCAAAAACCTCCACCATAAACCACATTATTATACTGTCCCATGTGGCCCAAAGTTCCCAGGTAAATGAAAACCCTTCTATCAGGCAAGACACTCCAAGAACTAGGAGAGCACCTCCTAGGAGCCAAGTGCAACAGTCAGACCACTCTTTGGGTAAGGTTAACTCTACTACACAGGGATCAAATTGTATTTGACTCAATGTCATTTCAGAGCTCTACAATGAATTTGTTTATATATCTTATTGTAAAGAAAAATAACAGGTGGACTCTACCAATAATATTTTCTATTTAATAAAGAGTCTTTATTTTTGGCAGTGTGGTGGGAGAAAGTAATGCTATACAGGCATAGGTCTCTTTATTGCACTTCTCAGATGCTATGTTTCCTACAAATTGAAGTTTTGTGGTAACCCAGGGTCAAGCAAGTTTATCGGCACCATTTTTCCAACAGCATGTACCCACTTTGTGTTTCAGTGTCACGTTTTGGTAATTCTTGCAATATTTTGAACTTTATTATGATTATTATATCTGTCGTGGTAATCTATGATTTGGGATCCTTGGTGTTACCATTGTAATTGGTTTGGGATGACGCAAACTGCACCCATATAAGAAGGCACACTCGATAAATCTGTGTTTTGACTGTTCCACTCACTGTCTGTTCTCTCATCTCTCTCCCCCTCCTTGGACATTTCTATTCCGTGAGACACAACAGTATAGAAATTAAGCCAGTTAAGAACCCTACAATGGCCTCTAAGTGTTCAAGTGAAAGGATGAACTCCATGTCTCCCACTTTAAATTCAAATCTAAAACTGATTAAGCTTAGTCATGAAGGCATGTCAAAATCTGATATACACGCAAAGTCAGGCTTCTTGTGTTAGACAGCCAAGTTGTGAATGCAAAGGGAATGTTCTTGAAGGAAATTAAAAATGCTGCTCCAGTGAACACAAAAATGAAAAGAAAGTAAAACAACCTAATTGCTGGAGTGGGGAAATTTTCACAGCCTGGATAGAAAATAATATCAGCTATAACCTGCCCTTAAGACAAAGCTTAATCCAGAGCAAGGCCCTAACCTCTTTAATTCTATGAAGGTTGAGAGTGGTGAGGAAGCTGCAGAAGAAAAGTTTGAGATTAGCAGAGTTTGGTTCATTAGATTTAGGGAAAGAAGCCATCCCCATAACATAAAATGCAAGGTGAAGCAGCAGGTGTTGATGGAGAAGCCACAGCAAGTTATCCAGAAGATCTAGCCAAGATCATTGATAAAGGCAGCTACATTCAAAACAGATTTTCAATGTAGATTAAACAACCTTTCATTGGAAGGAGATGCCATCTAGGACTTTCATAGCTAGAGAGGAGAAATCAATGCCTTATATTAAAGCTTCAAAGGACAGCTGGCTTCTTTTGTTAGGGAATAATGTGGGGGTGACTTTAAATTAAAACCAATGCCCATTAACTATTCTAGAAATCCTAATTCCCTTAAGAATTATGCTCAACCTGCTCTGCCTGTGATCTAGAAACATAACAAAGCCATCTGTTTACAGCATGGTTTACTGAGTATTTTAAGCCCACCATTGAGATCTACTTCTCAGTAGACATAGAAGTATTTCAAAATGTTAATGTTCATGAACAGTGCTCACCCAAGAGCTATTATAGAGATGTACAAGGAAATTAGTGTTATTTTCAGGCCTGCTAACACAATATCCATTCTGCAGCCCATGGATCAAGGACTGACTTTCAAGTCTTGTTATTTAAGAAATGTATTTTGTAAGGCTATTGCCGCCATAGATAGTGATTCTTCCAATGTATCTGGGAAAAGCAAATTGAAAACCTACTGGAAAGGATTCATTCTAGATGCCGTTAGGAACATTTGGGCTTCATGGGAGGAGGTCAAAGTATTAATATTAACAGCAGTTTGGAATAAGTTGATTCCAGCCTAAATGGATGACCTTGAGGCGTTTTAAGGCGTCATGGAGGAAGGAAGTGCAGGTGAGGTGGAAACTGCAAGGGAACTAGAATAAGAACTGGAGCCTGAAGATGCGACTGAATTGTTGCAGTCTCAAAAGACTTGAACAGATGAGGAGTTGCCTCCCATAGGTGGGCAAAGAGTGGTTTCTTTAGTTAGAATCTATTTGTGGTGAAGATGCTGTGAACGTTGTTGAAATGACAACAAAGGATTTGGAATATTCCATATACTTAGTTGATAAAGCAGTAGCAGGGTTTGATTCTATTTATTTTATTTTGTATTTATTCTAATTTTGAAAGAAGTTCTACTGTGGATAAAATGCTATCAAACAACATCAAATGCTACAGAGAAATATTTTGTGAAAAAAAAAGAGTCAATCCATCCATATGCAAACTTCACTGTTGTCTTATTTTAAGAAATTGCCACAGACACCCCAACCTTCAACAACTACTACCTTGATCAGTCAGCAGCCATCAACATCAAGGCAAGGCCTTCCACCAGCCAGAAGATGATGACTCACTGAAGGTTCAGATGATGGTTAGCATTTTTTTCAGTAAAGTACTTTTAAATTAAGGTATGTGCAGTTTTTTAAACATAATGTTACTGTACACTTAGACTATAATATAGCATAAATATAACTTGTATATGCACTGAGCAACCAAAAAATTCATATAACTTGCTCATGTTTGCTTTATTGCAGCAGTCTGGAACTAAACCCACAATATCTCTGAATCATGCCTGTATTTGGCTTAATATGTAAACTTCCTACTTCACAGAGAATAGTTCAGGTACGCTTTGCATATTTCTCCCCTCGGACACTGTGAAACACCTCGTCAACATAAAAAGACACTACAAGATTTCCCTCTGTTTTAATTCGCCACATTTAAACCTGGAATGGACTTCATTATGCTTTGAAGATTGGTCATATTTTTCCTTTAAGAATTTGGTTTTTACTATTTAAAATATAGATAGCCTATTATTTAAATAGGTAAAGATTTTTTGCTTGTGCAAAGATCTCTCAAGATTTTTGACATGCAGTTTTCGTTTCATATTTCTTGAGATTAAGTTTTCCCTAAAGGAAATTAGTAAAGGAGCTAGTTAACTTTACTTCAAGATTAAGGTTATTCATTTTAAAATCGCAAATCCCAGCTAGTGTGTCTCTAAATGTAGAAGAGCTTGCTGTCCTTTGCACTGTATCCACAGTATGAAGCCCTCGTAAATGGGGAATTATGAAATAAGCATTTCTAAATGGGCCAGGCTTAGTCATCACTGACAACATTGATTCAAAGCCATTACTCTGTGTTGAAAAGTGAATAAAGTCAAGGGCATTGTATGGAGCTCAAGATTTCATTAACAACATGTTCCTCTGGTTTTTGGTAGACTTTTTTTTGTGCAGCTTCATGGATCTGAAGTTATCACTTTTAAAAATAAGGAAGAAAAATGAGTTTTAACCTATTGCTTTTTACTATTGCTTTTCTGGTAAAGCTTTCACATTGCAAACTATTTAAAATAAAATGTGACATTGAATCATGTTTTCCAACTTTGTAGATTATTTGGTTTTAAAAGCTGAAACTCAAGGAAAATAATTCTACAAATATATTTTGTTTTAAAAAAAGGCAAATGATTTTATTGCCATACTTAACTGAAAATTTTATAGGAATACTTTGTTAAACTAGAGAACATTTTCTGCAGCAATTTTATTTGTGAAAGACAAAACTGTATTATTACTTTCACTGTCAGCATAAATCTGGGTTCATCAAGAGAAACAGGGCTAGTAATTCAAAATTGTCTAATAAAAGTAGGTTAGTGGGTCATGTTTCATAGCTGTCCTGGTAATCAGTCATTTTAACAGGCATTTCAAAAAGGAGTCATTACCAAAAATAAAAATTTCTTAGTTTTTTCAGCAAAAGGAAAATTTGAACACAAAGATATTTCTTATAAAGAACAGGAAACTGTTTCAAGCTCCTGAATTTTGATTTCTTTGTTTATGGCATGTCCTTCTATGTTAATTTACAACCTATGAAAACTGACATATTTTAAGATTGAAAATTAAGAATTTAAAATTAAGTAGTTTTGTTTAATTTGATTTACTGGTTCTAGAAAGAAAATGCTCTAAAGTGATTTTTAAAAAAAAATATTATCATTAATTGCAGGAATGTACTGTATTGCCAATTACCCTAACATCATAAAATAGAATACTTGCCAGAGGAAATAGAAAAAACTTTAATATTTAATGGAAGTAATATTCAAAATGCCACAGGATAGTGCTATACTGCCAGCAATCCCACCAATCAAGTGCCAACAGAAATAGGGCAATTCTTTATAAACAAGGTATTAAGAAGGCTTTAGGAAAACAGACTCACTGACATCAACAAGGTTTATCAGTCAAGCACTATGCAGCCAATTCGGCACAGGGAACAGTGCAAGAGAACAAACTTGGGCCACACACTTATATGTACAATGCAGCTAAGTGCTTGCAACTACTACTGGTCACGTCATCTCTGAACACACCAGCACCTACCACCATGTCTTCTAGATGGTGGTGTTCATTAAAGTTATTACAAAAATAGAAATTAAAATAGAGGACAGGATGTCTGACTTTTACAGCTCCCAGTACAGACTCCTTGTTTTGAGTAAAATGATAAATAATAGCACTTGTAGGGAGAATGGCATCTTCAGATCCTTCACGAGCATTTGTATTTGAATTTTATGAAAATGGGATGAGGTGTGCAGAGCATATACAAATGAAAATTTGAGTGAAACCCACTTGTCTGAATACATGAATATCTGGCACTCAGAGTGATGTGGGCACTGAGTTGGGCTTTGGGAAAAAAGTCCATTCTTTCGAGAATGCAGAACAATTTGTGTCAAGGGAAATATTTCCTGCCAGAAGATCTTGTGTATGAAGAAATATTTTCTTCCCACAATGATGATCTTCAGCAAGATATATTCAGTTTGGATTGAATCATAGTCAGAGTATACTTTAAATTCCCAAATCCTTGTCAAGCATTGTTGCCCATATATTTAATAAAGTCTTTAGAGAAAACTTTGATATTAATTTTTCTTTATCAACATTTATCACTACCTTTAGGGAACTTTTCAAATTTTTCAAAGGAAACCATCATACGATTTACTGTTAAATGAAGTATATTTCATTTCATTCACCAAGAGTGAATTGCTATCGAGTCATGTCCTAAGTATGTATTGTTACTTTTAGTGGGATAATTATACAGGTGCTTCAGAGGAGAACCCTGTCAAACTCTTATTGTATTGACACATTTCCCTTTCAAACAGATTTCATTTTCAATCTAGAAAAATTTACTAACATTAAACTTGTAGATATATATATATATGTGTGTGTGTTGTTTTTAACAATCAGTGGTGGTAATGTGCAAATACTTCATTGACCCCTGAGCATAACACTCCCATTGCACTTGTTTGAATTACTTAACTAGAAAACTGATAGAAACTGAATTAATACATGTTAACATTGCTTATACCACATTCATAGCATCCCTAGTATTTTTGTTAATTGCTTTCAGGTTGGAGTTAAAGCATTATTTAATTATAAAAGTAATAAATTTGAACAAAAGAGCCTTTTCACAAATTCAAATTCCTCTAAATTCTGGAAGGCATACAAAACCTATTTTCACACAGCCTAGATTTAATTCAGAATACTTTTTGATATTATTCTGTAGAAATATGTAGAGAATCATAATTATTATATTCCTGAATTAAGCAGAAAAAAATCCCCAAATAGTTTTTAAATCAAATGCTTTGGATTCAAAACTTTGGTGTGCATCCTCTTTTAAAGTAGAAAAAAATGATGGAAGGCATATCCAAATAGAGTTCTGTGATTGAATGATGCAATATAATCTCCTTTAGCATTGCTTTGTCTGACTCTCAGGTCAAATCACACACATTCTTCTAAATAGAGATCAGGTCATGTTAAATAGTTTTGGGGCACACTACTTAATTTTGTGCTATTTTATGGTAAAAGACTGTGAACTTAGCTTCTGACATTTCCCCTGCTGCTCTAGCCAGTCTTCTCCTCGGCAGATCCCCGGGAAGTCCCCAACCCTTAAATACTGGAGTGCTCTGCAGCTCAGCCCCAGGAGCACTTCTCTCTATCTGCGCTCATTCTCTTGGGGTGCTTTCTCATCTCATGGCTTTAAGCGCAGTCTCCTGTGTGATTGACTACGACTTCTGTATCTCCAGCCCTGGAGATACAGTTCACTTGAACTGCAGATGTTTATATCCAACTCTCTACTCGACTTCTCTTTGCTTTTAATAGTCATCTCATACTTATGTTCACGGTGAATTCTAGATCTTCTCCTCTAAAACTTGTCTTCCTACCTCAGTGAATAGCAATTCCATGTTTTCAGTTGCTCAGGCTCAAAACTTTGGAATTGTCCCCAATCCCACTATTCTCTTTCACATTCTATTTCCCATCTGTCAGCAGAAGATGGGATGTAGAATTCTGAAGACTTCTCAATGACCTGACCACCACTATCTGGGTCCAAGGCGGCATCATCTCTCACCTGGAGTGTACAGCAGCTTCTAGCTGGCTTCGCCACCTCCACCTCACCCCCTACAGCATCTTCTTAATACACAGCCAGAGGACTCCTGTTAAAATATCAGCTCATGCCACACATCTGCTCAAAACCCTCCAAAGCCTTCCTCTTATGCTGAGTAAAAGCCAAGGAAGTCCTTAGAAGAACCTATGTAACCTCCCAAAATTTGACCTCCTGCCCTGCTCTTCGACTTTGTCTTCTGCTACTTCCTTTCTCCTTCCCTCTGCCCTAGTCATAGGGATCTCCTCCTGGCTGTTCTTCAAACCTTCCAAGCCCAGTCCTACCTTGGGTCCTTTGTACTCACTGCTCCCACTATCTGGAAGGCTCTTTCCATTGACATCTGTGAGGGTCATTCCCTTTCCTCCTTCAGGACTTTACTCAAAGAATGCCTGCTTTATTTTCTCCTTAGAATCAACTGCTGTTTTGCTTATATGTCTCTCCCCTTAGAAGCTAAGCTCCAGGCAGGTAGGGATTTTGTCTGTTTTGTTCACTGCTGTATCCTGACTACTTAGAGTTGTGACTGACATGGTGGTTACTCAATGCATAATTATAGAGGGGATGAATAAATGAATCTTCTATCATTTATCAAAATTGTTCCAGTAGGCAGAGGATAGGTAGGGAGATAGACAGATAGGTCAATAGATAGATAAATTGATTGATTGGTAGACAGATAATAGCACCTATGGATAGGCTGATACAACCTGTCGCCACCACTACCCACCTTAACCCCCATCTAGGAAAAACAGCACAAGTACCAATATAGAATTACAGATAGAACTATCCTATTTTAGGCTAAAGACAGCATGTAATCATTATACATTTTCCATTTCTCCTAAATTGAGTATTAAATAACACCTTTCATTTGAACATCTTAAAAATGTGTTACCAAGAAAAGAGTACTGTAATTTCATGGATTCATACATCACTGTTATACATCAGGTAGCAATGGAAGGCTTAATGGATTCAAGATCTCACTGGCTCTTGACACATTTGTATTGAAACATAAAAATGCAAGATAAGCCTAAGCAGCAGTTTGACATTTACAATATGTCATTGAAGGCTTGGAAAGTCTATCATTGCCTGGCTTATTAGCATATGAAAAAAGTGGGATGACATGTAGACTATGAGCACATTCTCACGGTGACCTGGGGCCAGTCACTTACCTCACTTAACTTCACTTGGTTCTTCCTGTCTCCGTGGGCATATCATGGTTGAACAGACTACTCAGGGAAGGCACTGAGAAAAAAATGAGCCTCACTCTTGGCGGTTAACCAAAAGTGTTTTCCTGAGGTCACAATGTGAGTGACACATATGCTCCGTGTTGACCACACTTCGAATGTAAATGCAAGTGTTTTTTATGAAACTGAGCCTTCGCACATTTGCCAGATGTTTAGTGTGTGGCTTGGATTCTCTGGTCTCTTACTGCCATACCCCTCAGCATCTTAAATCCCCTCCTCGTCTGACGTCCAGAGCCACTGCACTTCTTCCTTTCAAAACCAGCACCAGGAAAGCCTCTGATCACAGCTTACACAGGCCGCTTCTTCCAAGGGTGTTATTTGTCTTTTTGGAGAGAGCAAATGAATGAAGTCCCCATGTTGAAATTTTGGGAATCAACAAGCTAGATTCAGCCTCTGTGGTTTGGGGTCAGGATTTTGACTGCTAATGCCCTAGAGATAAATTTGAGTATGATAGCTACAACCCATGCAACCCATGCATCCTCAGTATATAATTTCTCTACTTATTAAAATGAACTCTGCTCCATGGGTCTAGAGGCTGAAGTAAGCTCCAACAGGCCTTAATCATGTTCACGGACTCCTAGAGGACCTTAGAAGTAATTTAGTCTAACCCCCTCATTTTATACATGAGGAAATTGAGGTTCCAAAAAGTCATCTGCTGATCTGTGAGCTTCTCGATACAGATTCCATGTCTTAATTTTCATGTGTACGTGGAAATGCCCAGACTACCTTTCTTGCAAAAGATCCTGTAACTCATTTTGCACTTCCTCTTGGTCTGCAGTAGTAAGATTTGACTGAGATTGTTGGTCAAGATGCTCTAAAAATGCTCATGTTTTAGGAATATAAGTAATATAGAATACTTAAGTTTTTAAGTTAGGTCCGGAGGAACTAACTTGTCTCTGCCTCTAAACTGGAGTAACCCCATGACCACAGGCACCAAAGTGGTAAAACGGCATTCTCTGCTTAACCAAAGAGAAAGCATGGTGGTGTGGAGAGGACCCTGGTTGGGGGAAGGCAGATGTTTGTTTTAGCCCTAGACTTTGTCACGATTCAGACGTTTCACTTTTGGCCAGTACTTTATCTCTTTATGAAATAGACACCTTCCTAGTGAGTAACAAAACTTACTATTATCCCCTAGAACAGGACAGATGTATATGAGCAAAGGACATGGGTAATAATTTTGCTTTATAGATGAAACGCCTCTCTGGTTCTGTGTCTTCTAGTCTATCAGAGGTATGGAGAAACTGCCTGGAAAGGCTGAGGGCACACTTGTGCTGTCTTAACACTTTCTAGTTATTTCTGTGGTCAGAAAATGGACAATAGAGCAGGGACCAAGAAAAATTCCTCCACCACCTAGTTACAGAGGTGGACATAAATTCCACACTTGGCCAGCGGTAGAACCCTGCCTCCCTAGCACTGAGATAGTTTCAGAGGGTAGGCGTGTGAACAGGGCACAGCCAACCTGAGTTCTTCCCTCAGACTGAGCCACAGATCTTGGGAATTAAAGTCATTTTCTCTTGGAATTAAGAAGCTGGGATGATGCAAACTTAAAATTACCAGTGGCTACTTCCCTTAGGCCCATAGTGAAAGCCCATTTACAGGAGGGGAGAAATGGCCAACACAGAAATATGCACAGTTGAGAAAAAGATGGTATTCTAGTGCTGCCGTTTAAGTTCCTGGATCCAGCCGTGACTGATGATGTTTCGTTGAAAAATTCTCATTTTTGCCTGAATTAGTTTTAGCTGGGTTCCTGTCACTTTTGTTCAAAAGAATTCCAAGTAATAACACATCTTCTCATTCTTCAAATGTGGAAAGTGAGGCTCATATGAAGAGAGCTACTGATTCAAGGTTATATAGCTTGCTGGAAACAAAATCTTGATTTGAAGTTGAGTCTACTAAATGCAGTAGACTCAACTTCAAATCAAGATTTTGTTCCAGTGCATTTGCTACTACACTGAGCTTTATAAACTCTGTCTTGGGAATTAACCCACATTTTCTAAATACAGTCCTCTTCCCCTGCCATTCTACATCATGCAAAATCCATTCATTTAAGCAAAAGATAAAGGACCATTTCTTAAGGATTCTAAGATATGCGAAGAGAGCTTAGATTAGTTGATTTGAATCTTTTCGAACAAAAGATTCAATCATGTCAGCATCAAAGGTAGAAACCATGGGTTTCATTCTTTTTTTTTTTTTTTTCACCTGCCATGAAACATCTACTATGTTGTAGGCATAGCAACAGGGTTTTTCTTGTGTTCATAAATAGTTCTTATGCTAGTCTTCCTACATAATGGAAACACAATAGATTGAAGGAAAGATGAAAGAAAGGAAAGGAAAAATAGAGGAATGATAAAGAAAAGAAGGAAGAAAAGTAGAGTAGTTTTCAGGTAAAAATTGTTTTTTCTATTGTTCGACAGAGCTTACATTTAATAACCAGTATCTTATGGTGATCTGAAAATATGTCTGCAAGACCTAGCCCACTGTAAAACTACTGCCTTTCTTAAATTGAACAGAAGAAACTGTGAGAAGAGAAACCTCAAGGCAGAGCCTCAGACCACAAGGCCATGACAGTAGGGCTGAAGATTAGGAGCAAATAAGGTAACAGAAGATGGTGACACTCGATAAATGCCCCCACTGTAGTAGTTCTGTGAACTGGTCATGACGAGGCTCAGTCATTAGTAATATTCATTTACATGGGCTAGATATTAAATTGCACAGAAGTAAGCAGTTCCTGGATTTGGTAACACCATGAATAGTGTTTTAGTAAACTTGAACACTTGATGATGAATAGCTTTTAAGATGATTCTAACTATTGTTTAGTATATGTTATATCATTCTTTGTGATCAGATTTTACTTAAACCACAAACAGGATGCAGACAAATGGTGATGAAAAGTTTCAGAGTCAGAAGAAAAGATGACTATCAAAAGAATGTGTTTTGCATGACTTTGTAAAAACATTCAACCACTTGAAAACTTGCTATTTTCTAGTTTCAAATTCAGTTTTGAAAGGCAACACTCTACATGATTCCTTAGTGTCATAATCACACAACTGAATGGTGTCTTTTCTCAAGCTGTATTTAGTTAAAATTTAGACATTGTGAAAAAGGAAAGGGAGGAATGTTTTATTATCACCATAATTGAATTAACCAAATAGAATATGCCATGTGAATTCAGATATTAAAATAGGGTTTTCAGACTGGGCATGGTGGCTCATGCCTATAATTCCAGCACTTTGGGAGGTGCAGGTAGGAGGATCATTTGAGCCCAGGAGTTTGAAACCAGTCTTGGCCACACAGGGAGACCCCGTCTCTACAAAAAAATTAAAAGTTAGTTGGGCACAGTAGCATGCACCTGTAGTCCCAGCTACAGGAGGCTGAGGCAGGAGGATCGTTTGAACCTGGAAGGTTTAGGCTGCAGTGAGCTGAGATCATGACACTGTCCTCCTGCCTGGCCAATAGAGTGAGACCGTGGGAACAAAGTGAAAAAAAAATTTTTTTCTTCAGGTAAGGAATCTTTAGTTTAACATATGGTAATCTAGAAGATCCAGTTTTAGTTATAAATGGATTTTATTGATGTTTTCATCAATAGTTTTTTTATTCCAAGCATAGAACATTATAGTAACTATTTTTGAACTTTTGAAATATTTAGAAAACTGAAGTATGAAATCTGTTAAGATGAACTCACTGCACTGACATCACAATTTATTGCTGAAAACTGGATAACGTGAGTGGCTGATTCACTGTCCAGCAAATTGTTAATGATTTCTTATGTCTATTCTTCTATCTGTGTGTCTCTAGGTCCACGTCACTGTTTTTCTGAGAAATACTAAAGCCTTGGATTCAGGTTAGCAACAACTTAACAGTCTTTTTGTGAGACACCAACAATAACACCACATGAAATTTTCACCGTTGATTATTTAAGTCAAGTGTTCATTCCACAAATATGTGCCATTCATGGTTTAAGATACTGAAAATAGAGGTGGACCAGACAGAAATGGTCCCTGCTTTTCAAATTTTTATTCTCCTGAAAGAAAAAGAGGGAGAAACAAGAAACACACAAATGAATAAATGATTTTAGAGGTTGACAAACATCAAGAAAAAAACATGTAATATGACAGAAGATGCGGGAGGGGATGATATGAATGGGATCAGTCAAGACAATCCTTACTGAGGACGTGACATTCGAGCCCAAACTTAGATGACAAGAAGGAGCCAGCCTGTGTATTCCAGTTTGGCAAAACAGAAAAAGCAAAAGCAATTGCCTGGCATCAGGTGGGAGGAAAGAGAGTGATAGGGAAAATGGTGAGGCTAGAGAAAGAAGGAGGGTCCCAGCGTGCAGGGCACCACAGGCCATGGTGGAAACTTGAAATACAGTTCTAAAGTGTTGGGAAGACATTGAGGGTATTCAGCAGGGCAGTGAGATCTGATTTATGTCTTTAAAAGGTCCATCTGGCTGCTGGTGGATACTGGATCATAGGGTGCAAGCAGAGGAGCGAGGAGGGCTGCTGGCTGTGTTTTGGTAGGTTGGAGTCCACACAACCTCCCCAGGCAAAGCGGATGTGTAGGGATTGAGATCCAGCCCTTGCCTGTTCACCAAGCTCCATGTCCATGAAAGGGCTGTCTTTTTTTATTGCATACACAGCACCTTATGGAAGCTGCCTCAGAGGTGGAAACAGGGAAGAGGAGATTGCAATAATCTTTGCGAGGATAATAGGGATGGTGGAGAAAAGAGAGAGGTGGGTGGGTTTAGGATGTGTCTGGAGATAGAGCTGGCAAGACATACTGATGGATGAGATGTGCGGGGTGATGGGAAAGGAGGCATCAACCTGGAGACTTAAACTCATGGGAGGATATGCTGCCACTAACTAAGGCAGGGAAAACTAAGAGTGGACCGGTTTTATGTTTGGTTTTTAGTAGGGGGGGAGGGAAGAAGAATGTAGTGTAAGCTTGGTTTGATCTAAGATTAATGTTAGATGTCAATAATCACATTTATGAGTTCTGTAATGCAGAAGTGCAATAAAATTATATCCTCCTCTCAGATCTTCCTCATGACTGCTGACCCGCTGTGGGATGGGGGGCGGACTGGGGGAGGGAAAAAGAGTTAGTTCAGTCTGGGATTCTTCTCTTGAGCATTTAAACAGATGCAATCTCTCAGATGTTCAGCCCATCACTCCTCTTCCCCCAGATGCCAGTCCATGATGACTTCCAGCAGATCCCGGAAAGAGTCTTTGTGAATTTTAGTGTCTTCTGCCTCCTCTGAACTCCACAGTCATGCACCTCATTTGCAAAGTCCCGGTCATCACTGGCCCTGCTGGCATTCACCGTTGAAGTTGGCAGTAGTATGGCTTGGTGAGGGCTTGGTGGATGCTCTGGGACTCCCTGGCTGACTCAGCTCCGTGTTGGATGGCCCTGTGCACCCCTCTAGCTGTCTGCCATATTCTCCACCCAGCTCCTCATTCAATGGCCCACTTTGCCCCTCTTGGCCACAGGCCCTGTGAATGTCCACTAGTTTTTCACCTAGCCGTGGTCCACTCACACTTTGGCAATGTATGGGAATTTCTGCATCCCATCCACACTGCAGGTGAACTTAAGGTAGCTTAGCCACAATCCAACCCTGTCTCTGCCTGGCCATGCTGTGCCACTGATTGTACTCTGACATGTTTGCCTGCCACCTCCTCCCCACTGCCCAGGTTGGTGACATAAGGCCAGATGAATGATGATCTCCTCCCAGAGCTCCTAAAATAAATTGTGCAAAAACTCTCCTTTCAGCATTCCCCTGAAGAGCTGTAACCCATTTTCCACTGCTTGGCCAGAAGTTCAGAGAAAGGACATCAGCACCCACATGTCTGCCTCTGATCCCTCGGTACCAGGTGATCTGGGCTTCCAACTTTTATTCCTCCTGGCTCATTCTTCTCCTGCCTGGGGGGCAGCAAGACCACAGCCCAACCATCAGAGTCAGACACTCGTTTCTTCCTTAGAAGGATGTTGAGGATGAGTTGAAATGAAAAAACACTGATAATTTATCTAAGAGGACCATTGTTCACAGAATTTCATAAAATCTCTTTGTATATTAAATCCTAAGTGTATTAAGGAATGTAAAAATTATTTTCAGTCTCCCAGCTACATCTTGATTGCTGAGGAGACTGGAGAAATGGTGATCTGATTATTGATAAGGGGAAGAAAATCTTTCATATTTAAACATGTCACACTTGTACTGTGATTTTGTAGCTCAGGGAAACTATCAATGCTACAGATATCATTTGAGTCATCAGCACGTGGATGAGTAAAGCCATGGACTGAATGGGAACATCTAGTTCATGGTAGAGAAGAGCAGGAAGCTCAGGACTGAGTCCTGGGGCAATCCAGTAGGTAGAGGTTGAAAAAAGCGAAGGAGGCCCACAGAAGACTGAGAGGGAGCAGTTCAAGAGATAGGGAGAGAGTCATTAGCAAGGGGTGCTCATGGGGCCAGGAGACTAGCGGGTTTCCAGAGGGAGAAAATGCTCACTGAATCAACTGTATCTAGGACGCCAAGCCTGTAGAAGAATCCTAACCTATACTCTGATCCTAATTCTGACGGTGACACTGACCCAGACGTTCATTCTTTCCTTAGAGGGATACCAAAAATGAGTTGACATGAAAAAAAAAACCCTAATAATTTATCTAAGAGGACCGTTGATCACAAAACTTTGTAAAATCATGTCATCATTTTTAATTACGATGATACTCCACTTAGCAAATGCAGGGCTCTTTGAGCCAAACTGGAGCCCCACCAGGATGACTGAAGTAATGAACCTGGGCACTGGAGTTCCAGCACTGGTGCTGAGAATTTTTGGAGGTGCTGTACAAGATCCTCAGTCTGCCTCTTATGAAGTAGCATGAAGAGCAGAATGATAGTTTCCTTCTTTGTTTTGCTTATCTTCTTCTGAAATAAACTTGGAAAACACGTTTGTCGTTCATCCTTTCAGGCAGATGGGTGGTTTTATGGGTGAGGCTTCTGCTGGGTCCTGTGCTTGGTGTCCCAGGCATTCTGGCAATGGCAGGAGCATAACCAGAGGTAGAGTTGCCTTTTCCTCTAGAGGAGCAGTGGGGCGTGTGGGATGTGTACGGTGCCCACATCCTGCTGCCTCTCCCTGCCATTACTCTGAGTTTGTGGTGCCCACCACCCCTACCCTGACGTCCACTCTCAACAGTGACATCCCTACAGCCATCATAGGAATGTTATTCGTTTATTCCACTCCATTTTATGCATTTCATCAAACTGGGCTTATGTAGACCGAGGAGAGAATAATTAGAAAATAGTGTTTGAGTTTAGAGTTTGAATTATCTATTTACTTTAGCGGTCAACCTGGGAGCCAGGAATGAGGTAAGACAAAGAAGCTGGGTTGAATCCTAGTGCTGCCTCTCACTAGCTCAGTGAGTTTAGAGTAATCCAGCTGGGTGGTGCGTGGGTAGTCAGAGCCTTCCCTTTAACTTGGACTGAGGTTTTAAAACCCATTACAAGTCATGAATGAAGAACAGAGTTTATCATGACTGTGGAGAGAAGGAGTGAGTCAGGGACCGAGGAGAGAGTCGCCATGAAGCACCCCATCCAAGGGAGCAGGATGGAGAGGTGGAAACAGACAGAGGCCAATAGCTTGCATTTGGGGCCAACTCCAGAGAGAGGTAGCAGATGTGAGGGGTGCATGGGAAGTGGAAGCTACCACTGTCCCTGAAGTGCTGAAGCACAGAGCCCTGTCCCCTTTGAGATGGAGACTGCAATTGGATGAGTCAAGCAATAGGGATAATGCCGGGGAACTGCTAGGATACTGGGATGTTTAGACGTTGAAAAGTTACCTAAGTCCTCTCTACCATTGTTTCCTCGTCCACAAATTTCAGGTACTAATATCCTCATAGAATTGGTACGAGGTTTAAGATGAGATAATCCTATAAAACATCTAAGTCTAGAGCTGGCTCATAAGAAACGTTAAAACACCTCTCGTTGAGCAACAATTGACTGAATGTTTTCACCTGAGCTCCTTCCATAGTTTCAGACTCAGCATATTAAAATTCAAGATCACAGTACCAGGACTAAGGTAGTGTTCCAAGCCCTGTTCTATGCACATTATTTCCCAATATCTCACAGAAACAACCCAACCCATACCAGATGAAAAACTACGTATCCTCTCTGGGGACTGGAGTAGACAGGTCTTCTCCCTACCTGCATGGGCAGTCTTGTAAGGTGGCCCCCAAGGACCCGCATCTCCTAGCATTCATATTCTTGTACAACCCTTCCCCTGAAGTATGAGGTGGACTAGTGATAGGAGGCTGCTTCAGCAACGTGGTTATAAAAGATTCCAAATTCTCTCTTGCTTCCAGATGTCTCTACTGCCATCTCAGCATGCACACTTTGATGAAGCCAGCTGACATATTAGAGAAGTTCATGTGACAAGGAAGCTTTTAGCCCACAGCCAGGAAGAAACCAAGATCCTCAGCACAGCAACCCAGGAGGAACGGAATCCTGCCAAAGCATTGTGGGCTTGCAAGCAAACGTTTCCCCCAATAGAGCCCTTAGAGGAGTCCACACCGCCTTTGTCAACACCTGAACTGCAGCCTTTTGGGAGACCCTGAAGCAGAGGACCACGTAAGCCATGCTCAATTCCTGACAGACACAAACTACTGCGCAATAATAGATGCATGCTGTTTTAAGCTGCTATGTTTTGGAATCATTTGTAACGCAGTACTAAGTAATGAATCCATCAACCCTGTTATTTTAGGAAGTTTTAGTCTGGGATGGCACAGTCAGGAAGAGAATCAGGGGAGGGCTGGTTAGCCATACACGATAATAGGCAGGTCACCTAGGGTACCTGTTTATTATATGACATCACTAAAGCAAGAGGAAGTTGTTAGGGAAAGGAAGCAATAGTAGGACAATTCCTAAAGATAAAAGGTGCCACAGTACAACTAAAAATACCTCAAGAGTAACAGTAAGCACGCCCTAGCTGCCATTTTGATTTGTAATAAAATAGTTCCAATAAAAGGAACCTGGGATTTTTGGAGAAATGACTGCTTCTAGGACTGGGGCAGAAAATAGACAAGATGTGTCTGGGGTGTCTTGTAGTGCCAGAAAGTAATGTGCTAAAAAAAAAAAAAATCCCCAAAGCCACATTGAAGGGACCAAAGGGAACACAGGAGCCAACTCAAAGGGACTCCAGTGGCCAGCACAGGAACAGTTTGAGCAACAAAATAAAGCAGTATTGGATTATAACCCACAGTATAAAACAAATATCCATGAGCGCTTAATGATATAAATGATAGAATAAATAAATAAACAGGGGAGATAAATAGCCCAGGCAGAAGAATTCCAAATAGGTATGTGGATACTCAGCTCTCAAGGAGTGGATCATACCTCCCCTCCACTTAAGTGTGGGCTGTGGATAGAGACTTCCTTCCAAAGACTGCATTATGGAAAGGAGAGGAAAGATGAACTTTACCATGGAGAAACCTGACAACCACGACCTCGGCCAGATGATCAACGTCATATCACCAGGGATTTTTTTTTTTTTTTGAGATGGAGTCTTGCTCTGTCTCCCAGGCTGCAGTACAGTGGCACGATCTCAGCTCACTGGCGACCTCTGCCTCCCGGGTTCAAGCAATTCTCCTGCCTCAGCCTCCCGAGTAGCTGGGATTACAGGCGCCTGCCACCACACCCAGCTAATTTTTGTATTTTTACTAGATACGGGGGTTTCACCATGTTGGCCAGGCTGGTCTTGAACTCCTCACCTCCTGATCTGCCCGCCTTGGCCTTCCAAAGTGCTGGGATTACAGGCGTGAGCCACCATGCCCGGTTATCAACAGTGATAAATTATGTGAATAGTATATACCTTTGATACGATATTACATAAATAGCACTTTACTTCTGTGGTCTTTCTCCCAAAATACATAACTCTAGTTTAATTCTGAGAAAAACATCAGGCAAATCCCAACAAAGGGATATTCTACAAAATTTCTGACCAGTGTGCCTTGAAGCTATCAAGGTCATCAAAAACAAGGAATGCCTAAGGCAGGGCCTCAGGCTGGAGTGCAGTGTCACGATCTCGGCTCACTGCAACCTCTGCCTCCCAGGTTCAAGTGATTCTCCTGCCTCAGCCTCCAAAGTACCTGGGATTACAGACAAGTCCACCACACCCAGCTGATTTTTGCGTTTTTGTAGAGATGGGGTTTCGCCGTATTGGCCAGCCTGGTCTCAAACTCCTGACCTCAGGTGATCCACCCACCTCAGCCTCCCAAAGTGCTGGGATTACAGGTGTGAGGCATTGTGCCTGGCCCTAAAGTCTAAGAAATCATCATGGCCAAGAGGAGCTTAAAGAGACATGGTGACTAAATGTAATACATTGTCCTAGATAGGATCTCGGAATGGAAAAATTACTGGCTATTATCTAGTAATAGCTATGTGGTCCTGGGCAAGTTACTTGACATTAGGTAAAACTAAGGAAATCTGAATAAGGTATGGACTTCAGTTAATAATCATATCCCAGTGTGGGTTCATTAAATAGAACAAATGTACCCTTCCAACTAAGATAGTAGTAGTAGTAAAAACCGGACTTGGGGTATGTGAAAACTCTCCGTACTGTCTTTATAATTTTTTTGGTAAATCTGAAGTTGTTCTAAAATAAAAATTTAATTAAGTAACAAAAAAGAAGACGGAGAGATGCTGAGGAATGGGGAAGAGTGTGGAGAAGAACAGCTGGAAGCAGATGACTGGTTTTAGGGTCTGCCAGTGGTTGCCAGATCTTGAACAAAAAGTTGAATGGTTGTATCTGGAGTAGAAGAGTTTTCATGGAAACTAAAATTTAAATGGAATTTTTCTTAACTTAATTTTAGTGGGAAATTCAAAGGCCACTTTATGAGACTTTGTCATTCGTATAACATCTTTCTTTCCCAGGGCTTCATGTGCTTGTTATGTGCTTTTTGAAATGCATATTTACATTTTAAAAGTATTTAAAATTAAAATATTCATTTTTTTAAAAGGAAGAAAAACCTCAATAGAGTTTGTTAAACAGCAAATGGGAATCTTTGGATATTTGAACTGGGAATAAAGACACCCAATCCAAATATTCCCCCAGATATCAGTACTAAAAAAGAATAATGATAAGACAGTTAAGAGAGAGAGAGAAAAAAAACAAAGACATGAAAAATGGGTTTAGGAGATTTTGACACACATACATTAGGAATTATATTAGGAGAAAAAAGAAGATTGGAGAGCAAAGAAATAACACAAAAAAATTTACTGAGTTGGAGGATATCATCCTAAGGTCTAATGAGCCAACTGCATGCTTGTCAGGAGGAATCAAAGAACAGCCACAACTAGACATATCCTGGTGAAATTTCTGAATTTCAAGGATAAATATCATGCATCTGTGATATAATAGACCATTAAGGCTGTAATTACAGTCTTAATCCTGAAATTCCAGACTATTAAGGAATTAATGAGAATGTGAAAACTACTTAACAAAGTCTATGCGATGCTGTCCCATGCTGTGTTCAAAAGATGGCTCCTTATCTAGCAATAACTATGTGATCCTGGGCAAGTTACTAGACTTCTTAAAGCTTCAAATTCCTCATTTAAAAATAATATTCATTTGGTGCAAAAGTAATTGTGGTTTTTGCTATTACCTTTAATGGCAAGAACAGCCATTACTTTTACACCAATCTAATAATATCAACTACTTCCACTGTACATGGTTCAGACACTGCTCTAGGGGCTTTCTAGGCACTAATTAATTTATCCTCCGCCGCAGCCCATAGTGTGGCTTATATAATTATCCTGTTTTACAGATGAGAAAACCAAAACATAGAGAAGTCATTTGCACAAGTTTACAGAGTGGTAAGTGGCAGACTGTCTGCCTTAAGTCTGCACTCATAACTACTTTGCTATAAATACCTCTTATATGGCATCGTGTAGTATTATAAGGATTTATTGAGATAATGCATTTAAAATGTGCAGCATGGTGCCTACCATTTAAAATGTGTAACATAGTTGCAGCTACTAAACTGTTAAGCAGATATTCAACTCAAGGAGCTAGAAAAGGAATGATACAATAAATTTAAATCAATTAGAAATCAACAGTGAAAAAGCATAAAGTACTAAATTAGGAAGGTAAAAATCACATGCAGAATTGAAAAATAAAAGCAAAACTTGAATGTCTTAAAAGAATTAAATACACAAATTTCTCACAAGTTTTATTAAAGAGAGAAGATGGGTTAAATGCACAATACTACTACTTTGTCAACCCTGGGATTATTTCCCACAAAAATGCACACAAAAAATTAAGTAGAAAATGTAACAGAGCAACTAAAACAGAAGAAATAGAAAACACCAACAAATTTACCTCCAAAAGTAATCACTCACTGATTTTACAAAAGAGTTCCGTCAGAACATAATTGATTCCGCAAATATTCTAATTAAGGCCAGGTGTGGTAACTTATACCTGTAATCCCAGCACTTTGAGGCTGTAGGATTACTTGAGGCCAGGGGTTGGAGACCAACTTGAGCAACATAGCAGTAGCTATGTGAGGGAGACTCCATCTCTACACAAACTTAAAAAAATATATATAGCTTTGTGTGATGATGCATGCCTGTGGTCCCAGGTACTCAGGAGGCTGAGGCTGGAGAATCACCTGAGCTCAGGAAATCAAGGCTGCAGTGAGCCAAGATTATGCCACTGCACTCCAGCCTAGGTGACAGAGTGAGACAGTATAAAACAAAAAAATTTCTAACTACTACATCTTGGGAACTGTCTTGTCACTGGCTTTGTGAAAATAAAAAAGAAACATTCTTTCTGTGGAGGAGTGAGGAAACATGGAAAATTCTCATACTATTTAAACCCTTCCTAACTCACTTTTTATGTGCCCAAAAAAGAAGGCACATGAAAGAAAAATGAAGAATGAACTCCCTTAGGGGTGTACATGATCTAAGTAAAGTTGTTAATGCAGCCTCTTCCCTTCCAAAAGAGAATCTGGCTTTTCCATTAATTGTTTAGCTCTGTTCCCGTACTCACTAGATGAAACACCAAGTAGGCCTGGGTGGCAAAGTGTCTGGGCTGGGGCGACTAGAAATGAACGATCCATTTTTAGTGGAGTGTCACAGCCTCAGGCTCTTCTGAGTGCAGGGGCCTTGGAAGCTATCTGTGGAGCTCTTTCACCAGATACTGGCTCCTGTGGGGCACAAAGCCTTAGGCCAGGACATGTCCAGGGCTTCCCAGTGGAAGTTGTGCTTCTCCACACCTGAGCCATCACCAGGAGCACTAAAGAGAATGGAGCCTAGATGACCTCGAGGGTCATTCCCACTAAAGAGGAGCACCTAAGGCTGCCACCCTGGGACCTGTGTTTTGTCCTTTATTCAAAATAAAAGAAGAACAAATTAATTCCAGCAGTGTGTTAAAACAGTGATATAGTATGACCGTCCTTACATTATTCCTAAGGATGGCTCAACATTTAGTAATCAATTAAAATAATGTATCATACGAGTTAGTGGAAAGATAAAACTCATGATCCTGATGAAAACTTGAAAGGCATTTGTAAAATTCAGCTATCATTTGTAATAAAAATTTGGAGAATTAAATAGTTGAAACTGTTCCCTGTCAGGAAATCAATAGCAAACGTTATATTAATTGATTGATGATTATGTTAGATTCAGGGGTCACATGCAGCTTTGTTATGTGGATCTATTGTGTAATGGCAAGGTTTGGGCTGCTGGTGTACCCACCACCCAGATAGTGAGTACCCAATAGGTAAGTTTTCAACCCTCATCCCCTCCTCCCTTCCCCCCATTCAGAGCCTTCGGTGTCTACTGTTTCCATCTTTATGCCCATGTGTACCCATTGTTTAGTCCCGTTTATAAGTAAAACCATGCAAGAAAACATGATATTTAAATGAAAAGCATTGAAAGCGTTCCCAATAATGTCAAGAAAATGTCAACAATCTTTTTATTACAATAATTGCATTCCAGAATCAATTTAGAGCTGTAAGACAGCTCATTGGAATAAATTAGAGTCTGGAAAGACACTTAAGAAAAATTAAAATTTAGTAATCAATAAGGTGGTATTTCAAATTAGTAAGGAAAAGAGATATTTAGTCAGTGATAGTATTCACCAAACATAGAAGAAAAATAAATTAGATTTCTTCTATACCATCAAATAAATTCCAAAAAGATTAAAGATTTAATTGTTGAAAATAAAATCATTCACAGACTAGAAAAATAGAGATAAATATGTTATATGTTTGACCACGTGAAAACACAGTCAGAAAACACTATAAACATAACAATAAATAGAAGAAAATAGGCCAGGTGCAGTGGCTCATGCCTGTAATCCCAGCACTTTGGGAGGCCGAGGCAGGTGGATTATGAGGTCAGG
Source organism: Sapajus apella (assembly GCF_009761245.1). Classification (NCBI taxonomy): domain Eukaryota; kingdom Metazoa; phylum Chordata; class Mammalia; order Primates; family Cebidae; genus Sapajus; species Sapajus apella. Next base: position 4,934,581 of record NW_022436941.1, read on the forward strand.
AGTTCGAGACCAGCCTGATCAACATGGTGAAACCTTGTCTCTACTAAAAATACGAAAATTAGCCGGGCATGGTGGCACACGCCTGTAATCCCAGCTACTCAGGAGGCTGAGGCAGGAGAATTGCCTGAATCTGGGAGGCAGAGGTTGCAGTGAGCCAAGACTGTGCCACTGTAGTCCAGCCTGGGCAACAGAGTGAGACTTCATCTCAAAAGAAAAAAAAAAAAAAAAAAAAAAAAGAAGAAAATAAATGTAATATATTTGAAAAACAAAGATATACAAATAACTCTTAGAAATCAGTAAGGAAAAGATCATTATGCCAACAGAAAGCTGGGCACTAACAGGTAACCCACAAGTGAGGAAATATTAAAGAGTCAAGAATTTATTAATTTATGATTCAATAAATATATATTAGCATCATACATTTGCCAGATACACCAGCCAAGGTTAATAAAAAGTCACTATCTGGTGTTGATAAGGATGTCAGCAGTGGACAGTCTTAAATGTGACTGATGGGATTATAAATCATAAATTTTATCATTATATGTTAGAACATCTTTCTGGAGGGCAGTTTGGCAAAATCTATTGAAAGTGAAAGGGTTAAAAATGCTTGACCATTCATTTCAAATCTAAGATTTATGGTGTCATGAGTGGATGTGAGCCCTGGAACTGGGCAGTCATCTTGTAGCCCTAAGGGGAGGGAAGTCAGCCCACAAAGTGGTGGAAGGAGCCCGTCCTCCACTAGATCTCAGAGCTTCAGATCCGACCACCCCAGGGCCCACCGTATCCACAGACACAGTGTTTTGTGAGATGGCAAATTTCCTTATCACTCCAGTCAGTATTAATTGGGGTTCTATGATTTGTGGTCAATGCACTCTTGAGGACACAGGGCTCTGCCCTTCCCTTTAGACCTTCCAGCCTCATCCTCCACTTCTTCCCAACAGCCACCTCTGCAGTGGTCAGCCTGTTTCCAACCCTGCCAACACCTTGATTTGCACTTCTGGTGCCAAGATTGTGAGAGAGTAAATTTCCGTGGCTTTAAGTCACCCAGTCTGTGTAATTTGTGATGGCAGCCCCAGGACACAGACACAGCTGAGGCCTAGAATCCACCTCCCTCTGCCCCAAAGGCATACTTTGATTTTCTGCTTGTATTAAGTAGTCTTAGAATACAGCCTATAGAGTATGAGTAACTGAAATGGAGATTGATATATGGCCTTGCAGATAAGAACACAGGCTCTGAGACCTGGTAAATCTCATTCAATTTCCCAGCTCTGTGTCTATGGCAACTCTCCTAGCTTTTCTGAGCTTCCATTTCCATATCTACAAATAGGGTTAATAAAGATTGTTGAGGGGGCTGAGTGAGATAACGTATATAAAGTGCTTAATATGTTACCTTGTGCACAGGAAGATTTAACAAATTCTAATGCCTTAAGACCCCAGAGTAATCCAGAACAAGAGTTCTCATCCTCCTTTAATTAGGTGGACATCAATGAATTGGCCACAGCAAAGGGCAGGGATGGTGGGAGTCCCATAGTTTCTGAGAAATACAGGAGCAGGTGTGAAATTCCATTTACAAAGATAGCCCATATTGTTATGAACCAACAACAGTGAGGAAAGAGGAGTGAGAAGAAAGAGGGAAGAAATAGATCCCAGGTCTTGGAGCGTGGAGAAAACTGTGTGGGGCCACACAGGGAGCAGTGGCTTCCAAGGGCAGCAGACACAGAGTTTGCTCAGGCAGGATGTGAGGGAAGGGGTTTTGGGTTCCCCTTCCATGGAGAGAAGACCCAGCCGAAGGACGGCATAACCAGTGGGGCTTACCCCATCACACTTAGTTAGAAAATGCTGATCTAGAAATAACTATTTGATTGGGAAATCAGCACTTGTGGATTCCCATAACTAGTTATCTCTTGGCTGCTTGGAGTAAAAGGCAGAATGGGTTTTACTTAGAAATGTAGTGCCTTTTTTGGGGTCATTTTATGCTGTGGTTTCCTAGAACACATAACCATTTTGTTTTATTCCTAGAGAAATAATCCATGACATGTGAGTTTTATCACAAAATAAAAACGTCAAACTTTATCTTTGGAACAAAATAAATGGTTGATCATTGTCTTTTGTCATTTATTGTAAAATTTGTTATCTATGATAACTCTTGGTATGCATTGCACTCCATTCTTCTTGATATTTAAAATAGGTGAGTAATTGATTTCTGAGCGTGGTGTATTTGCTCTGCAGCTTATTTGCATACTTACATTTTGATACTGAAAGAAATCCTAGGAGCTAAACTTCAAAAGATGTAGACTTTGCCTAGATAAACATCTGCTGTTTTAATGGTATTTTGAACTGCAGAGTTACCATTTAACAACCCTTTATTCTTTTCTTTTTTATAACTGAGTGGGTGGGGAAATGGGAAAGAATTCTAAAGAACCAGTCGCCTCACCTGTCTTCTCTCTGCTTCATCCTTTGCAGAGGAGTTCCTGCACCACGCATGCCTTCCTCGTGCAGTTAGTATAAGAATCCAAAGAAAGAAGAGATAGAAAGGCACTTCAGTCAAACCCTGCACCCATGTAAGGGGCTACAGAATGGCAGGAGGCTTACCCCCTTGTTGCTTCATCACTTTTCAAATGTGTTCCGTGTTTAGGTCTTTATGTGACGCCAACTTTTTGTTTGTTACTGGTCTTCTGTTCATTTCATCAATAACACTAATTTAATAAATGTTTACAACATTAAATGTATTAGCCATTTATTCATTTAACCAGGAATTCCTGAGCACTCCTTATAGACCGTGCCCTGGGAATACAGTGATGAGTGAGAGGGTCCATTGTTGCATCCACTGCCACGGAACTGACTTTCTGCTGGGAGAAACAGACACTGAAAGAGGCACAGGGCAGATGGCAGTGACTGCTGTGGTCAGGGACAGTCTCGTGGAGGAGGTGGTAATTGAGCTGAGTCCTGAAGCATGAGAACAGGCCATGTAGGAAGGAGCTGAGGAAGAACCCAGCAGGCAGAGCTTAGCAAGGGTGAAGGTCTGGAGGATGGAAATGAAAAGAAACCGATGTGACTGGAGGGTGGTGGTGACGGGAGAGCAAAGTGTGAGGCATCTGGACCAGACCGCGCCACATTTCCAAATGGAAACACGGCTCATTCCTGAGACTATATCCCAAATGGAGCACTCCTGTCTGCGATGAGGAAGGGCTAGGTGAAGGCCCACATTCCTTTCTCTAAGTGAGTGAGCGCTGGGGGTACGTCGGTACGTGGAAAGGGTAAGTAACCTGCCCAAGGAGCACCAGTGGCCATGGATCCCTTGATCCTGAGCCAGGTCCTGGGGGTGGCAGGGAAGATGGGTGATCCAAGGCCTGCTGGTCAAGCCAAGACTTAGGTTGTTAAGTCCATTCACTCACTTTTCTCCTAACTTCAATATGTGGGACTTTTCCTAGTAAACCAGAGCCTGCCTGCGATGTCTTTCCTGCAGTTACGTGTTTACACTAAGAGAAAATCTTTGGTTCACTGGATCAGCGAGCTCACTCCATAGAAAACCCCAGGAAATGACAGACCTCCACCACTTCGGATAATCTGACAGTCTGTGGCCCAGGACTCTGGCTCCCTTCCATCTACAGATGCCTGAGCTGAATAACCAGATGAGGAATGAGAGAAGAGACACCTGAGCCACCAATGCCTAGTTCTACCCTTCCCCAGACTGAAAGATAATAGATGATATCTTCAGAAAATGAGGAGTGGGGTGTGGGAACTCAACAAGGGATGGCCAACTTTTTCCGTAAAGGGCCGGATAATAAATGTTTAGGCTTTGTGGGCTGCATACGGTCTCTGCCACACATGCTTCTTTGTTTTTATTTGTTAATTATTTCTTTATAAACTTTAATGCTTAAAGGAGTTAAACTTTAACCCTTTACACATTTAAAAAGGTAAATATTGTTCTTAGTTTGCAGACCTTACCCTCTACCTGAAAAGTGGATTACAGTTTGTTGACCCCTAACCTAGGCTGCTTTGCCCTGATGAACTTCAAACCTGAGACTACTTAAGCCAAGTTAGGGATGGAGGAGCTGTTTCTTTTTCTTTTAATCTCAATGGGAGTGCCCTGAGGCAGGCTTTCTCTGACAACCTCAGCTCAACATCCCCAAATCCCCATTCCCACACCATCATCCTCATTTACAGTCAAGAAATGGAAGCTGGGAGAGGCCAAGCAATCCCCCCAAGGCCATGCAGCTAACAAGTGATAAAGGCAGGACTTGAACCCAGGCGTTCTGATTCCAGAGTCACCGGTCTTAACCACTGCACTATACCATCCCCTGCTAGAAGCTAGAGCTGTGACTTTCTCTTTTTGGGTAAAGCCCCCATCTGTACAACAGGAGTGGGGTGGTGTTTTCTTCAATGTGAGAAGCATACCCGATGGCAGGTGAAATGATTTCCATGGTTCACACACAGAGCATCAAATAATGTTGATTCGCGGAATGGAAAGATGATTGCCTTTTCACATCTCTCTCTTTTTTATTTTTGTTTTTTGAGATGGAATCTCACTTTCTCACCGGGGCTGGAGTGCAACGGCACGATCTCGGCTCGCTGCAATCTCCACCCCCCGGGTTCAAACAATTCTTCTGCCTCAGCCTCCTGAGTGGCTGGGATTACAGGCACCTGCCACTATGCCTGGCTAATTTTTGTGTTTTTAGTAGAGACAGGTTTTACCATCTTGGCCAGGCTGATCTTGAACTCCTGACTTCGTGATCCACCTGCTTCAACCTCCCAAAGTGCTGGGATTACAGGCATGAGCCACCACACCTGGCTTTCACATCTCTTTCAAGTCTTCCAATAACGTCAGGGAAGAAGGTTGAGTCTGGTGTTAATGTATCTTTAAAATCTCTCCAAAGCTGCTAATCTTCTTTTCTTTTTTAAAATTAGAACAAGTTTTATAACTCAGGGTCCTCAGTAGGCAGTGATAGCTAGCTAGAATTTTAGTATCATTGTTGTACTACTATTGTTACTTCTGTTATTAGGTTCATGGTTTTATTTTTTATTGCCTTTTCGATTATTTGCGACTTATGAAAAAAGTTAGTGTTGCCATTACTGTAATTCTCTTGTCCATTTTTTCATAGTTACAAGGTTGCTGCTGAAGCTCCTGCCATCACACCCAAATTGAAATTAAGGGGAAAGACAGGATTCAGCCACTTTTGTCTCTTATTACCAGGAAAGCAAAATAATTTTACATACTTTGCATTGATGGAAACTTGCTGCATGGCTACATGTAGCAGCAAAAGAGGCTGAAAAAGTGGGTGTTTGGCTGGATACATTGCTACCCCAAACTCATCAGAATTCTATCATCAAGAAAAAGGGATCCATCCCATACTCTGCAACAAAAGTGTTTGCCGTAGGCTGGGAATCCTTTGAGTTTTCTCTTAAGTGTCTGCAAAGAGCAGGCATGGAAGTCAGAGATGTGGAATGGCTTAAGGGAATTCAACAAAAAGCCAATTTCTCTTTACCTTGTTTACCACCAACACACTCCCTTCCCCATGGTGGAGTGGAACACTGATGATCCATCATTATTCCTAAGGAACGACACACAATGAGAAAAACAGTATTGCCATACTCTTACAGTGGTGGCAAGGAAATCTTATGAGTTTGTCCCCATTGGCTACTATGGCTTACAGTGCTAAGTTAAAGAACCCCTCACCTTTTCAGTCTACTGTGTAGAGGCTATCTTTACTTACCTCACATGCCTCCAAATATGTACCCTAGAAATCAGATTTGAAATCTTATAAATCCCAGAAATAAGAAGTTTCTATTTCAAGAGTTACTTTTCAAATTAGTGTTTTAATTCAACAAGCATTTAGTGAGTTCCCACAGTCCCCTAGGCACCTTCTTAAGTGTTGAGAATATAGGGGTGAATTGGACCCATAAAGCCCTAGAGCACATATCCTGGTGGGAGAAGCAGATAAAAGATCTGAAGAAAAACAGGAGCTCAGGAGGATTAAGAGCTGAACTCAGGAGCCTGACTTCTGGGCTTGAATACAAATTCTGCAGCTTCCTGGCTTTGTGGTTTTGGGCAAATTACTTGCCTCTCTATGCCTCAGTTTCTCCATCTATAAGATAAGAATAATTATAGTACTTCATAAAGCTCCAGTGAGACTTTTTTTTTGATGCGTAGTGATTAAACACAGCTATACTGAAGGATGAGAAAGCTAAGATGTAGACAATATTTTAAATCGTAAAAAACAGGGATGACGAATTACTACCCACCTCGTTTGGTGGTTGAGTGTATTACATGGCTTAATGCACATAAAGTGCTTAGAATAGTTGCTAGTATGTAGTAAGTGCTCAGCAAATATTAGCTACTATCGTATTTCAAGTACTGGGTTTTTACTTGATGTCATACAGTGTTATACAAGGTCTCTAAAGATACTAAGGGGTCCTCAAGGCTAATTTTAACAAGCATGGGTGCTACATTCTTGTGCTTATAGTTGAAGATTTCTACCTTCAGACACTTTCACAAAGGGATACTTCTAAGATGCATTTGCATTAGGTGGCGAATTTAGTCCTGGGTAAGAAAACCATTGAGATTTGGGAATAAAGGATAGTAAGACCAAGGTTGTAATTACTAAAGGAAAACCCCAACAGTGAGAAGTGGAGGCATGCAATATCACACATTTCCCCCCAACCCACTCCCTCTCCCCAGGCCCCGCTTCCTTAGAACACCCGTGATTGGCTGTATTATATCAGCGTTTCCCATAATGTAAAAAGGGAAAATACAGACCTGGGCTTTCATGGAAAGTATTCTAACTCTCACAACCAGAATACTTGTCTTTAAATGTTTTTGGAGGGAGGGGTTAGATCTTTAACTTTTCCTTCAGCATTTCAGTACTCCACTTTTTGAAAATCATCTGTTCTGAGCAATGACATTTCCTGGCACAGCATCATCATTGTCAAGTGACTCAGTTTGATTTTTTTGTTTGTTAATATCAGGTGGCCCCAACTTACGGAGAAAAAGTGGGCTCTTGGTGTCAGAAAAAGTATCAGTTTGATGTCAGGGTTTTCCCATGTTTGAGAGGGAGCTTTAAATATCACTCAATTTGAAGGTGTCTGCAGGCGCACTCTGGTCATCTGTCAAGATGCTTCTGGCCACGGTCCTTACTTCTGCGCTGCTCCTGTGCTCGGTTGCCGGCCATGGGTGTCCAACGTTTTTGGGCATCAGGGACATCAATTACCTTATCGACAAGATGCAGGTAGGCTGTAGGGGGCGCCCGTGGGAAAGATGGCTACTGACAAAGCGAAGTATGTATGAAGATGAAAAAACTCAGGGCTGACTAGAGGTTCTTATCTCTCTATCTACTTTAGGAAGATCTGTCTTCGAATTGCAACTGCAGAGCTAATGTGAGTGAATGCTCTTTAAGAAATTTCCAAATTAATTTTAATTTTCCCATCTGGAATCTTCACTCTGAAATTTCTCTTGCAGGTGACCAGTTGTCTCTGTCTGCCCATTCCTTCTGTAAGTATAGTGAAGAATATAATTTTGACCTTGGGTTTTTTAGGTTTGTTTTTACATAAAAATAAGTTGCTTTATTTACTATTTAATGTTATAAATAGTGGTTTAATTCAATTGTTACAGATTAGTGTTCCCTGTTAAAATCACATTGTTACAAATTACTCCCTTTTTTTTTTTTTTTTTTTTTAAGATGAGCTTTCACCATGATGGCCAGGCTGGTCTTGAGCTCCTGACCTCAGGTGATCCACCCACCTCGGCCTCCCAAAGTGCTAGGATTACAGGCATGAGCTGCCGCGCCTGGCCCAAATTACTCCCTTTTAAAGCTATGATCTTGAAATCTTATATTACGAACTTTTTTTTTTTTTTTTGTATTTAGTTAACTTTATGCCTCTTGGGAAGTTTAAACACTTCTCAACATTAAATAAAAGAATCTTGAGGCCGGGCGCAGTGGCTCAAGCCAGTAATCCCAGCACTTTGGGAGGCCGAGGCGAGCGGATCACGAGGTCAAGAGATCCAGACCATCCTGGCCAACATGGTGAAACCCTGTCTCTACTAAAAATACAAAAATTAGCTGGGCGTGGTGGCGTGTGCCTGTAGTCCCAGCTATTCAAGAGGCTGGGGCAGAATTGCTTGAACCCGGGAGGTGGAGGTTGCAGTGAGCGGAGATTGTGTCACTGCACTCCAGCCTGGCGCCTGGCGACAAAATGAGACTCTGTCTAAAAAAAAAAAAGAATCTTGAATATCTTTTCAGATAGGTGGCCATGTGCATGATTAAATGAAGCTGGAACTAAGGATATAATAATTGCTATATGGCTCATATCGTATTGCTTCCTAACTTATTTGCTGATAACTCTTGGGTTGTGAAACAATGTAAATAAAATGATAACTTCATATTTTTTATTGGGCATGAATTACCTACCCGCTATGCCTCCCCCTCCCGCTTCCTCCCTTTCTCCTTACCTCCCTGTTGTCTGTCTAGCTGATGAGGGTGGCTGTTGGTTTGAATGCTGCCCTCTGGACAGATAGAGGATCTGGGGTTGTGGGTGGAAGGAGGACTTCCAGAGGGTCACTGCCCACTCTGGCAGAAAGGACGGGTGGCAGGAAAGTTCTGATTCCTGATTCAAACTTCTGATTAGGGTTAGGAGGATGTGCTTCACCAAGGTGCAGTGCCTTTTTCTTTCTCATGGAAGGCCTGGGAGAACCTGAGCTTCTTGCCCCAGCTAGGGTGAGATATCGCACCCATTGAGGTCCATCCGTTAGATGAGAAGAGGCCAGAGTGCCTTCTGGGGAGGAACCAGGCAGACAGCATGGCCCCTGCCCCTTGACGTACAGTCTGTGTTTTTAGCTGCTGCTGAAATACCAGCTGCATTCAACTGTCACATCCCATTAGCTGGTGTGGAAAGGCTTTTCCTCACTCTGCACTTTCAAACTTACAAGCCTTGAAGCACCTGTTGAAAAGAATACTCACAGCTCTTTCAGGGCTCATAGCCCTCATGTTTCCTGGATGGAACATACTGGAAATCTCCTCCAGGGGGTGTCACTGTAGAAAGATGGCATCCCTTTAACTACTGAAGAACACTTCCTACACTGGCAATGGACCTATCTAAAAATAATGCAAGTTTGAGTTACACTGATTAAATCACAAGCATCTCTATTACATAGCTCTTTGTGATATATTTTCAAAGTTCTCCTCAGACTGTTTGTTTTAATAAATTCTTACTATTTACCAGGACAACTGCACCAGACCATGCTTCAAGGAGGGACTGTCTCAGATGACCAACACCACAGTGCAAACAAGATACTCGCTGATTTTGAGTCGGGTGAAAAAATCGGTTCAAGTACTAGAGAACAAGAAGTGTCCAGTAAGTTTGTTTTTACGTGTAATATGTTCTGGTTGGTGATTTCTATGTGAATCATGATGCCAGCCCTGTTTGAATGCAAAAGGATGATAAAGTTGGAGTTGATAGTTCAAGGCTGATGGAGATCTAAGAAATTTAATCAGAAGTAATAGAATTAAAGCGAGATTCAATGAAACAATAGAATTGAAGTGAGATAGACCATTGTTCCCCCTAGTTTTAAAAACACACTAATGGGGCCTTTACTTCTCTCCACTTATGGAATAATGAAAGAACCCTTTCTGAGTGTAATTAGAAGCTACAATCTGGAGAATCAGGGATGTAGTTCACATAACACTAAATTAGCCTAGAGATTCAATTTACTAACCGAATGGGTGTTGCTAAAAGAGATATTTTTTTCCTGTTGTTTAAAGAGGGTTTTTGTTTTTTGGTTTTTTGGACAGAGTCTCGCTCTGTTGCCCAGGCTGGAGTGCAGTGGTATAATCTTGGCTCACTGCAGCCTCCACCTCCTGGGTTCAGGTGATTCTCTTGTCTCAGACTCCCGAGTAGCTGGGATAACAGGTGTATGCCACCATGTCCGGCTAATTTTTGTATTTTTAGTGGACTAGGTTTCACCGTGTTGGCTCAGCTGCTCTTGAACTCCTGACTTCAAGTGATCTGCCTGCCTCAGCCTCCCAAAGTGCTGGGATGACAGGTGTGAGCCACCACTCCCTGACCTGGATTAAGAGGGTGTTTAAGGTCAATGCACCCAGGTCAAGGTGGAAGCTTGCCACTCGTCCTGAATGCCCATCCACAGATCCTCTTCTTCAGCATATACCTTAATCCCTAATAGCAGAGTGGGGTGGCGGGTTGGATGGGGTGACCTCCCTGCCTCTTTTAGGTGTTAGCATCTCCATGCAAGATCATAGAAGGCTGAAAGTCCTGTGCTCAGATGTTTAGCTGCATGTGTTTCTACCATCAATAGCATTTAGTTCTAAGTGCTTCATATATGCTGTCTCACTGAATAAATACATACCTTAGGGACAATTATTCAATTTACCACTCTCAGTGAGGTCAACTAATTTGCCTAAGGCTGCATATTTAATAAGTGGCAGAGCTGAGATTTGAACTGAGGTCTATTTGACCTCAGAGCCCCGTTCTTAGCCATTGTGCTGTCAAATGACCTTGGAAAGACAACCTAAAAGGATAATGATACCATTTTAGGCCTCAAAGAGTCCCCAGAAAAGACTTTCTCTAATGGGGAGATTTAGGGCCACTTGATAGGGGGGTGTGTGTGTGTGTGTGTGTGTGTGTATAGACCCCTGAAATCCAACTTGAAGTCAACCACCTGCGCTGTCTTTACACCACGTGAGCTAGCCTGGACCTGACCACCTGTTTGTTCTGGGTCTCAAGCCCCTTCCCTGCCCATCCACACACTCCTTCATGCCTGACTCTGGCTCTCAGCAGGTTGGCTCCAGGGCTGCTTGGCTCTACATCACTCTGTCCTTATCAACTTTCATCCCCACAGTATTTCTCCTGTGAACAGCCATGCAACCAAACCGTGGCAGGCAACGTGCTGACATTTCTGAAGAGCCTCCTGGAAGTTTTCCAGAAAGAAAAGATGAGAGGAATGGGAGGCAAAATATGAAGATGAAATATTATTTATTCTATTTATTCACTTTAAAAAGTTTTCTCTTTAAGTTGCTACAATAAAAAAATCCAGTAAGCTAAGTCAAAATCAGTTGCAATCATTTGTTTAAAATTATGTATCTTTATTTTGAAACAAATATATATGGGGGGAAACAACATGAGCTGGTCCCTAGGCAATTATTCATTTCTTGCTGCTCAGAGCAAAGAAAGCTACAAGCGTTGTGAAGGGGAAAAATAGATCAGAGACTCCTGTAGTGGTAAGAGTTCTGATGCTGAATACAGCCCTCAGGCTCACAGGCTGTGGCTGGGGCTGCAGGGGGCTGCAGGGAGCAGTTACTAAGGGTGTCTGTGGGGACCATCTGAGGGTTGCCGCTAGGGGAGGCTGAAGGCATGTCTGAGGTAGGGAGGCAGGGGGCCATGCCAAGAGGGCTAGGGTCCTGAGAAACTGGCCGTGTGCCTAAAACAGGAGACGGCAGCAGTTTGCAGGTGGGAGACTGCTCAAGAATGTGCGCATGCAGAATAAATAGTTAATAATTAAGTGCTTCACCCACTAGTTCGGTTAGGAAGTAGATATTATTATTACAGTGTTTCTGTTCTGTAGATACTGAAACCAAAGCTTAGAAAGTCTGGATGGCATTCCCAAGATCCCACAGGTGGAGAGATTTAGAGGAAGATTCACCCCAGCCCTCTCTACTTCTAAACCCTTTGCTGTTTGCATTCTGCCTCTTCTCATTCTCTTTATACCCAGGGTGTACATTGTGCTTCTTCCGACCACAGCCTGAGGGTAAAATAGACGCACCAGAATTCCAGGCCACACTCTCATATCCAGAAACTTAGGGAGTCTGACAGGTTTCAGAATTCAAGCTTTTTAGCCTTTTATAAAGTTGAAACAATCCATGCGCCATATATTACATAACACCCATAGCAGGGCCTGGAGCAAGATTCCATAATTAAACATATCAATCCTGTAGCAGTCACCCAAATGGTGAAGTTTTGCAGCCAAACGAGTCCTTGAGTTTTCAGAGCTATTTAGATTTCAGAATCATGATAAGAAATTGGTAAGCTGCATTAACAAAACAGCCTAGGTCTAGCTCATGCCCTACTTACTAAGGGAGCGAGGCACTCCCTCCAAGACTTTTTATCTGGGGCTCAGCTGGGTGTCTCCAGGAGGGATGGAGGTTTCTGTAGCTCCCTGGACGGCAGCCACCTGGAGTTCCAGGCAGCAGCTGCAGCGCCTTCTCTCCTCCTCTCCTCCATGTGAGTTTTCTGAATGACTGGCCCCAGACATAGTTGCATCATGTGACACTGTGTGGTTTACCACCTACAGCACAGGGAGACACCCAACTCAGCAATGCTCACCCCAAGCAGGATCACAGCAGGGACAGATGCTGGTGGCTGGTGACGGTTTCAGAATACAACTCAGAAATGTGGTGTGTTGCCAGAGGAGACGGGCAGAGACGAGCTTCCACTCACTGCTGCAGATTAATCACCAGAGTAGTTTGGTGCTGTCCCTCCACTTTTCTGCAAAAGTCACATAATCTGCAGTGTTCACTCCTGCAGACAAGCTCCAAGGAGGGTTTACTTACAGTGAAGTGTGCAATAATTATCATCTCTGTGGCAGGAGAGTTGAGATTCATCAAGAAGCCGCCCTGGAGAAAGGAGAACCAACATTTAGTGTTTACTCTGTACCAGGCACTCTGCTGAGCCTATTTTGTAGACTGTCTGGTTGGATCCTCACAACAACGCCACGAGATATTTATATAATTGTTGTATGTAATTTTTCCCACTGCGCAAATGAGATAACTAGGCCCAACGGGGTTGCATAACTTGGCCAGAAGCATGTTGCTCACAAGCGGTTAAGTTGCTACCCTCGCCAGGTTGCCAGGCCCCGGGCAGAGCTGTTTCCAGTAGATTCCAGGCCAAAGCACACACTGCTGGCCAAAGCCAAGCCAAGATGTGGCCAGCCATAAAGTTGGCTTGTCCATCTCTCCATCCCTCCCTTCCTCTGTCCATCCACCCAGTTTGAAGCAGGAAGATGCTGTGAGGTCTCAACCTCACCGTTCCTCTCCTCCCATTGCCACATTTCGTCACCCTGTTTCATTGATCCCAGACCAAGACCTCCCTTTCTCTTCAAAGGGAGGCCTCAGCAGAAACACAAAGAGGACCCAAAGGGCTTCATTCTTTGTTTTTATCACCTTACAAAGATGGCTTTAGCTAGGCACAGTGGCTTATGCCTATAATCCCAGCACTTTGAGAGGCTGACACAGGCAGATCACCCGAGTCCAGGAGTTTGAGATCAGCCTGGCCAATATGGTGAAACCCAGTCTCCATGAAAAATACAAAAATTAGCCGAGCATGGTGACATGCAACTGTAGTCCCAGCCACTAGGAGGCTAAGATGGGAGGATCGTTTGAGTTCAAGAGGTCAAAGCTGCCATGAGCCGTGATTGCACCACTACACTCCAGCCTGGGCGACAGAGCAAGACCCTATTTAAAAAACAAAAAAAACCCAAAAAGATGGCTTCATTGAGATATGCTTCATATACCATATTCAATACAATTCACCCATTGAAAGTGTATAATTCAATGGATTTTAGTATATTGGCATGTTGTGCAAACATCACTATACTGTATCATATCATCTGTAAATAGAGGTAGTTTACTTCTCTTTTTCCAATTTGGATGACTTTTATTTCATTTTCTCGCCTAATTTCTGGCTAGAACCTCCAATACAATGTTGAATAAAAGTTGTGAGAGTAGACATTCTTGTTTTGTTCCTGATTTTAGTGGGGACGAATCCAGTCATTCACAATTAAATATTAATATGATGTGGGCTGTGGACTTTTCATAAATGCTTATTAGGCTGAGAAAATTCCCTTTTATTTTCAGTCTGTCAAGCACTTTTATCATGAATGAGATTGGATTCTGTCAGATTTTGCCCTTATTGGTGTAGAGGCTATTGACACAGAGGTTAATTCTTGCCTTTAGAAGTTCTAACGGTAACTCTCCCAGCCCTGTGATAGGAAGTGACTCCTTGGGCTGTGGAAGAGAAGTCAGAGAGGAGGGGACGATGGCAGACACAGCTGAGTTCCCTAGAGAAGGGCTGTCTGCCTGACCCCCAGCAGAGCCTCGGGGTAGGGTGCAGAACTCCAGGGGATGGTAGAAAACCAAGAGTGAAGGGCAAATGAGCCGCGTGCCCTGAACGCCCTGGGAGATGGCATGAAAAGATAATGCCTCTTGCCACCACACGTAAGATGGGTTATAGGGAGGACCACCCACAGGCCCTAGGAAGGTGAGCTTGATGCAGCCCCCCGAATAGTTCCAATGGAGAAACCACAGATGTTTATACAGGACAGAGAGGAGCACTGATGTGTCTTGGAGGGTGATAAGGCTGGAGAGGCCTTGGGATGGGTATATATGTGGACCACGTGTCAGGGACCAAATGGGAGTGAAGATGCTTCTTCAGAAGCCGCCCTAGAGGGAAAGCCATGCCCAGGACTAGCCAGGAAGAACACCAGGGTAGGACAGAGCATCTCCCAGGACCCTGAAGCCTCTCCCGATTTAAAGCCAACCCCAGGGGAGGGTGGAGAAGGAAAAAATCTTGAACTGAGCATTTAACTTGGACTTTCTAAGTTTTACCCTGAAATAGCAAAATTATTTTTTTCTGTTGTCAGCTTGAAAAAAAATTTCAGTTAACAAAAAATAAAGCAAGCTTTATTTATTTGTTGCAGACCTGAGGATGTGATTCAATCACTCAACAGACACTAGTAAGTGCGCAGTGAGGAGCAGGCCCTGGGCTCAGTGTGCGGTGAGGAAGGCGCTGCCGCTGTCCTCAGGGTCCACGGGTGCAGAAGCGAGGAGAAACGTGGTCGGTACTGAGAAAAGAGGAGAGGCACGGGGATGTGGGGCTTGAGACTTGAGGGCGTGGCTCACTGGCCCCTCCCCAGGCCCAGCCAGAGGAGCGAAGCAAAATCTCTCTGGATGGTTTCTGGCTCCGTGGTGTTCATGGTCTGTACTTCTCTGCTGGACCAAACATTTCCTGGAAACCTCTTTGATGCCAGCCTAGCAGAGTGGGCATTGGGGGTCAGAACCTTGGAAGGCTTGAATCAATGACTCATGAGGCATCTCAGGCATTAGACGGGCCACGTCAGTGTCTGCACCATCCTAGCCCATGCTTGCTAACTGGTGTCCACTCGGAGGTCCAAAGGCCAAACCTTTGCAGCTCTCAGGGCTTCACATGCAGAGATGAGGGAACACCGGAGTCACCCTGTGTTCACCTCCTGGAAAAGCAAACAACCCAGACTCAGAGAAGAAGGCAGGCAAAGAACAGAAACCAGAAAAATCACACCGTGCCCCTCTTCCTCCAGCCCCTGTTTTGCACTTTACAGTTTACAAAACCACTTTTGCCCTTGATTCTTATGAAAGCTGTGCAAGTTAGGTAAGGGAGAGCAGTGTGTCCATTTTACAGAAGGCTCAGGGGCGCCGATGCCTGCAAGAGCACGCAGGTAGCCGATGGCCCACCTGTAACGGGAATCCAAGGGGAAGGTCTCCCTCCTGTGCAGTTCTTTCCACTACAGAGAAGGAAAAGGGCAACACCACGGGAGATGGAGACACCCAGCAAACAGGAAGAGAAGTGTCACGGGGCCCTGGTGCTCTCCCCTCAGGGCCAAGGTCTTGCACCCCCAGACGCGGACTCCTGCGGAGGGTTTGGTTGACCTCTGCTGCCACCAAGTGGCGGTTCTGCTGGGTATCAGCCTTCGGGTGAGGGTTGTTTTTTTTTTCCTTTAGGGCAGGAGTTCTCAAAGAGATCCCACGAGGTCAAAACTATTTTCATAGACCACTAAGATGTTATCTGCTCTTTTCAATCTCATGTTCTCACAAGCGTACAGTGGAGTTTCCCAAAGGCTACATTGCAAGAGATAACCCATAGACTAAAAGCAAAAGCAGACAGGGGAACAATTTCCCTCTGTTTAAGCCAGACTTAGCCGCAAAAAGAGAAAACAATGCAAGTCTTCTAGTTAATTATGTTGATTTAGAAAGAATCGCTATTTATATAGAATGTTATTTATGTAAAATGTCATGGGTTTATTATTATACCTAAATGGATAAATATTGTTGAAATTGCTTGAATTTCTGGTAAATGTTGGTATATATATGCAGATCTTCTTTGCATATATATACTTAATAATTTTTAGGAGTGAAAGAGGCTGCTATTGAGAACTGCTGCTGTATATGGCAATGGTTTTTGTTCTTCTTTTTATCATTCCTAGTAAGGCAAATTGGCCAACCCTGAAGTCCCCCAACTCCAGGGCACAGACACCAAAACTGGTGCTTGGCTTGGAATTCTGTTCTGTTTTCATCCTTCTTAAAAATAGAATTCCATTTGTTTAATGACTTTCCCGATCATGACACAGAAATTAATGCCTGATGCTAAGCTTCCTGAGGGCAGGCTCCCTGCCATTTTCACTCAATACCTAGAACAGCACTGGGCAGTGTCAGACTATACACACACACACACTCACACACATGAGTGTGCACACACACACATACATATATATTTGGCTAAATAAAACCATAATGTGTTGATGGGGGAAAACTCCCAAGTTGTTGACCCTAACTATTCCACAAGATTGCCCTCCAGAAAAGTTGAAGCAGAACTGTTGCTGGCTGACCCCTCCCAGTTCTGGCTACCACATGAGATTTGCTTGGGTTGGAGCCAGTTTCTTCATTAAGGCTGAGTTTCATTCATCACAGCCCAGGTGTTCCTGGGTGGGAGTGAGGGTGCAGAAGGTGTGCTGAGGCAGTGTCTGCCCAGCATGGAGGAGGGCGGGGGTGGGGAGCGGTGGCCGGCGCTGTTATTCAGAGCCAGGCTGAGGCTGGGCAGCGAGGCAGAGCCAGCCTGCAGCCTGAAAAACAAGTGCCCAGCAGGGAGCCCTAGCTCTGCAATAAGATGTGCTTTTATTTTAAGAAATTATAAAAACAATGTGTACATGCTGGAAAAAATCGAAACATTGTAGTAATCGCCATCATCAAATCACCATCATTATAGTGATGTACAAAGAAATCACCATCATCAAAGTGAGAACTAAAAGCCTTCTCCCAATCCTACATCCCAGAAATAGCCACTATTAAATTCGGTGTGTACCCTCCCAGAGTTTTTCATTGCCCATGTAGTTACACATATATAATATATATTTTTAAATGAAAATGAATAATATCATATACTTTATTCCGCCCTTCCATTTCTGCACTTACAATGTTGCTGACATATTTCCATGACAATATATTTAAAGTCCACCTCATTCTTTTTAGTGGCTGTGTGATACTATTCTAGAGTATGGATGCATCTCAATTTGTTTAACTCCCTCTTCTATTGATAGGCATTTAGAAAGTTTCTGAATTTTCATTATTACAAGCAATTCTCAATTAACATGGTCATGCTTGCATTTTTGCCCATTAATTTATGCTTCCTTTATTCTAAACGCTGTTTGTGCTTGCTGCTATGCTGAATCTAAGACTTGGTACAACTCAGTCCTGGCCGTGAAGGTGGGCACAGTCTGGTGAGAAAGAGAGGGCACACAGACATGACTGTAGCACAGGGAGGGACACAGTGCCAGAGGGGTCATGTCGCTGGAAGGGCCATGGATGCTGCTGGGAGAAGAGACAGAGAGAGAATCTAGGAAGCCCAAACACCTAAGGGCTTAAAGCATCTGAGCTGGGCTGAAAACAGGGAGCATTCCTGTGTCTGGTGATGCTGGGGGTAAGAGTGTCCTATAGGTTAAAGAAAAGCACAGAGGCAGGGAAGCCTAGAGGGTGCTGGGCAGACAGCAGCTGGCCCAGCAGGCTGGTTGGATCACTTGGGAATTCTTTCAGCAAACATTTAAATGCCCATTATATGCCTGGCACTGGACAGAATGAGGGAAATGATGGGAGCACAGAGAGCCTGGACCAGAGCAATGGGAGGTGAGTCCAGAAGGGCAGTTCTGATGTGGTTCATAGGAGGCCTTCAATAGCAGTTTGAGACTCCACACTTATGTGCCCCAACAACTTTATCTTTTTCACACCACAAAATAGCTATCATCATGGCTGCTGGCGATGTTCCCTGGGCTGGACAGCAGGGGAGTGTAGCCTCAGGAAGATTATCAAATGTGATTGGTGGTAAAGTCCTGAGCTGGGGCTCAGTTATGTTGGAGCCTCAGTTTCTTCATCTGTAAACTGGATCAGCATGCTTCTCTCTGCTTACCTCCTCCTATTATCAAGAGGTGCCGTGATGATTAATAGAAACTAGGAAAGGCTCAGACACCTGAAGAAAGTGGTTGGTGCATCTCAGCCTCATCAGGAGCATCCAGTAGAAGACCCCAGTTGGCCTTCTGGACACAGCACCACTGCTAAACAAACTATGCAACCATGCCTAGCACCGGGAAATGGTCCAGTTGAGGCAGACTTAAGAAACACATTCTAGAATGTGTTAGAGCAGAGACTTCAGGTCTACCCAGGGATGAACCAGGTGACAGAAACATCTCTCCACTCTCATCCTCTGTGCCCACCCAGGCCCAGTGAGGCTGGAGCAGACAGGCAGGCTTGTCTCTCCAGTCAACAGAGCCTCTCCAATGCACCAGAATGGCGTGCCACTGGAGTCCCTCGTGGCTGTTCCCACCACCTAGGTCAGCACCTGCTCAACAAATGTTTGCTGACTGAACAAATGAATGAATATCCCACTGCTGGAGGGTGGGAAGCTTGAACTGCAGCCTACAGAGATGCCCAGGGTACCCTGCAGTCCTAGAGGCTGTGAAGAGAAAGATTGAGGAGGGCAAGCTGATGGTTTTATTTCAAGCAGGGAACCCTCCGCTCCACGAACAGGTTTTACACCAAAGAGACTGAGCACTTTCAACTTGTTTGCACCATAGCATTGCTTTTGTCTTGGGTCTGTTAAGGCAGAGAATTTTCAGACATGCCAAATCACTCAAAGACAGGGGATGGTGGGGGAACAGGGTAGTGGATAAACCAAGGAAGACCTTTTCAAGGGAAAGAAAAAAGAACAAATTTGGGGGCATTTCCTGCACTGGGATTTAAGCCAGGGATGGCAAATAGATTTATTTTGTATGACAGTTCTGCGCAGCTGGTGGTGGCTGCCAGGGCACTGTGCTGTGGACTCTGCAGCGCCATTCAGCTCATCAAGAAAGGGCTCTGTGATTGGCTGGGAATGCTTGTTGTGGGCATAGAATTGGGAGAGGCTGCAGGGACTCAAGCCACGTAACAGTAAAATATTAATGGCCTCTCCACGTGGCTCTAGTAGGGAATAAAATTTAGAACAATGAAGTCACTTTGGAAGCCAGACTGTGGACCAAGTATTTTGTTTTGTTTAGTTCTCCATGCAAAAATAAGGCCCAGAGAGTGCCCACCCCAACCAAGCTAAGGGCCAGCCTCTCTGAAGCAAGTCACCAACATGTGTCACTGCTCAGGGTGGGAGTACCCCTAGGTTTCTGTCCCTCATTGCCCTTTTCATCTGCTATGCCCTCCCCTGCTGACCTTAGGCATCTGGGAAAAAAGAAGCCAGGCTGCCCCTGTCAGTTTCTCTCCTCACCTGTGTGAAGGGCGTTTCCCTCTGGGCCTGTAATACCCACAGAGGCCTGAACAGAGAGAGGAATGACAGTGGCCAGGTGCCTCTCTTGGAAATCAGGCAAAGGCATCTGCTACAGAAACAATGTAAAGAGGTTTTTAATGCTTTTATTTGGAAACTTAGAGCCAACTCCAGCTCTTCCGTGAATTCCCAGTGAGTTTACAACAGCCATGGGGGCAGAGCCAATTTAATCTAGTTTTGTTTTGTTCTGGTCTGTTGTTACCCGGTGCAAATCCAAAACCAAAATAGTTGATCAGTTGACCAATGGTCAGTTGCATCCCTCCAAGGCTAGAGCTCCACTGCCCCAGCCAGGGTGAGGATCAGAGTGCTTGTGAAGGAAGGAAGAAGGGGTTCTGAGGACAGCGTGCTTGGCTGAAAGCCCACCTGGTGGGAAGTCCATCTTTCTCTTCCGTAAATCACACCATGGGTTCTGCAGACACTTTTGCATTGACCTGTTAATGGAATGAAGCCCTGGGAAAAAGGAGGAAAGAAAAGAACGTCATCTAACTGCAGTCTTGAAATCTTGGATCTCGGGGTCAAACAACCCATTTGGAGACTGGGTATGTGAAGCACCAAGAGGCAAAGTACAGACAGGCAGAGGCTCTCAGGGTTGCCAGGGCTACTTGTAAATGTTCAAAAAAGGTATAAAAAGGTATCATAAGAAGACTGTATCTTCTTTCCTTGAACATGGGTTTTCCTGAAACTGAAGGTAGGCTAATGAGGTCTGGAGGGCGCATGTCAGGACAGAGGGCAGGCCAGCATTATTCCAGGAAGCTCTGGGGGTCTGGTCTTGGTGGACAGGTAGGGATGGCAGAGTTAGATTCATGAGCCACAGACAAGTCTACGAGCCAGCCACTGCTGAGTGGATGAGATACCACTTCTACCACCAAAGGTTACTGATCTTCCTGCACGGGACCTAGAGGAGTTGGGGGAGATCTCTGTGCCTGGCTGTTGGAAGGCACCTGGTGCTGCTGGAGCTGGGTCATCTATCTCCTGCAAGCTTTTAGAAACAATTCTCAAGTCATTCCTGCCATCTGTATCCAGGAACTCTTGAGATGGTCCCCACCCTGCCACTTCTTAGGGACTGCTTGCCTCCCTAGATCTCTAATATACGCCGTCTCACTCTGTCCTGGGTCTAGACAATGTGGGAGGCATTCAAAGAGTGGGTGTGACTGCTGCCTGACCATGGCCTGCCCCAAATCTCAGAGCTACTTGGTGAATTAAGAGCCAGTCTCATTAAAAGGCCTTAGTGTTTTGGGTTAGAGCAGGAAGTTGAATGCCAGGGGCAAGACTTGTTTAAGATGAATCTGCAGATGGGTGACCGGGAACCTCCCTCTCCCACCAGGAGGCAGCAGCCTCCTCCCTGCCTTAGCAGTCCTCCCTCCTAAGGCAGATAGCCAGCCATGCTCCTCATAAGAAAGAGCGCTTTCAGAAAGAAAAGCTTCCACTGGGGTTGGTCACTGCTTGTGAAAGGCCAAATGCAGGACAATCGTGATTGGCTTGCTAGAAACTTCCTCCTTTGTCCTGAAGCAGTTAATCACCAGGCTGGTCACAGTGGCAGGTACGACAGGTTGGGCAGGCATCCAGCCACTCTGAGATCTGGGAGGTCTTGGCATTAAAACCATCTTGTAGCTGAAGATTTCGTGACATGGGAAAATGGTCCCAAACTACTAAATGGGAAGAGAGGGCTGTAAAACACTGTGTAGAGCAGGATCCCGATTTGGAAATACACATAAGACAGCCTTGGAAGGATAATAACAAGGTCTTGTGATGACAGGTCTTGTTATTTTGTTCTTTCTGTTTATTTGAATTTTCTATATTTTTCTACAACAAAAATGCATGGCGTTTATTATAGGATTTTAAAGAAATTACTTTTCTCTGTTAAAAGGCGGAATGGCCAATATCTGAGCACAGCTCTGAGAATAAGACAAATTCCTTCCCTGTCCTGGACATCACCCAAATGCAGTAACTCTTCACTCAAGATGTTTAATTATGCAAACTGTGTTGCTACCCTTTTCCTTTTATAAGAAAGGGCAAAAAGCCAGAAAAGCTGTGAATGTTGCCACTTTAGCAAAAAGTGGAGTGTTTTATTTGAAGCCAGCTTCTGGGGCTTGTCCTGGGCTCACTACAGTCAGCCTGATTGGTCAGCTCCCGCCCTTTGCACAGGTTCTGGCACTGCCCATGCACCACGGCAGGGCTCTGCTGTCCCGAGAATGAGAATGCCCCTGCCAGCTCACAGGGGAGGCAGCAGTGAGGTTTTAGAGACAAAGATCATCCTTCCTAAGAGAGTTTGTGGTAACCAAGGCTGAGTCAAATGGCCTCTTGGTCGACTAGAAAGTTCAGTCCACCCCTACTTTGTCTTCTGGGCTTTCCAGGTAGCCAGTTTGGGACCAGATAAAGAGCAATGAGGAATAAAAAGCACAGGAGGAAGAGGAGGCCTGCGGGGATACAGGGAGCTGGTTATCTACCATCCAAAAGCTCTGCTGAGTGGTCTTCTGTGTGCTGGGCTCTGTGCCAGGCACCATCAGTGCAAAGGTGGGGATGGCTGCAGCAGCCCTGCCTGGGAAGTGAGGGCGTACTCTGGCACTTAGGATGCAGTGGGGGTGGGGGTGGGGGATGGTCTGCAGAAGGCACGACTCACCCCAGCTGAGAAAGCAAGCCGGCATCCTGGAGGAGGAGACTTCTACAGCCTGGGTGACAAAGAGCTGGTGAAGCCAAGAACAAGCGGGGAAGGAGCGAGAAGAGGATGTCAGGCAGAGGGACCAGCCTGAGCAAAGACCTAGGGGCAAGAGAGAGGGCGGGACATTCAGAACAGTGGTGAGGGATGAGGCCAGAGGAGGCAGTGTGAAGGCTTTTTATCTACATGGTAATGGAGAGCCAAGTAGGGCGTGTGAGCATGGGAGTCAGATTTCTGTCTTTAGAAGAGTCCTCAGGCTACTGTGATCTTTCTGCAATGAGAAAGAAAAAGAAAGAGGGTATGGGAGGCAAGAAATGGTGGCAGAGACCTATCCTCTAGGGCTCTGGGAGCCTGTGGGTGGCTCTGAGTCAGGCTCAGCTCAGTAGGGAGGTGGGGAGACGGCCCCTGCAGGTTTCCTGGTTGCAGTCCTCACCTATGAGCCTGGGTCACTGCGTCTGCACAGTGAAGGTAAAAGCCCTTCTCTGCAAGGGGTGTTGAAGCTGCTGTATGGAAAGATGGATAGGTGAGCTGTCTGGAAACAGGCACATTCTGTGCCAGACTCAGTCCCTGGGGACCCAGCATACCACCGTCACTGGTGGGCATTTCTGAACTGCTGTTTGATGACAAGAAGGATGGCCCCGGCCTACCACAGATTAGATATGTGACAAACGACAGGACATTTCAGAAGGTCACAACATTCTCATGACAAAAAAAAAGAGTTTCAACTTTCCAGGAGGCACAACTGGCCAGGATGGAAGCACACTGACCTGGCGCTCATGGGCTCGTCACGGTGTGGTCCCCGCGGATAGCCTGCAGTGACAGCTCGTACCCAAGGAACATGGCCGCGCTCATGGGGAAGCCCCGCACCGCGTTCACAGTGATGCCTCTGAAAAACACCTTTGCACAGGGGCCCGGTTATTGCAGGGGACTGACCCACGCCCTCTGCAGGGCCACCGAGGAGCAATAGAGAACGGCTCGTGGTGGGCCGTTCCACCACCTGGCACACCCAGGCCCCGTTCCTGGACAGAGCCCAGAGGACCTGTGTAGGCAGAGATCACACAGGGAAGTTCCAGTCACGCCCTGCCCTGACCCATGTCATGCCTGATAGTGCTTTTCCTCCCAGACCCTGATACACATGCACTAAACACTACAGGCAAGCTGTTGGGCCTGGCAAACACCTACATATGCTTTTTAAATTGCCCTCTCTCTCTCTTCTTCTCTCATGTGTATACACACATGCACACACACACGTGCACACACACACACACACACACACACACACACACACACACACATAGATGCATACACATGATCCTCGGGAATCTGGAAGCCCTAAGTAGACAGAACACCCAGCCATGCCCATTCACTGTGGTGGGGCTTCACAGGACATCCCCAAAGTGGTAGAGAACAGAACTGGAGCTGTGCTTAAGACTCTGCAGACATGGTTTGAGGCACAGCTTTCCCATTGAGAAGCTGTGTTACTTGGGCCAGTGGTAAACTCTCTGGAACTCAATTTTCCCAACTGTAAGAGGGGGTTAATAAGAGAATTGACCTGATAAGGATGTTAGAGGGACTAAATGAGGTGAGGCTTTTCCAGCACTTGCACAGTGCCTGGCGTACAGTAGAAGCACGCCTTAAATACTGATTACCATCATCACCCTCCTTGTTCTTATCAATGGTCTATCAGCTAAGAGGGAGTAGGACTCAATCTCAATCTCCATCACCAGGATGCATGCTCAGGAAGAACGGCCTGTGCTGATGAGCTGATAACTCTGCCTTTGCTGCTCCATGACACCTATATTTGTCTTCCATCTCTAGGGAGCATTATGTGATGCTTCCCAAACACTGCCCATGATCTTTTTTTCCTACCTCAAGCTTCTTGCATGGTATTGGGTGTCAGCTCCTAAATGTGATGTGGTTCCAACCCTCAAGCAGTTATAACCTATTAGTGGAGATAAGCCCCACTCAGGAACAATCACAACATGACCCAGAAAATGATGAGAGCAGATAAGAGCTTTGGCGAGGGGGACGGTGCAGAGGAGCCGGCCTTTAATGCATCCTCTGGGAGAAACAACCATCTAAAAGCAGGTCCCCACAAAAATGTAAGTGACTTGAGAACTGTCAGGCACAAATCGAAACCTACTCTACTTCGTGTATGATTTTCTAAGTTTGAGAAACAGAGCTGGTCATTTTTAAAAAGTAGAAACCAGCCCTTTGCCCTTCCCCAGTTTCCTCAGTCTCTGGGCACTGTGGTATCACAGTTGGTGCAGGCCTCTGTCACTGGCTCCGATATCAGGTGACCTTCCTTGGGGAGAGGTGCCTGCACCTCACAGCGGCCTCCAGGGTGCAGCGTGGCCCTGGGAAAGGAGCTGATGGACAAGGATCCCTAGGGAGGAACAAGTGGCTCAGCCAAGCCCTCGAGCTGTTCAGCCGAGGTGCAAGCGAGATCCTGGTAACATTAGCACTCTTCCCTAACGTCTGACCTTTCTGAAATTCCACAGGCTCATCCACAGTGACTGAATAACAGCCAGCAACTGGGTCAAACTCTGAGAGGAAAATTCCATGCCCAGTGCCCACAGAGGCTCCCCTGTGGGTCTGGGCTTGGCACTCATCTGCAAGGTGGAGGCAGGCAGCACCCAGCTTGGAGTGTGAGCCTTCTGTCCCACAGCACCGGGCCTTGCAGGAGCTGTGGGTCACTTCTGGCAGCTGTGGCCTGCTCTGCTGCAGAGCCCATGGAAGGCAAAGTGCAGACCTGCCAGCTTTTACCCAGAGCTTCCAGAGCATACGGACTCCAGACCGAGCCCCTCTTCACTTCCACCCTACAAAGCCTCAATGGCTCCTTATGGCCTAAGGTCAGGTCCACACCCTTCCCTGGCTTGCAAGGACCCACATTCTCTCCCTTCCACTTTCTCTGGGCAACCTCTCACACCTGACACTCTGGGCAGGTTAACAGCCTGTCATTCCTCTGAGGGGCCAGCCTTCTTCCTCCACAGAGCCTCTTCTGGTCCCCTCTGCCTGGAGTGCTTCCCAGGCCTGGCTTGCAACCTGGCAGTGTCCCCATGGTCACCTCCAGATGGATGATGGCCCCTCACCTTCTGTGCACTCAGTGTCTCCCCATCACAGCACTCCTCACACTGTTCTCCAAGTGTCCCTGACTTATCTGTCAGGAAGAACAGACAACAGGGGTGAGGGTGGGGTTAGCCATCACAGTCAGGGCAGTGAATGCAGGGCTGTGTGTGTGGTTTGCCTCTGAAGCCCCAGCCCCTGCAAGCACTTAGCCCAGAGTAGACCTTTCATAAACACATTAAGTGAACCAGTGAATGAATGGATGGATGGATGAGTAAATGAATGAATGAATGAATAAATGAACTTTTGGACATGAAAGAGCCTCTGAACTGAAAGAGTCCTGGTGGCTGCAATTGGGGGGTTCCTAGAGTGGTAGGAAGCCTCTGATTCCCCAGGGACGGCACCCCAGGGCAGCTGGCCCTGGTGCCTCCAGAAGCTGTCTACCTAAAAATGCCCTCTGTCTTTCATCCAGCCTCATCTCACTGCCACAGCCCCTCCATAGCAGCTGCTTCCACGGAGCCAAGAATATCAAGGTGCTTCACCTGCCTCATTATTTCAGATGACAACTCTCCAACTCAGAGCTATGACCCACGTAGCCCAAGACAACCATCACAGCAGGCAGAGAATGGCTCCAAAACTACCAGGCTTTTCTTCTGTTTCTACTTGGGGGTACCCTGACAAGTCCTTGGACTTTTGATTTTCCCTGCCACAAAGGCTGCACCACTGATCATCCCTAAGTGGGTTACAAAGAACTACTCAAATTGGTCTCCATCATCATGATTAATGCCTTTCTAATTCTTTACTGTCACCAACTTCTCCTTCCCTAGGAAGGTAAGAACAGGTTGGATGATGATGGGTTTGGGGCTTTGCGATCTGCCTCTGCCAGCCACAGCCAAGAATGCTTGGGGAGGAATGCTCCATATGGCCAGAGCCCAAGCCAGCTGGGAACTGGGGGCAACCCTGGGGCACTGGGAGAATCCTCTCTACCTCCTCCTCCTGCAGCTGCTAGAAAACTGCCTTTGAATGGCCGGGCACGGTGGCTTATGCCTATAATCCCAGCAATTTGGGAGGCCAAAGTGTGGGGATCACAAGGTCAGGAGATTGAGACCATCCTGGCCAACATGGTGAAACCCCATCTCTACTAAAAATACAAAAATTAGCCGGGTGTGGTGGTGTGTGCCTGTAATCCCAGCAACTCAGGAGACTGAGGCAGGAGAATCGCTTGAACCTGGGAGGCGGAGGTTGCAGTGAGCCAAGATCATGCTACTGCACTCCAGCCTGGTAACAGAGCTAGACTCTGTCTCAAAAAAAAAATGCCTTTGAGACAACCTGATTGTTCTAGGTGGTGTGGTTATGTTTATGTTACTATTTATGTTCATAAGTAAACACATATATAAGCATACATAGATATATACATACACATATATTCTTGTATATACTGTAAATATTTTTGGAATGTATCATAAGAAACTTTACGGTAATTGCCTTTGAGGGAGGACAGGGACTGCAGGCAGGGCACGGAGACAGTACATCCTCATGTACTTTTAGAAGCTTCCTATGTTCATATGTTATCTATTTTTAACCAATGAATACAAATTTAGAAAAATTAACCTTGAATGGTCTGATCATGCTGTGGTTTACTCAAGCTGAGTATTATTATCTTGACTGAAAATCTGACTCTCATCCAACACTACAGATCAAATAGTATTGAGACGGAGAAACCAATCGTCTGAACTCAGCTGACTTCCAGGACTTCACTTTTCTTCAGAGAGCACAGTTACTTTCCAAGGAAATAATGTCAGCAATATATTTTGCCTCTACAGACTTTTTAGGAATTATGACACATTCATATTTGGGGAAGTAGACAAAAACATCTCAAATAAAAATAAATCATCTATTTGAAACACTTTTATATCTCTCTGCACTCACTGGCTAAATCACAAACTGCACTTCTGCTAAAAACAAAACAAAAGAAACAGAAGATACAAAAGACAATTGAGGCTGCACCAGGGCTGGGCTTCACCCTTCTGTCAGAACAGCTCTTGTTAAAAAATTTAAAAAGGAATTTAAAACAATGAGAATAGTGAAGCTCTGAGTTTATCCATCCTTAACACATAAAGACAGAAATCAAGCTTCCTCTGTATCACATCTCATACTAACCAGAGTCCCAGGGTCCAGCCTTTCCCCACTTGCTATGATATCCTGCTCTTCATTCCTGGGTACCACCAGGGTCTTGCTTAATGGGCAGTGACCAGAGGTAGATGCAACATTCCAGCTGTAATATGGTCAGGGCAGAGGCTTCCACCTCCCTTATCCTACCCACTATACTTCTATGAATGCAGCCTTGGGACAGGTCTCACTGTTGGCTCACTGCCATATTAGCTAATCAGAGCATGGGCTTTTTCTCTTTTGTTTACTGCTCTGTCCCCAGCTCCTAGAACTGTGCCTACCACATATGAGGTTCTCTAAAAATAAGCATTTGAAAACCAAAGCCCTTAGGCACTTTTCCCTAGGAGCCTTCATCAAATCAGATTGCCCCATCCTCTACAGAGGTGATTGATCTATTATTGAATACTAATGGCTGGACTTTACAGTGACTTCTGGTAGTTCTGTACTTTAGATGCGGCCCTTTGATCTAGCTTTTGCATCTTGTTCCTCTCATGTGGTATGTTAGTCATTCACCTCAACACTGGGTCATCCCAACTCTGGATCTTTCCCAAGTTGGGGGAGGGTATAAAACAGGACCTCAGGAAACTTGCTTTAAGAAACAGAGAAGGAGGTATAGAAAGAGCTGTCACCCGTGGTGGTGTGTGAGAGGCGCCTTGAGAGAGGTACAGGAGAAGCAAGACAATGACACGGGTTCTGGGGATGGTGGTGGACTGCGCTGGGCCTGGAAGGAGGGGGCAGATTCATGTGGCAGGGCCTGGGGTGGGGCAGCCACGTGAGAAAAGACTCAGAGCTCCAGGGTAACACTGGCGCTAATAAACCAATACTGAGAATGCTAATGCCAGTGAGACAGGGTAAACTCTTCCCTATGGGTTACATACTGAACGGAGAGCTTTCTATATTAACCCACAAACGCCCTGCCCCTCATGGAAAGGATGATCATTCAGGAAGAGCCTGAGTTCCTGAGACACGAAGCCACTTGCTTGGATTCTGCCAGCTCACAGTAGCTGCATCTGACGTTGAACCCATATCTGCTGACTTGAAGAGCCACACCAAGAAAGCAAGGAGCCCATGCAAGAAAGAGCCAGCGGGATGGTTTCTCCGGAGGGTGAGGAATCTGTTTATGACCTTGGACACCAGACATGGAAGTCTGGTCTGTCCTGGGGTAGCACCTTTTCAGGTGGTGGGAAGGGGTGTGTGTTGGGTTAAGCTTTCGAGCTGTAGGAAGAACAGAGGAGACAAAGCCCAGGGAAGCGGGTCAGAGGCCGCCTCCTCAGCCGAGGCCAGAGGTCTGGGGTCGGGGCTTAGGTGGGAGAGCAGAAGACAGTCCACTGGGCCTGGAGTTGGTAAGATGAGCTGGTTGAGGACAGGAAGGAGGCAAGGTGGCTCTGGGACTTCCCATGGGGTCGCGGAGTGGGGAAGGCACTGAGCTGTGAGGAAGGACCGCCCAGCCTATCTTGATGAGAAGGCGAACTGTGGTGACAGACAGACATGGACCAGGCTCCACCATGCACCAGCTGTGTGGCTGGGGGCAGCTTACCAGCCCTCTCTGAGCTCTGTCAGGTCGGCCGTGCACCTACCTCCTCCACGGGCCATGTGAAAAGACCGCCCCGGTGAAGTGCTTGACAAAGCACCCGCTTGTGGTGCCTGATACATAATCACCACCAACCCCTGGGTCTCCCGATTCCCTTCTCTATGGTCCCATATCCCCCTAAATGTGTGAGCCACCTTCTAGGGACAGACACTGACCCCGCAGGCCTGCTGTGGGCTTACTTTAAGACCTTCCTTCTGGTAACTCTGGGAGATACAGTCCAGGACACCTTTATATTTGTTTAAATAAACCCCATCAGCTTGAAGTCGACTTTTCACAACATCCATAGGAGTCGCTGTCCCCCAAGAAATTGCTCCTGCAAAGAGAAAGAAACAGGTGTCAAGGGCTGGCTCCTTAGGGTCTGGAGGGGCCTGCAAATGGTAGAAATTCCTTGCAAGTTTCTACCATTCAGAGATTTACTAAGCTGGGAGAAGGGACAGAGCTCAGGCTTAGAACCTGCAAAGTCTGTTTCTGATTCACCCTCGCCACTCGCTGTGGGACTTGGCAGAAGTTTCTTTACTTCTCTAAGCCTTGGGCTTCTCATCTGTAAAATGAGGCAGCAGCACCTATCTTTGTGGGGCTGTCTTGACCAAATGAACGGACGAATATGAAGCATGGAGCACAGTGCCGGTCCCCAGCCAGTGCTCACGACGTGGCAGTCTTTATTAGCAGCTTTTATTGGGGAAAGAGTAACAGGCTCCACAGGTACTTGGCAGCACCTTCTCAGGGCACCAGAAGAGAGTCCAGGGCAAGGCATGAGGCTGAAGGTTTGCAGCTCCCTGAAGGCAGAATGTACTCTGAACACAGAGAAGCTAAGCAAACACACGCAGACAGGCTGCTCACCAAGGAAGGGCCAGTCTGGGGATTGCAAAAACAGAGCAGGGAATGGTTTTTGAAGGCTTGGGATCATTTGCCCCTAGGTGTCCTCATGGGATACGCTCAGGTAAACACTAGAAAAACAATGTTGGGTTATTATATAAACGCAGAGATTGGCACATTCTTAGATGGGGAGAGAAAAACAAATGGATGTTAAAGTCCAGGGCAACTGGTTTGCATGGTTTTGTAATTGCTGCCAAGTAGCTTCCAAAGGAGACCTTAGACTTCCCTGGGCCCTCTGCCTATCCTGGCCTCTGGTCCCCTCAGCCTCCTGCCCTTGGACCTCCAGGAGCCTCTCCGACCTGTGCCTTCTGCCAGGACAATGGGGCCACTTCCCTGGGTGCTGCCCCAGTACACTCCCTTGTCCCTCAGCCCATGGCTAAGGGCATCACAAAATGAGATTTGCCTGCCAGGCCATTCACACCTGCACTCCCCAGAAGTGAGAACAGATGGGGACTTGCTGTCCTCTCTGCCAGTCGATACTGATGGAGCTCTTCCTAGGAGCTGGGCATGAGCACAGGCACCAGGGGGCCAGAAGGGGAAACTGTAGTTAGGTGGTGAAGACATGAGCTTTGATATGAGTGAGTTTGCTATGAGCTGACAGCATGGCAAATTGTGAGATGAGGAAGAGAAAGAGAGGAAGGAGAAGGAGGAGGAGGAGGAGGAGGAAGAGGAGGGATTCATCATTTTCTCTCCATTAGATCTTTCCCATCGCATCAAACATGCTATGATATCAGCCTTCTTAAACAGCATCCTCTCTTGGCTTCCATAGGCCCCTCTGGCTATAGCTCTGTTTCTCTGTTCCTTATTACAGCATAGCAGAACCCTCAGAGGTGTTGTGTATATTTGGGTGCACCAATATCCTTCATCCCATTCTCTCTTGATCCCACTCCATCAGGTTTTTACACCCTTCTCTCTGTCAAATGGCCCTTGCCAAAGTCCCCAATGGCCTTCACATTGTTAAGTTCAGGCGGTACAAGCAGCAGGTACAAGGACCCTGTGGTTGGGGAAGAGCCAGGCATGGTCAAGTTGCAGCAGAGATCAGTGTGGCTGGAGAGAGTGAGGAAGGGGAGAGGAGCAGAAGTGAGGTGGGTGAGAAACAGGGAGCCAAGTCACTGAGGGCCTGGAAAACCATTGCAAAGATGTCAACTTTCACCTTAAATGGAAGAGGGATGTGGTGCAGGACTCTGAGCAGGGAGGTTAAGCAATCAGTCCGTGGTCACAAAATGACGAAGTGTGGATTTGAACTTAAAGCTTTCTGGCTGCAGAGTCCCTGATATACTGTCAGCACCAGGTGTATGACATGGGATTGGCTACTTGACACCTCTGGACCTGAGTTTTCTCATCTGTGAAATGGGGAGACTTAATTCCTACCTTGCAGAATGAATGACATCCTTACATTACAAAGGTTGCAGCATGCCAGCATTCAATACACTGAACCATGATCATGGATTTCCTTTCCAAAGCTTAGTAATGCCTGACACAAGAGTATGTGTTCAAAATATATCTGTTGCCTGAAAGTCAAACGAGCTCAAATGGGAACTGCCATTCTCATAGCTACATGGGGAGGGGAGGAGAGTGAGGTGGGAGAAGGCCTGGGAAGAGTAGGTGCCTAGCAAAGAACTGTTGGGTGAGTCCCTGGTTGTGTCCTGCCCTCCCCCTGGGCTGAAAAGGGCATGGCCAGCTCCCCAGCTGTCTCACTGCAGTGGCCAGCACAGGGGTGTGGCTCCAGCGGCTGCTGCCCTTACCTGCTACACCACCTGCCAGCCACACGGCACAGGGGCTGGGGCCTGCACAAGCCTCGGGTGTGATCCACTCACTCAGGAACACGTAGGGGATGAAGTAGAGGCAATAGCCCGGGACGTCCCTCAGCAGCATGGCACTGGCCCCCCGGTACAGCCCCGCCAGGCCCTCATTCCTCACGATGGTTGCAATGCAGTGCACGGGCCCCTGGTACACTAGCTGCTCCCCAAGAGCCGCCGCCCTGGACTTCAAACTGAGGTTGGCTGCAAAGACAGGGGAGAGAAGATGGCAAGGGGTAAGAGACTGGACATTCCCTGGCACTGGGGCCAGCCCAGCCCTCTGACAGTTCCCTCTCATGTAGCCCATTGGCTTTCACCAAATCTTCTGACCTTGGCAGCTGAAACCAGGATACTGAGTTCTCAAGAAGAGCCTCTTCCAACACACACAACCAGACTGGGGACAATCTCAGCCACGTGATAGAGCCCCAGTTACTTTAGGTCAACATCACTACTTCTTTCTAAGCAGATGTGACTACAGAATGCCAAGAATCAGTTATGACACGCACACCAAATTCTTTTTTGAAGCTAGAAAATCCAACATGCTCTGTGTGTGTGTGTGTGTGTGTGTGTGTGTGTGTGTGTGTGTGTGTCTGTAAACACTTATTTATGCACAGTGTGGTGGGGCAAAAATGTATATGAGATTTGGAGCCAGACTGTCCTGGCTGCAAATCCTAGCTTTACCACTTATTAAAAATAATTTATAAATTATGTACAAAATTCAAAATCTATAATTTAATATTTATAATTTTATTAAAATTATTTGGAAATAATTCAAAATCTACCTTGGCAGGTCAGCATTTTCAGCCCATTTCCTTATCGTTAAAAGAGGGATAGGTTGTCCTGAGTGCAAAGTAACACATGTGCAGTGTTCAGCACGGTGCTTTGAACGTTGAGGGGCTCAATAAGTTACCAACTGAGACCAAGGTTGCTGATGTGAATTGGTGGCAGGACCCACAGGCTGGAGGGTTGGGTATATTCTCACTGACTCACTCCAGCCCTGTCCAGGCTGTGCCCTAAACAGTTGTAGGGCAGCACCGGGACTCTTGGTCCCTCAAATTCCTGGGACCCAGGGCTGCTGTCTTCCTGTCCAACCTCAGGGGTCTATGCTAGCAGATCAGGGGTTATTTATGTCTCCAGCAGAGACTCTGCATCTCTCTCATTTGCCACCCATCTCCCTCTCTGATGCTTGTCTTCTCTGCTATGGATCCTTCTCTGCTCTGAGGCTTTGACTCATGGCCAGACAGACCTTGCAGACTCAGTGCAGATAAAGTAAGCTCTTGTTCTTGACTTTCCCTTCTCCAGGAAGTAACATAACATGACATGACCAGGAAAGAATAGAATGAAGTGTGTCTATGACCATAAGCCTATTTTGCCACCTGAGTTTAATTCCCTGTACAGTGTTCCAGTTTGGCTTTACACATGCTGGCAAACAGGCAGACAGCTTTCATTATTTAGGTCAACATCCAAGTCCCCGCAAACAGTCTATCTTTATCAGAGGAAGAGTTAGGAGCATTCAGCTTCGTGACTCCACAGTCTAGAGATTGGAGAATGAAGTGCAATCTGTACTTTAACTCATCCCAGAAGCAGGTGAGGTAGAGGGGGAGATTTCTGTGTGCCTGGAAGGTGTGCTTGAACAAAGTCAAGCTGTATTTTCCATCTGTGAGTGGGGAAGGGAGTAAATTCCTGCTATCTGCATTAGACCAACTTTAGTGTGGGCAGGAGATGGAGCCAGCTTCTTCCACAGTGGATCCCTTAGGAAGTGAGCTTGGGTGGTGGCCACCTTGAGGGGCAAGATCAAACATGATGGCCTTTGAAAGCACACTGAGAGATCACTAGGCACCACTTCCTCTTCCAAACCCATGGTGCTACTGGAGAAATTTTGCCATTAGGCAGAATATATGTCATTGTCCCAATGTATAAACTTTACCTGAGCTGCTTTCATCTCTGAGTAACACTGACTTGGTCCAGGAGTCAAGGTTTTTATGAATCAACTATGGGTAAATAGTGCTTTCAGGAGTTACTGATTGAAAGAGAAGATCTTGATAACAATCTGCTTGTTTGAAAGTGCAGATGTTGGGAAAACACTCACCAAACCCTCAACCGGCCTTGTCAACAAAAATCCTGTCCTGTTTTCCTTTTCTCTGCAGAATAAGCAATAAGGAAATTCTCTCTCATCCTCCCAGGTTTGCCACATAAGCAATCTAGCTTTTATTGCTTTGGAATTACCCATTTATGACTTTTAGTGCAGCATAATTACCACGGTGACTCCCATCATGAGGATACTGACACAGCTCCAAACTGACTCAAGTTTATACCATGAAGCTCTTGGAATTCTATCTTCTTCATTCCCAATTTTTTTTTTGAAAACACTTCTTATTTAGATATAATTCCAAATTTGCAAAATAAGCATAACAGGCAAAATAGTATAAAGAATGTGGCCCATATATACCATTTACTCAGATGTATCTATTGCTAACATTTTTGCTCATTTGCTTGTTTGTGCATTCTCTCTCCCACTCTCTTCAATTCCCTCCCTTCTCACTCAGTCGTGTGTGTTCAATTTAACTGAATAGATGTACTTGTCCCAGTGTTTAAACTTTGCCTGAGCCCCATTCATTTCCAGGTAACAGTGGCCTGACCAGGAGTCAAGGTTTTCATGAATCAGCTATGTGTATGATGTGGCTTTCAGGAGTTACTGATTGAAAGAGGGCATCCTGATGGCAATGGGTTTGTCTGGAGGTGCAGCTGCTGGAAAAACACCTGTCAAACCTTTAACTGACTTTGGCAATAAGACTCAAGCAAGAACCAAACCTATCCTTTTTCTTTTCTTCCAAAGGTAAACAACAGAGAATTTGTGTGCATGTGTGTGTATACATATACATGCATATTTACACATTCATACATAACATTATTTTCTAAACTATTTCTGGGTGAGTTACATATTCATGGGTCTTTACCGCTAAATATGTTGAAACACATTTCCTAAGAATGGGGATATTGTCACATAGCTGTAGCACAGTTACCAGCTTCATATAGCTGCACTGACAATACTTTAATATACCATCTATAATCAAATTGTCATTTGATCTTCATGATGCCCTTTACAGCACTTTCCCTTTGAAAACTTTCTTTGTTTCTTGTGACACTGACATTTTTTAAGAGTATACGACCCCTTTGCTTGTTAATAGAGCTTTCCTGATTTGGGGTTTGTCTGACATATCCTTATTACGTTGTGGTCATGCATTCTTGGCTGGACCTCCTTCCCATTCTTAATTCTCACTCTCAAGAGACGCTATTCTCCTCCTCTGGCCTCTTATTCTTGTTTTTATCAGTTTGTTTTTTAATTGAGCTATACTTTGCATTCAATAAAAGGTAAAGCTCTCAAGTGCACGACTGAAGAGTTTTTACAATTGCATTCACCTATGTCACCATACTCTACAGTGGAAGTGACTTCTTATACTTGAAATAAACTGTTTTGTTCACAGCCCAGTTAGGGAGAGAAGAGATTCCACAACCTATCCATCCTCTCCTGATTTTCAAGATACAAGAACTCTGTGATATCATGGGATGTCACTCATCGGGAAGCAACTTTTCTCTGGGGCAGTGGTTGTAACTTACAAGTCCATCGGCACTAGCACTAGCAATAGCGGGATGGATGATTCCTATTGGGTCCACAGAACAGAACGTCATCAAAGGTAGTTACTGTAATTTTAAACATAAGTATACCTGAGATAAAAATGCATCATACCACCTCCATTGGTGAGGCCCAAAGTCACACAAATCTAACATGATGATGCACTTACAGTAATATCGATTCTCAATTCAACAGCAATAGTAGGAGCTGTGGAAAACTATGACCAATGCAAGATAGCCCTGCTGATGAATAAACAGAAGAGCCTTCTTCTGGAAAACAGCAGAAATCTCTACCAGCAGCCCATGCAGTGCTAGGTGCTCTCTCTAGCTTGTGGGGGTGGTGGAGCTGGGGTTGCCTGGAGCCTTGACAGACAGCCTCAGGAAAACGCTGCATCAGAGTTCTTGGTAACTACATCGGGGACCAATTTTAGTTTGTGAAAACCAAATGTTGATGACTCTTAAGAGCTGATTTGGAAAGTTACTAGAAAGCCAATCTTGGAAATATGCACAACTGAGATCTGTGAACTTGTATGTCCTTTGTCCAAGGAACCTGAGGAAGACTACGAGGTACTGGATCAGGACTCAGCATCTACTCACAGGGAACCGCCGGCTCCCAGCGCACGGTCCTTGCACCTGCAGGGTGTACATGTGTATGTGAAATGATTGGCATTAGGTATATTTTCTTCTCAAGTGAAATGTACCTAATTTCTCTAAGTAGAATTTTTTATTCTGTAATGAGGATAAAAACATTAATTTGGATGTTTTTTAATCATGAGTGCTTTGCATTTGAGACCGTCTTGTGCGCCTGTTTAGATCAAGGGCATACTACCTTTTATTAGGATAGATATGGATTATGTACCTCAAAAACTCAGGATGCAGATGTAGGTGATGGGGAGGAAGGCAGCAAATCACACTGCCACGTGTGTACCTATGCAACAATTTTGCATGTTCTTCACATGTACCCCAAAACCTAAAATGCAATAAAATAAATAAATGGGAAAAAAAAAAAAAAAAACCTCAGGATGCGTGTGGTTTCCTTTGTTTTCCCAACTTCAATTAAGGCCATGTCAGACCCCCTGCACCTGTGTAACCAAGGCTAGCAAGATGTTCAAAGTCAATGAAAATAGCAACCCCGTGCCCCAAGAAGTGGAGGAGGGCCCGGGCCTCCCGCCTTGCCCAGCTCAGTTCTGGCCAGCACACTAAACCCACAGCCTGCGGCTATCTAGCTCCGCAGCTCTCTGTGAAGTGCTAGTGCCTCGCTGCTGGCCTCCTGCTTGGCCTGGGAGGTCCCTTAGAAGGTAGATGCCTCTGCAGGGAGTTTGATTTTTTGGGGGATTGTAGGTCCAGATTTGGGCAATCCTAACAGGTACCAACGCAGCCACCTCTTAGGGGACATTCAACTTCATAAGGGCTGAGCTGGGCTGGACACAGACTGGAGATACCAGTTGCCACTACTGCCCCTCTTCCAGAACCCAGGGACCCAGCTACAGGACGTCACTGTGCCTTCCTCAGACACAGACACAAAGATGTTCTACTACTTCCCCTTTCTCAGTCAATGCTATTCAATGTCTTCAGTGGGCCATGACCTTGGAAACAGTAAGGCCAGCAGGAACACAACGGCCGGCCACTGAGGGGAGCAGGGCTGGCCCTCAGGAGCACAAAGCCTGGCCACTCTCTGGAAGGGAAAGTGCTCCCAGCCTCCTCTGCTGTGTAGTCACTAGTCAGGGATGTGCAGGTTTTCATGAGGGTTCTGTGTCCAGTAAGCTTCAGCCAGTGTGCTCTCAAGGGGAACTGAGGGCAGGAAGTCATTTCAAGGCACCAGAATCTATGAGCATTATGCGCTCACAGAACTCCTACAATATCTCACACATACATATATGCTCATTTTTCTCATATGCGTAGTTGCTATCGCAGGTAACACAATAACATTTTACTTAAACATATTAGTAATCCATAGTAGCTTCTGGCCATATTTGCTTTCTTAATCCATGAACACTTAAAAATACAGCTGCTGTTTGATGGGTTGGACCACATTTTCCATATTAACACAGCACTCTTAGAAAAAGGGGCACACAGCCCATGCTGGAGGCTGTGCCCCCTAGTATGGCTTGGCTCGTTGCTGCTGTTTTCTGAGCATGCTGTTTTGCCCTTAGTGTGGCAGTCAATTTCCTGATGACAGGAATCACACACTGTGGCCCAAGTCCCATACATATCTCAGCATCGACTCGGTGGACAATGGAGTACCTGACTTAGGCAGGTCTCGGCACTCCTAAGGTTCACACCCTCAGCATTCATCAAAAGGCTAGCCCTGACTGATCCTTGGGTCAGAGGTTTTTAGCTATTAAAGGAAATTCTGAAATCAGGGTTCCACCTACAGCACTGCTTAGATGTGACGGAAGCATCAGTAACACTGCTGCACATCTTCCAGCAGACAGGCTGGCGATAACATCCTCAGTTTGGGCTTGAGCTTGAGCAGGCTGGTGAATCTCTCATATCACTTCCTAGGGTAGTACCAGCTGGGAAGCTCCTACCTAGTTCCTGTTTCTAAGAGTCCAGCAGTTTCCTCATGACCTGAGAGGCCCAAGATAGGCAGATGCTTTCATAGAAAGAGCCCTGAATTTGCATTCCCGTTCAGTTGCTATTTACTGTACTACCCCATGCAAGAGATTCAATCTCACTGGGCCTCAGTTTCTTCATCATCTGTGAAAGGGGGAGAATACGTGGCCTGTCCACCTCATCTGGCTTTTAGGAACATGAAAAGGGAATGTTGACAAATGTACTTCACTGAAATGCATGTCGTGCAAATGCCCTTTACGCAAGGCGAATAGTTCTCATTCCTATTTTTATTACTCTGTCCTTATTTGACTCTGGATTCTGGAAGTGCTGGACCTGCCAGCTTCAGGCAGCTGTGGCCTGCAGCCAGGCTGACTGTGGGAGATCACTCATGCTCACATAGAGCCAAGAATGACCAATATTGGTGTCAAGTCCAGAAATCGAGACAATACTTGCTGTTGTCAATTGCTTTAGAGAAACAATGTGTCACCAATGTATGTAATTTGTACAATGGTTTGTTATTATTCACTATCATTAATGTTTGGTAACCATGTGGGACAACTGTTTGAAAAGGACAAACTGTTTAAAGGGCTCAAACTAGTCAAACTGCTCAGAGCAAAAACTTCTTTGGAACTGCATGGCTATATGCTTGGCTTCTCCACAAACCTCCTCCCTCCACTCCTGGGCTGCCATTGCTCCAGCCCTCACTTGCTATTGGCAACCCACGGCTTACTTGAGAAGGCCCAGGCTATACAGGCCTGGGATGTCTTCAGGTTTTTGTGTCCCTTTTCATGCTCCAAGGGTTCCTGCCTTTCTACATGAGCTTTCTTCTTCAAGGGTTGTGTGTACCTTCAGGGATCTCAATATCAATAACCCCTGCCCTGTACTGGGAAAGTCTTGGAATGTCTGCTGCTCCTTCACAAGGTCAACCCTCCTGGAGAAGAATATTTTCCTTGGTTGCCACACATCTTCAATGTAGCAACAAAACCATGTTGCTAAAGAGACAAATGGATGCACTCAGGGCCTCAGAGGTATAGCTGGTGACCTCCCAGCCAGGCATTTCTGAGGATTCAGGGAAACAAGAAATGTTTTTGCCTTATTCTGTACCATGCAGATTCTTGGGCTCAGATGGCTTTGTGTTCTCACCTGCTGAGACCCACCCCTCAGCTGGCCCTCTCTGCTGCTACCATCCAGCTCAGCTTGTCTCCTGTTGGCATGTCCAGAACTTAGGACCTTCTTCACCTCGAATCCTGGCCACACTCTGATTCCTTTCTATCGGGATTGTCTTCAGTATGATGGAGCCAGACCTTCTGACATCAATGCCCTCACTTCTTCCCACTTGCCCTCAAGAATCTCTCTGCATTTTTACTTTCTTCTCCTCTCCCAACTTGGAAAAGAATGCCTTTTCCTTCTCCATTGCCCTCTGTCTGTGTCCCCATCATCACCCCAACTTCAGCACTTTTCCCCTCCACACTCTCCTTCCTCCTCCTTCAGTAACACCAATTTCTCAGGACTCGGTTTCTAGGGGTGTTAGGGTTGCACGGCCTGGGGGGGCGGTCATTCCCTGCCCCCCCATGGGATAGCTATGCAATCCAGCCTCGGCTTTCCCACCTGTAAAATAAAGATGATAAGTGAGGCTATTTAATAGGGTTGCTGTGATGATAATGGAATGGGCATTAACATGGTATAGCTCAATACATGGCATGAGCTCGATAATTTTAACTGCAGTTACTAGTGTTATTGCAACTCTCTGCTCCTTCCCAAATTCCTTCACTGAGTCTTCTCTTTGCTGCCTTCCTCTACCTTATTTGCAGCTGTCTTGGTGTTCACAGTGTCACAACCTCAACTGTCACTTCTACGCCTATTGCGCTTATGCCTCTGCCTGCAGCCCTGAGGCTTCCAGATGTAGTCCCACAGGCACCTCACATGACACAGCCCAGGCCAAACTCATCCTCTTCTCACTCAAGCCTGCCCCTCCAGCAGCAGCAACGGTAAGCGCTGATTGATTACCTGCTCCACGCCAAGAACCTTCTTAGATGTTTCATTTGCTACTTAATTCCCTGTGTGGGAGCTTCCACTTGTCTCACTGTCATCCGGCTTTGGGGTCTTCGGTCATTTTTGACACTTTCCTCTCTCCTGCTTATGCCTCATGCTCGGCCTGCTGCTTCTAAAGCACCAGTGCCTCTGGATCTGCCACCTGTCTCTGTTCCCAAGCCAAAGGCTCTAGGTGTGTGGCTGCAGCCTTCAAATCAATCTACCTACTTCTACAATTCCCACCACTTTCTACCCCTTCCAGAGGCCAGTCTTCTCCAACACAACTCTGGTTGCATCATTCTGGTGTCCAAAGTGCTTCATTGCCTGCTGAATATAATCTAAACCCATCCTCTGCAAAGAAATCCAAGCTCTTCCCAACTTACTTCTCATCTTCCAAAACCCCCACCGTCCCTGCATTGCTTGTCTGCGCTAACCAAAGGCTCCCTCATTCCACCACATGCCTGAATTTCCCTGCCACTGAATCTTCCCCTGTCATTCCCTCAGTATTAAAACACTCCCCCAACCCATGTCCCCATCTCTAAATCCTATGCAGAACTAAAAGACCCCATCAACAGCCACTTCCTTTCTGGAGGCTTCCTGATCCACCAAGCCAGAGTCAGGGGTTCCAAAGCCTTTCATGAGGCCTTCCTCATTGAAGCACACATCTGGCTCCTCACCAGACCATGGGCACCCCAAAGGCCGGGGCTTCCAACACTTCTTTACCTGCTGTGCCTGGCTCAGAGCAGGAGCTCAGGAATGCTTGTGAATGAATGATTTACAGTGAATTCAAACAGGTGTAACACTCAGCCCCTTGCCTCCCGTTGGGCCTGGTGCAATGGCTAGGATAGTGAGCACAGAGTTAATGTTCAGTCTTCCCCTGATCATCCCAACTCTGACCTCCCGTTATGTTGAGGGCTTTGTGATCTGCACATCAATTAGGCTTTTAATGGAAACACAGATCTAACCACTCCCAGATGGGGGAGAAGTGAGTGCCATTAGTCATCAACTCCTAGGAAGGACACAGTTCAGGCAGCAGAGGGACTATTGGTCGGCAGGGCCACGGCCCTGACTTCTAGCTCAGGCTCATGCCCATACAAAGGGCAGTGATTTTAAAAGGAAGGGTTTATTCACAGGTGCCTTGCTGTCAGAGGCACATCCAACTGAACACAAGCCGGTGTCTCCTTGCTTGCCGAGTGGCAGAGGCCCCAGGAGAATACCTCTGTTAATTTGGAAGCATTTACACGGGGCATAACTACCGGTTATTGTGCAATGGTAGTCAGTGTCAAATGGAAATTCCCTTTAAATGTAAGCAGCCGCTTATATGATTTGGTAAAGCCCTTCTGGATAACAATTTCACAATATGTACCAAGAATGTTTAAAATGGCCACACCCCTTGACCCACTCATGAATCAAAGAGCCCACACATTTAGGGAAATAACCTAAATGAAGAGAACTCTTTATGAACATATTTGCTGATCACATCACCATTTTTAACAGAGGAAAAACTATAAACAACCTAAATATTCACCAGTAGGAAGGTTGTTAAATAATACATTTACTAACAGCTGACATTTGTCTCACATCTTCTTTATGCCAGACGTGGTGCTAAGGTCTTCATGTATGATACATTTCATTGCATCCTGGTTATAAAGTAGCTACTATGATGATGCCTGCTTTGCAAATGAAGAAA
Source organism: Sapajus apella (assembly GCF_009761245.1). Taxonomy (NCBI): domain Eukaryota; kingdom Metazoa; phylum Chordata; class Mammalia; order Primates; family Cebidae; genus Sapajus; species Sapajus apella. The sequence continues at coordinate 4,976,259 of NW_022436941.1, forward strand.
CTGAGGCTCAGTAACATTAGGTGAGTTGTCCAGCCTTTCTTGGGTTTGGTGGAAGTAGAATTAGAAGCAGGTAGTATAATTCCGGAAGCTGAATTCTTACCATACTATATAGACCCTTTCAGAGAGTGTGCGTGTCTGTGTGTGTGTATTTGATGGACTAGTGCACATCCATTTTAAATATTGCCCATCTACTTAAAATAATTTTATATGCTATTTTAATACCATGGTTAATGTTTCTGTCATAATGTTGAGTTAAAAACAGGACATGAAATTGTCCATATAGCATGATCACAGCTTCTTAAAATCTTTAATCTATGAACACAGAATAAAAAAAGAAACATTAATGTGTTACCAGTGGTTGTAATTGCATGTATGGGTGCTTTCTACCTCTACTGTCAATGTTCTGTAGCTTGTAGATCTTCATCCATGGATCACCACGGACAGACAATCAGAAAGGGCTCACTGGATGTACGTCTGCCAATCCTCCAACCACTTGAGCTGGACTCTCACCTCAATGTGGCCCCCAGTCCACCTGTCATATGTCCCAAAGCAAAGCAGCCAGAGGTCTCTCAGCACCTGGCTTCAGTATGTGAGTGCTATCTCTCATAAGACATATGAGGACTGGCAATCCTGAGGCAGAACCACAAAACCCGAGCATTCCCACAAGCCCTGCCCAAGGCTGCCTGGCAATGCCCACATCAGCATAGTCAACACACAGATTGGGCCTGACCCAGGGCACAGACCACAAGACTGTAGCCAGCCCCAGCCCCATTCTATTCAATTCACACTGCCTTGGGCTACATGGTGTGCTGTATGTTTCTAATTGAATTACATGATTATTCCAACCAAAATATCTCACGTAAAAATCTAGCTTTCTGCCTTCTCTTAAAAATCAGAGGATCCAGGCACATAAGGCCACACAGGAACAGTCAGGTAAGGTGGGGCTGTGGCCACGCCCTTGGACAGGATGTGGGCCCAGCTTGCTGCAGTCTCCACCACGCCCATCTGCCTTCAGACACTAAAGCTGACACATGAGGCTTGAACTACTGCTTTTCTAATAGCAGAATGAGGCAGAAGATGAAATATGTTCTACATCCAGGTTTCAATTAAGAGATTGAAAACACAGGAAAAATGAAACACAGGTTAAGAGAGCTGTGGTCTCAAGAAAAGTGGGAGAGGATTCACTTCCCCAGACACCTCTGCTCTCTTGTGAAACTGCCTTCGCGAAAATTAGATCAGTGAGAACGTTATGGCAGTGGGGACAATCTGATCTCGCCAACCCCCATTTTGCCTTTATCCTTCAAGCTGCCTTAACTATTCCTTGGCTTAGGTTGAGCTAACTTTGCCAGACATTTGGTTTATACTTTAAATGATAACAGCCCTTCCCTAAAAGTAAGAGAGAGCAACAGGCTAGAGGGAGGAGAGGAGACTGAATTCTGCTAAGAAGTAGACATAAAAGATTGCCAGTCGTTATTTTGGATGTCACAAGATATGAAACTTCCCCAGTTACTCCTGCTGATGACATCACTGTAGGAGTAATCAGCATTGTAAAACCTAAGATTGGCCCATTGAAGTATCTTTTCAGTTTTTTTGCATGTCTGACACCAGTGGCACCAACTCACCAGCCCTGCTCCTAGACCCACTCACCCTGCTCCTGTGGCCCTATCCAGAAGCAACAACGTGCACAGGAGGACCATTTCCCACACTTCTATAATTGCATGCCAACCAATCAGCAGCAAGCACCCATTGCCTAGCCATCCCCATTCCTTCCCCCAAACCACCTTTGAAAAAGCCCTAACCTATGAGCCTTCTATGAGACTGATTTGCATGTCTCCCACGTGGCATGGCCAGTCTTGTGTCAAATAAACTCTGCATTTACTGCAATGCCATGGGAGGTGATATGATTTGGCTGTGTCTCCACCCAAATATCATCTTGAATATTTCCCATGTGTGAATAGCTCCCATAATTCCCATGTGTCATGGGAGGGACGTGGTGGGAGGTAATTGAATCATGGCGGTGGGTCTTTCCCATGCTGGGCTCATGATAGTGAATAAGTCTCAAGAGGTCTGATGGTTTTGTAAACGGGAGCTCCCCAGCACGTGCTGTCTTGCCTGCTGCCATGTAAGATGTGACTTAGCTTCTTCTTCACCTTCTGCCATATTGTGAGGACTCCCCAGCCATGTGGAACTGTGAGTCAATTAAATCTCTTTCCTTTATAAATTACCAAGTCTCAGGTATGTCTTTATTAGCAGCAACAGAATGGATTAACTCAGGAAAATGGGCATGTTTGAAAATGAGCGTGTAACTCAGGAGGTTACATGTTTGTTAGTTCCCTGTCCTGATGAGTCCCTGAGTTTTCTATGTTTAGCCTAGAGGGTTCCTGAGGAACAAGTGAAAGAAAACCACATTCCTTCTCATTTTCTGGAGGGATTCCTGGCAGAAAACACTGCCTGGTGACTCTCCATCAGCTTCCCCTCCCTTCCCCAGTAGTTGATCCTGTCCAGCACCTGCTGTCACCAAAGTCCTTCTTCCAAGCAGCTGAAGGCAAGGGAGGCCAGAGGGGGCAGCCCAATGCCACAGAATCCAACCCTTGGAACCCACAAGTTATACCCATTATTTTGACAATGTAATTTTGGAGACATGCTCCCAGCCCACTTCTCCTTAAAGTTTGAAGCTACTTGTGTGCATGATGGTTTTGTGCAAAGGTCCAGGTGGGCCCAATGTTATCAACATTATCATAACCACAGCTGCCACAAATCCTGGGGCAAAAGCAGAGATGGCATCAGTGGCTGCAAATCAGACCTCCTCCACCTCCCACTATGGGAGGGACATCAGGGTATGAAACCCCTCTGTGCCTCAGTCTCCCCTTAGTAAATGCCCAGAAATTGGGTTGTGAAGATTAAACACATGCAAAAAAGCTCCTAGCATAGTGCCTGGCACACAGTTAGGGTTCAGTAAACACTGGCTACTCAGCCACTACTGCCAAGACTATTCTCATTTAGCCCAGATCACAGAACCTGTGATCTGTGGAGCATGGCAGAGGTGGATCCTCCAATCTTGGCTTCCACCCTCCCTCCACTCACTCAGTGAACCATGTTTGCCTTTGCTTTTGCTCTTTGTGCCACGCCCACGAGTCCAGGTTCTAATGGCTCAAGGCTTTGCAGGGCTGAGAAACATTTGCCTACAGAATCCAGCCATGCCTCTTACTGAGAGCCTTCTCCATGCTCCCAAAAGGCCAGTCTCCTGGCACACAGGGAAGAACAGAACAAACATGCTCATTTTCTGTTGCTGCCTTGGGGGCTTCCTTCTGAGAACCGGTTTTCTTCTGACACCACAGACAATGAACAACCTGAGGCCACGGGCCATGGGCAGATTGCCATATAGGAGGTTCAGGGGACCTTACCCATCCTGAGATGTGTCAGTGGCTCCCACAGTGGAGGGACAGGGCCCCTGTGTTCTCACTGCTCAGAGGCTTACCCAGGAGACAGGGCCCTGGAAGGATCTGGACTTCCTGGATGGGAGATCTGAAGGGCCCCATGTAGGCCATGTCCCAGGCTCCCATGCCAAGGCAAGGTAGGCCTGAGTGGCCCTCAGCACCACCTAGGCAGTGCACAGCCCTGACCTCCAGGCTCTCCTCCCAGCCCTTCTCCTACCCTGCTCCCAAGCCCTCCTTGACCCCAGCCTGAGAGCCCATTCTACTTCCCTACCATGATGGTTTGTAGAAACCCAGTTCCTCTCTGGTTCTCAGCTGGATGTGGCACCATAAGAGCGACAGGGTGCGGTCTTTTGCTCACCACTGCATCCTCAGCACACAGCCCTGTGCCTGGCACCTGGCAGGTACATAACTATCGTTTTTCAGCCAAATGAACAGAGATGGCAATCATATCTGCCTCATGCTGTCATGGTGGATATTAAAGAAGGTGATGAGTGGACAATACCTCAGGTGGCATCTGGCACACAGTGAGCATGTCACACTGGCAGCTGGTAATGGTGGCTGCTCAGCTCCCTAACACCAGCAAGAGCTGCGCACGCTGCTTGGAGGCCATGCTTGGGTCCAGCCACTCCCCTGGCTGCCTCTCATTCTTCCTCCAGTCTCCAAATGCTTCTAGTCTGGCCTCAGGACCTCTATCACTCAGGGCCTGGCATGACACCATTCTAGCATGCTGTACAGGGCAAGCCGGGGGTGAAGGTGGGCAGGACAGAGGATAGAACAAGACGCTGTCAAGAAACCACACCAATTAATTTGACTTCAAATGTCCCAGGTCTTCATAAGGGAACTATTTCCTGGGAAACACCTCCCTTGGTGTCCTGGCTGGCTGAGAGCCTCCAACAGATACTTCCAACCAGATACATGCAAACCTACTTCCATTTCTTCCCCTTCCAGGGACAAGGCGTCAGGTGGTAAAGGAGGTGGGGCTGCTCCCAGCAGCCAAGGAGCCTCATTGCTGAGCCTCTTCCAACAACTGAACCCCAAACAATTTTAAGATGTATGAAGGTTTCCTTTCCCCCTGAGACTAAAGCAAGCTTTTCTGAAGTAGTCAGGATAGAGCAAACAGCCAGCACAGGGGCCCAGATGCCTGGGTTTTCGGCCTGCTCACAGCCACCTTTATTCCTCTACATCTTTGCTTAGGCCTCTGGGCTGGGACAGATCAGCAAAGTTCAAACACTCCTCAGAGGTGTCACCTTTGGATCAAATTAAATTATACCAAGACACGACTCGACATGCGGAAGGTGAAGGTGGAGATCTCCTGCCCCGTGTCTCCCTGATGGCCCCATTTGTTTTCCTGCATCTCCCATGTGTTGTAGTAACCATGGGCCTTGGGGCATGTGACACACAGCCGTGGGGCAGCCAAGCCTCAGCCCCTCCATGCACCCCAGCAAGGAGCAGCAGCACCATTCTTGCCGCATGTGCAGACCCTGTCCTGGGCAGCTCTAGGGCTGGGGCAGGGGGTGCTAGGCTGGGATGCTCCTGAGTGAACTGCTGGGGCTCTGGCTGTGATACAGGCTGAACCCCAGCCTCCTTGGGCAGAGGGGTCACACAGGGGCTACTCAGAAGGCTGCCAGGGAGAGGGTCTTATCCAGAAGGGCCAAGAATCAAGCTGGAGACTGTCAGCCCCGTCAGATATCTGAGGTGACAGGAAAGGACTCTGGGTCCAGCCCTTCCATTACACAGAAAAGGAGCGTGAGGCTCAGGAAGGAGCAGTACCTAACCTGTTGAGACACTGAACTGAGTAGAGCTGAGAATCAAAGTACCTCAAGGTACTGAAAAAGTCTCCTACCACCCCAAGCCTGTCCTTCTTCCAGAGCCAGCACTATCTCTGCTCTGCACAGCACGTGCCTTTCTGCTCTTTCCACCCTCCTTTGGCAAAACCACTACCAGGAAAGATGCAGAAAACTCTTTCCCAGAGAGGAGGAATGGGAGATGAGGCTCATGGTGCAGAGATGGCTACATCACACACCAAGAAGTGAAGCTCTAACGGGAAAGGCAAGGGCTGAAGGGCAGGCAAAGGCCGGGTAAAGCCAGGAGAGGGGTCCTCAGGAGCAAGGCCTCACCTGCTGCACTTCCTGGCGTGTGGGACATGTGAGGGCCACGTGAGGTCGAGACTTTGAGCTTTTGGATGAGTCCCAACTCAGCTGGGGCTACCTTCATGGGGATGAGACCAGTGTGTTCACAGAGGCACCATGTTTAGCTTAATGCTTTGCTGTTGCCATTGTAAAATACGGCATAATTTTTGAATAATGGGCTCTAGCATTTTGCACTGGGTACTGCAAATCACAGAACTGGCTCTCACTCACCAGTTGCTAGTCGTGTATTCTTGAGTAAGTATCTTAACCTCTGGGAGGCTGTTTTCTCATCTGTAAAATGAAGATAACAGCACCTGCCTCACAGAATTGTTACAAGATGAATTGTGAG
>NW_022436941.1:4982183-5009279 GCF_009761245.1 Sapajus apella
TCACAGAATTGTTACAAGATGAATTGTGAGAACATATGCAAAGGTCCCAGCGAGTACCTGACACATATCAAATACTTAATCAATGACAATTACCCCTTCAGATTAAATAGTAATAAAGGCACACCTTGGATGAAAAAGAAAGTCATTATTGAGACAGAATCTACTCTTGGTAAAGATTCTGTGAGCATTGTTAAAATGACAACAAAGGATTTAGGATATTCCGTAAACTTAGCTGATAAAGAAGCAGCAGGGTTTGAGAGGATTGACTCCAATTTTGAAAGAATTTCTACTATGGGCAAAATGCCATCAAACAGCATCTCATGTTACAGAGAAATCTTTTGTGAAAGGAAGAGTCAATGGATGTGGCAAACTTCATAGTTGTCTTCTTTTAAGAAATTGCCATAGCCCACCCCAACCTTTAGCAACCACAACCCTGAACAGTCAGCAGCCGTCAACATGGAGGCAAGACCCTCTACCAGCAGAAAGATTACACCTCGCTGAACACGCAGATAATTGTCGGTAATTTTTAGCACTGAAGTATTTTTAGATTAAGGTATGTATATTTTTAAGCATAATGCCATTGCACACTTTGACTATAGTATAGCCTAAACATAACTTTAAATGTACTGGAAAACCAAAATGTTCATATGACTTTTATTGTGATATTTGTTTTAATGTAGCGGTCTGGAACTGAACCCACCTCTCCAAGGTATGCCTGTAATTAGGGACTACTACATGACAAGGTAGATGACTTGCTCAATAAAAGGATTTTAACAACCATGCCTGTCCCAGACGCCACAAACCAGGAAAGAGCCACAGGTCCCAGACACCAGCCTCTGTTCCCCTGGCTGCTTACCGTCACGAAATGGTTGTGTCTGCATCTGCAGCCGGATCTTGATGAGGTCCACGGGCCCGCCCAGCCCGACAGAGACCACGCCGGCCACCATGCTGGCCAGAAGCAGGTCCGACAGTGTGCGGGGAGGACTGGCCTCGGGCTCCCGGCAGCGGTGCTGGCTGAGGAACCGCTGCGTGTTACTGAAGACCCCAAATACCACAGAGTTGTAGACAGCAATGCTGGCAAGCGGGAAGGACATGCCCTTAAAGAAGCCGAACACCTGCAGTGAAACCCAGTAGGAAGAGGCGTGAGGACTGGAGGCTGCCATCGCAGAGCCTGCAGGGGACAACACAGGACACATTTGCCCACGTAGCAGTGAAGAGACGGGAAGAGGTGCTGATGCGACAGTTGGCAGGGGTTGGGGGGCCGCTTGGGGGCAGGCATTCTTGCCCTGAGGACAGCCCGGCTTCTGCAGGCTGCTTTGTTTCCTGTGGGTGGTGTCCCGGCCTGGAACCCACACATGGCATGCATGCGGCCGGAGGGGCAGTGATCTTGGGCTGGAAAGAAGTCAGGCTGTGGCCGAGGGGGAGCCTGAGGAGCCGTTAGGGGCAGTGGGCTGGCCAAGCACCATGCATCCTCTCCTCATTTGCCACAACAAAAACATTCTCTAGGCACTCGCCAGGGGCCAGGCCCTGGGGAGCAACCATAAAAAAGAAATGGCCTCCACCCTCACTGAATTTATAGTCTGGAGAAAATGGGATGTGGAACAGACAAACTGACAGGCAGTTACAGCACAGGCAGTCTGCTAATCCTGTGGTGTAAGACAGGTTCCCCAGACCCCTGAGGGGAGCCTGCGCCAGCCTGTTGATGGGTGCCCATGAGCATGGGTGTCTCCTGACAGCAGTGGCTGGAGGGGCCACATAAGGACACAGGATGCACACACAGGCTGCAGGAGGCTGAGGAGGGGTTGCTGCAGGCTCATGGCACTTCCCTTCCACATGGCATTCTTGATGAACACCACAGATGTGCCAAGGAAAACAGGAAAATTCCACAGGCCCCTGGAGGAGTTAGGGCAGCACATGCGTGCCAAACATGAGAAAGTACTGGGAAGCCATTGTGCAGACTCCAGGCTGTGCACAAAAACGCTAGTCCTCACTGCACGCACTGCCAGAGGCAGGATGCCTCACACGCAACTGCACATGCACATACATGTGCATATATACACACATGTATGCACACACACATGTGAGCATATCCTGCTTCGTGTTCTTCTTCCATCACAAGACCCTTCAGAGTACTTGGGAAGTGGCTTAGCCATGAGCCACTATGTCTCAGAGAAACCATTTCAATCCCCACCAAAACCCCGGAGCTGGGGCGCAAGCTGGCAGACACTGCCGGGAACATGTGCCAAAAAGAGAATCAACAGCCGCTTTCAGGGGACTATGGAATCCCACAGCATTACCCAGGAACACCAAGTGCCAGCCTCGCAGTGCTCGCCCCAATTTTAAAGCAGCTGATCAAGAGAGTTACAGCAACACCCTGACACAAGATGCCCTTCACCGGTGGGAAAACTCTAGGTACTTGCAAGAGGCTCCTGAGCCCCAGGGCACTTGTTAGAATGGAGCCCAGTGGAGACAATGGCTACAGTGGGGCCACATTTCCAGGGACTCAGGGAAAAGTCTGAGGGCTGTGACAGGGTTCCACTTGGCGGTTTCTTTAAATCAGGTCATTCCATTCAAAATTCAAAAATTTATTCTAAATTTCACTAAGAAGCACCTCAGAAAGTCATTCCTGAAGCACATACTGATTCTCAAGACGGGAACCTGATGCATTTTCTACAAAGTATCATTCAGTTTTCCCTTTGGAAAAGGAACATCTTGGGTCACATGCTCTCAAGCGACCTGGGTGCAGGTAAACTCTGGTGTCTGGGCTCAGACATGCCTGGCTCCCACCAGGCCCAATAAAGGGAGGCCTGTCAGCACACAGTTTACCAGTCAGCCGTTCCTTTGTGAAAAACTGAGCGATTGCCTTATTTTTGCTGGAATTTTCCACACTGAGGCTCCAAATTCTTCAGGATTTCTCCATAGAGGTTACACAACACCGGAGTCTTTCCTCAGTTATGCTGCGGTAGGTGGCAGGGGTGAGTTTAGGTAACATGTAATATTCGAGGTGTGGTGTGAGATGAAGCAGGCAAAATCAAGCCGAGTGTGATCAGAATGGGAGGCCCCCGCCCGCATGCAGATGTGGGGCTGTGGCCCTGATCCCATCCTGGGGGGGCCCAACCAGGCATCACTCCACCCACCCAAGGGGCACTTACGCTCTCCCTCCTGTACACTGTGCGGATGCAGCTGAGGGTATTCCCGTAGCCGACGCCAGCCTGCAGGCGAGTCTGTGGAGAGAGGAAAGGGCATATGTCAGCTTGGAGGTCATTCATAGCCCCACTGCTCCAAAGATGCCCAGAGGGAAAGGCCCTGCTCATAGTGAAGCCTGCCAGCAAAGGGTCTGGGTTTCAGTTCTGGCCAGGCTGGTGCTCCATCCCTGGCTTGCACTGCCTCCCTCTAATGTCCCTTTCAGACTCGCTCAATGCAGAGAAGCCTGCTTTGCTGAGAGAATGGCAAAGGCCAGCTAGTTGTGCCGAATCATTGTACGATCCCCACCTCTTGAGTACACAAAGCTAAACTGGAACTCTATCTGCTGTCTGTCACTCCACCCTGCAAAATAGCTTTGGAGGAGAACTGCTCTTCTTGCCCCCAGAAATACCACCCCCTGGCCTGAAGCCCTCCCTGGCCTCCTGCTTCTCTGTCACTTCCTCCATTTCTCTCTATGCAACAGGCAGACTGATCTTTTTCAAGGTCAATGAAGACTCCAGTGGCCTCCCATCAAATGTAGGAGACATTCCCCACTCTCCCTGAGCCTGGGAGCCACCTGCCTCTCACCCCACATGCCATCTCCTCCCCCAGGTCCTGCATAAGCTGCATGTCCCCGGGCCCTGGAGCTGCAATTCTTTCCTGCCTCCAGCCCACTGCCACTTCTGGTCCCAACTTCTGGAAGCCTCTTCCTCCAGCTCCTGCTCGTCTTTCAAGACTGAGTGGATATGTCGCCGTGGTCCTATGTGTTTGATTATGTAGGGTTTATGTTGGACCACCCAGCTAGGGTCGGAATGCCTGTTTTACTTTCCTCTCATCTCCAGGGCGGGGCACAGCCCCAGCACAGTGGCCCCTTTGCAGTGACTGAACAAGGACTGCATGGCTAAACTGTGGTGGCCTCTGATGGAGGCTGGCTTTGGTGACCAGGGGCAGCAGCTGACAGGTGCAGAGGGTCTGAGTAAGCCCACCTAAGTGTCTAGAGTACCCCTGCCCTGGCCTCAGAGGATTCCACTTCTTTTAAGATGCACAGCCTATAATTTTCCATCAAAACACTTTGTCATCATGCACAGCATGCCATGCCTGTGTATGAAGGAGCTGTGAGATGACCAAGGAGGAGATACTGGCCCGTCCCCACAGACTCCAGTATGCAGTGAGGGACCCAGAAAGTCAGGCTAGCTCCTCACACAAACCGCCTGAGCTCAGCTCTGGAGACAAGTGGAAGAGGCCTGGGAAGAGTACGTAGAGTTAAAATGGTGATCTCAGAGGTGAGCACCACAGGTGATGTGGAGCTTTTCTGCATTTTCCAACTTTCCTGCAATAGTAGATGTTACTTTCATTATTTTTAGCTTACATAGTTTGAAAGTAATGTAAAGTACACAACTCATAGGGAAATACATTCTCTCAACGACATCAAAATTAGCATCACATGTAAGGCTGAAGCCCCATTGGACCCACCTTCGCTGTCACCCTGCTCCTCCCCTGAGTTCATGATCATGGCTAATAGCATGGCCAAGAGTTTCAGAAGCACCCATTTAAATAGTTTTATAAACATATGTAGCCAAAGGAAAAATATAGGAAATATTATCACCCTGCTCATAAGTTTTACTTTCATAACCAGAGAAGTGTTTATCGACTCGCTCAACCAGTATTTGTTCGGGGCCTATTTTATTGGAGGCACAATTCCAATCTCAGGGAATTTGGCAATAAAGAAACCAGAGTCTCTGCCCTCATGGAACTTACAACCTGGTGGAGTCAGAAAAGATGGTCAATAAAAAATAATTCCCAAGTAAATACGTATTTTAGATGAAGACAAGTGCTATGGAAGAAAACCAAGGATAAGAAGAGCTGGGTGATGAGAAGGAAAAGGTAGTTTTAAATTGAGTGGTGGAGACTCCCTGGAAGATGCAGTGAGATGAGAACCTGGCCTTCGATGTCTTCTTGTTAAGCAGAACCACAAAGGCCTACCTTGGAGTGGGATGTCCACAACTAGGACAATGACTTGTGCCAGGTGGTAACTTAGGAGGTGGTGAAGGGCTGCAGGTCTCTCTCTGTGCCCCAAGTAAGGCTGGCATGAGGTCCAACACTCTCCCAGGGCTCTCTCTGGAAAGTGAATCCACAGAATGGTTGACTCCCACCCCACCCCCTGCAACAAGTAGTCAAGTTGCCGCTAAGAAAATTGAGTGGTTGAGTCACTCAAGCCAATAATACATGAAGGAACTCAACCCAAGAGCCAAACCTGGATCACAGAATAATTTCAAAGCCATGGAGCCAAAGGTCTGTCAGGCATGCTGAGCACTCAGGGAAGCTGGCACTGAGGCCAGCAGCAAAGTCCAAGTCTCTAGGGACCCAGTGACAGCAGGAGATGACATTTAGTGTGCACCAACTGCATACTGATCATATAAAACTGATCCCACTAAATCGCACAGGTGCTCTAAGACATAAGAACTGGTCCCATCTTACAGATGAACACAGCTGACTCCTTGCTTTAGTTTCCTGTTGCTACTATAACAAATTACCACAAACTCCATGGTTTAAGCAGCATGAATGCATTTTCTCACAGTTCTAAGACCAGAAATCTGAAATGATCTCAGTGGGCTAAGACCAGGGTGCTGGCAGGGCAGCATTCTCTCGGGAGGCTCTCAGGGAAAATCTGTTTCCTTGTCTCCCCCAGCTTTTGGAGTTCACCCTCTTTCCTGGAGCCATGTCCCAGCATCACAGCTCCTCTTCTCTCCCGGCTTCTGTTGTCATCACATTGTTTTCTTCCTCTTTTATAGGAAGAAATCGAAATCTCCCTCCACCTCCCTGTCATAAGGACACTTGTAATTACATTTAAGAGCCTCCCTGATAATCCAGGATCATCCTCCCATCTCGAGATCCTTAACTTAAGCATACCTGCAAAGTTTTCTTTTGCCATATGAGATGACATTCACAGGTTCCAGAGATGAGGACATGGGCATGTCTAGGGACCATTATTCAATCAACCACACTGTCTCACACAGTTTCCCCAGGAACCTGGCTCCCTCCTTTGGCTCATCCCCAGGCCTTTCACTTTACAGGACCCCAGAGGCTGCTATTCCCACCAACCTCTAGCCTACTGAGACAAAAAGAAGTCCCGCCCAAGCTCTTGACTAGGTGTGACTTCCCTGAGAGTTGAGTTCTCTGACCTAAACGTAGGGTTAGGTATATAATAGGTGCTCAATGAATACCTATGAAAGGCAAGAGAGAAGAGAGCTTGGTTCCCTAGCCCAACTTCAGTGTTTTTAGTTATTAGGGAAAATATCTACATATTTGAGGTACCCAGAGGTCCTCATTTTGGACCTAGAGAATTGATGGGTTTGCCATTATCTTTCTTGCCTCTCCTGGTTATGTAGAATCAAGGCCATTTTAAGACTTGCTTAGATATTGGACTCTTTCACTTTTGTAAACCTGCTCATATTGTATCAAGCAAGATAAAATTAGTATAATTGTACATATTTAATGTACATTGCATATTAATATCATCCACATAGACCTCCATGAAAGTTGAGTTCCATTTGACTATTTAACATGTGGTTATATTTTGTAAACATTTAGTGCAGCATTAATTTTGATTCTATACTTTTCTTCTTACATAGTATTTTCTCAGTTCTCTGGCACTTTCTTTGGTCCTTATAGAGAATGGGAGCCCTGGGTTCTGTGCATGAAGTGGCTACAGCTTGAAGATCATGGCACTGCAGGCAATATTTAGCCCAAAACTATGAGCTTCATGTCAGGGGTGCTATGAGCTCATATTCCTCCAGTTCATGGTTTCCCTCCCATTGGAAGCTCTCAGGACCCCAGAGGTGAAAACCCAAGGAGAAGAGGATGAGTGTTCAGTGCCAGGAGGTGAGGTAGCTGGAGCCTCAGTGCTTGGAGCTGAGCCACTGCCCCGCTGGCCCTGACCTGGCAGAGCAGGCCATGCCCTAGCTGTCCTGGGCCAACATGCATGCCCCAAACTGGAGTGGGCAGTGAGGGGGCAGCCTGGAGTGGTGGGGAGCATGATGGAGCAATACGAGAAGCCTTAATGGGATGTTCATGAGAAGGAGGCAGACATCCCCCCACACAAAGCCTGTCCATTGCAGTCCAGATCCCATGGTCTGTAAGAGTGGTCCCCAACCTTTTTGGTACCAGGGACCAGTTTTGTGGAAGACAATTTTTCCATGGTCCAGGGTGGGGTGATGGTTTCAAGATGAAACTGTTCCACCTCAGATCATCAGGCATTAGATTCTCATCAAGAGCAGGCAACCTAGATCCCTAGCATGCACAGTTCATAATAGGGTTTGTGCTCCTACGAGAATCGAATGCTGCCACTGATGTGACAGGAGGCAGAGCTCAGGCAGGAATGCTCGCTTGCTCACTGCTTACCTCCTGCTGCATGGCCTAGTTCCTAACAGGCCATGGACTGGTCCATGGTACAGGGGCTGGGGACCCCTGGTTTACAGGCAGCCAAGCCCTGACTAGAAAACTTAGCCATGCTGCATCAGACATATGCAGCAGACCTGCCTCCTCAACCTAAGACCAGGCAGCCAAGGCACAGGAAGAAGCCTTTCACCTGAGTCAGTAGCCGGGTTCTTCGACAGGGGAGTCCTGGGACTCCAGGCAAGTCACCGTCTGCCTCCCGCAGCCCAGCTTGTCTATTCATGATAGCAGCAGCATCTCGCTCATTGCTATATCCTCAATGCAATGGCTCTATGAACGATCTTCACGGCAGCCCCACCAGGGAGGTGCTACTTGCCCACTTTACAGACAAGGAAACTAAGGCTCAGGAAGGTTAAGCCCTCTGCCCCAGTCACAGGAGAGTAGGTGATAAGGCCAGGACTGGATTTCCAGTTATTCAGACTTGCCTGGCCCTTTCTTGGTGGACAGGGTCCATAGAGAAAACATCAGCCAGAAGGAAGGAAGAGGGTGTTCTGGAGTCAACAGGGGCACTCAGGCCAAACGAAGACTGGAATCCATGTCTCAGGAGGGCTTCCCTCCTGAGCTTCAGGGCAGAGTGTGGAGAAGGGAAAGAGCCCAGACTTTTCAGGTGACTGTGGCCAGGGAGCTCCACTCCCATAAACTGCCCTAAACCCAATGACTAGTGTCCTTAGGAAGGACCGGGAGATTTAACACACAGAGACTCAGAGGGGAGGCCTTGTGAAGAGAGGCAGGGCCTGGAGTTAAGGAGCCACTGTCCAAGGAATGCCAAGCACTGCAGCAGGCACTGGAAGCTGGCACAGGACCATGTGGCAGGTCCTCCCTCAGAGCCTCCAGAAGGCACCAACCCCTCAGTTTTGGACTTCCTGCTCTCTGACCTGTGAGGAAATACATTTCTATTGTTTTCAGCCACCCAGTTTGTGGATATTTGTTAAATCAGCCCAAGGAAACTAATCCATACTCTCAATTTTTTACTGTTAAATCTCTCACTCCTCACAGTGATTTGTTACCAACTCACTGATATGAAGTCAGCCTGGGTTCTAGAGAAACAACAGCCCTTTTCCTTGCCAAGATGCTAGGCCTCTGGCCGACAGTTCCAAGATCAGTGACTGAGCACGCCACTCGGAGAACGCTTGCCCATCTTTGAGGTATTCCATTGACCCCCAAAGAGAAACGTATAAATATCATTTAAATCAGATAATTGGAAACACATTCTCCAATTTTGGTTAAAATCTTGCTAGACATTGTCTCATGATGTGGTAACTGAGCAAAACTTAATATATATAGAATAATGTTAATTAAAATAGCAGCTACCGGCTGGGAGCGGTGGCTCATGCCTGTAATCCCAGCACTTTGGGTGGCCAAGGCGGGCAGATCATGAGGTCAGATCGAGACCATCCTGGCCAACATGGTGCAACCTCATCTCTATTAAAAATACAAAAAAATTAGCTGGACATGGTGGTGCATACCTGTAGCCCCAGCTACTAGGGAGGCTGAGGCAGGAGAATTGCTTGAACCCAGGTGGCAGAGATTGCAGTGAGCTGAGATCACGCCACTATACTACAGTCTGGGGGACAGTGTGAGACTCTGTCTCAAAAAAAAAAAAAATAGCAGCTACCAATTTTGAATGCCAATTGGGTACCAAAAACAATGCTTATCATCTTATACTGACCCTGTAAGGCAAGGATTCATATCTTGTTTAACAGAAGGCTATGCAAGCAGGAAATGGCAAAAACAGGATTCATGCCTAGAGCCTGTGTGGTTCCAAGGCCTATGCTTTCTGGCTCAGCCATGCTGCCTCCCCACTGATCCATTGTTGTGGATTAGTTTGTTGAATGAGCCCTGGGAAAGACAGTCTGGGAATGAGAGGTCAGTTTGGGAGGTGAGAAATGCCAGAAACAATCAGCACTCTTGTGGAGACATTAGGGAGTACATCTGAGTTTTCCAAGTCTCCCCAAGGCCCAGTCCTGAAGATGAATGCAGCAGGCACCTTGAACTTGGCTGAGGTCTGGGATGGCAACTCATTCAGCAGGTGCTCACCCAGGGGGGCTGTGCCCAGCTCTGTACTGAACTGCACTCTGAACAGGGGAGAGTCAGAGGCTACAGGCTAGGGAAGCCAGGCCTGGGCAAGGTAATCAGCCAGCTCTCATGGAGGGTAAAGAGGGCTCAGTGAGCAGCTACCTCAGGGGTGGGAAGGTTTCTGAGGGCCTGGCTTGGTTCTGGACAGCCCTGGGGAGTGGTAGACATGGGCCCTACCCCTGGGCAGCAATGGCTCAGCCTTGAGATGCTGGTAAGTCCACTTCTGACATGAACTTGCTGCACAGCCCTCCTTGGTGGGCTGTAAGACCAAGGGCCTGGGTATGCAGGGCTGGCAGGAAGCAGGCAGCAAGGTCCCCAGCCCACTCTGAAATCCCATTCTCCCTGGGCTTCTCCCAGCACCTGCACCACCCCGCTTGCTCAGCTCACTATGTGCACCACACACACACTGGATGCCTTTGTTTTCCTGGAGAATGTATATTGCAGCCTGTTCCTACCCTTGGGCCCTGGCACTGGCTCGTTCCTCTGTGAGCAGCACTCTGACCCCAGTTCTGCGTGTCTGACTCTTTGTGTCATTTGAGTCTCAACATAGCTGCCTTCCTGGCAGAGAGGCCATCCATGATTTCAAAACAGAGAAGCTCCTCATCACTGTTTCTGCCATCACCTTGTGTTATCGTCCCCCTAACACCCACCACTGTCCATAAATGCTTCTTGTATCTGTTGTGTTCTCTAATTATTGTCTATCACTGGCCCTAAAAGTATCTGTCTCCTTGTCTGCCTCCCTCACTTCTGAGTCCTCAAAGCCTAGGTAAGCCTGCAAGTAAAGTTCACTTTGGAGCTTTGAATGCAGCACCACAATGCCCAGCTCTAAGGTCTGGGGCAGGTTTCTGAACTCTGCACCTTACTCTCTCCTGTATAAAATGGGAAGATTATACCATTGCAGGAAGGTAGACTAAGTCTGCTTCACTCACTACTTTGTGGGCCCATCTCCCAGCACTGGGTCCTGCCTGCCATCCCCCTGCGTTGGGACATCCCCTGGGGACCCTAAACACCCGCCTTTACTACTTAAAGGGTTTCTTCAAATATTTAAAACAGGTAGACTGATCTTCCCATCAAGAAGAGAGTGAGCATGAGCCCTGACCTAGGAGAGGGTCCATTTTCATACAGGGAGCAAGATGGGGAGAACAGACATTGCAGCAGCCATTTGAAAGGGCCTGTGAGGCTCCTGTCTGTGCACAATCCAGGCAGAGCTTTAGAAAGATCTGGAAGCCAGTCAGCAGTGAGGAGGCACAATGTATGGCTCTGTTCCCAGAGCATAGCTCTAAGTCCCACTCACCACAGGGAACAGGTGCAGGAGTGGGGATGGGGTGAAAAATTGCTCCTTTGCAGCATCTCACATCTCAGTTTTTAACTTGTTGTATGATCTGAGACCAGCCCCATCCCCTTCTAGGGAACATCCCAGAACAAGGGTGTTGAATAATCCCAATGCCAGGAAGGCCCCACCAGCTCCACAGTCCTGACACCCATGTGTTTCATCAGGTAATGATGGGTTCCCATCTCCAATCTAGTTTAAAGTCCCACCTGGACCACTGAGTCTTCTGAGTCCAACCCAGGCCTCCTGGCACTCCAGCCCCCTGGGCTGGCAACAGAGAGCCTGCCCTGAGCAGAAGACTCTAAGGGAGATCAGAAACTCTAAGGGTCCCAGAGGCAGATCAGCTCCTTGCCTCTTTTTAAGAGGTAATGAGAGACATGGCTACTGTACCTTGACTGTGTCCAGAGGGTGGCCGACGATGACGCTGGCTGCACCTGTGGATTACAAAAGAACGTCTGATAACTCAGCCCTTGAACTCCCAGCTTGCACCAGCCAGCTCTTGGGACAAAACAGGCACATATTTAGTCGATGGCCAGTTGCTGGAGTTGCAGTGGGCAGGGGTGCGGGGCCTCCAGTGTGCTAGGCACTGGCCCATGCAGGAAGGAAGTTAGAGAAAATAGAGTAAAACAACTAATCACTCCAAAACAGGTGTCTATCACTGGCCTAAAAATATCTGTCTCCTTGCCTGCCTCCCTCACTCCCGAGCCTTCAAAGTCTACGTCAGCCTGCAAGTAAAGTTCACCTTGGAGCTGATGGAAGGGACTAGGACAAGTGGATATTCACAGGCAAAAGAGTGGAAGAGTGGAGACAGACCCCACCCTCCACCTCACACCATATACAAAATTAACTCAAAATAGATCAAAGACCTAAATGGGAGAGCAAAACTATAAAACTCTTAGACTAAAATGTAGAAAACAATCTTGACCTGTGATTTGCAATGGACTCTTGGATATAAGAGCAAAAGTACAACAAAGCAATAGAGGGAAGTACATGTCATATCAAAATACAGCGGATGGGTGCATGGATTATTTCAAGTTGAAAACATTGAGAAATTGTAATTTCTGAAAGACTGAGCTGACCTGTCTCTTCCTGCATGCAGCAAGTAATTAAGATTCCTCTGGGAGCAGTACTCTCTCCATACCAGGGTAGCAAAATAGCCTTTATTACCAGGAACTTGGAATTGAAGGCTGCAGTGGACCTGAATTTATACATAATGAAGTAATCCTTATCCTCCATCTGCTTTATAGCACCCCCCACATACATCTCCTAGTGACTCCTCCAGCAAAATTCTACCACCCTAGCCAGATTTTCTTTGTCCTGTCATTTCTTCTTAAATTGATTATTCTTTGTCTAAAAAGTATGAAAAGATCTTGCTTTGGACACTTCTCCCAACTTCACTCCTTGTGAAGATCACTATGTCATGAAAAACTAATACAATCTGTATTCTTTTTCTCTTGTTAATCAGCCTGGTGTCAATTTGGTTTCTACATTCAGTTGAAGAGCCTAATAAGAGCTAAACAGGGGGTTGGAGGTTATCTCTAACTCCCCTACACAATGCAAGAATAACACTGAACTTCATAAAAATTGAAAACTTATGTGTGCAAAAGTGAAGGCATCCTACAGAATGGGAGAAAATGAGAAAGTGTGTGGAAATCATATATTTGATAAGGATTTAGTGTCCATATGTATAAAGTATTCTTACAACTGAATAAAAGAATTTTAATGGACAAAGGACTTGCACACACATTTCTCCAATGATGATATAAAGATGATCCACAGATACATGAATAGATGCTCAACATCTGCATTCATTTGGGAAATGCAAATTAAAAACACAATGAGAGTCCTCTTCACACGCACTAGGATAGCTATAATTGAAAAAAAATGGAAAGGAACTGTTGGCAAGGATGTAGAGAAATTGGAACACTTGTACATTGCTGGTAGAAATGTAAAATGCTGCAGCCATGGTGGAAACAGTTTGGCAATTCCTCAAAAAAGTTAAACATAGAGTTAACAGTTCCATTCCTACATATATATCCAACAATAGAAAACAGATACTCAAACAAGTACATTACACACACATCATGGCAACATTGTTCACAATTGCCAAAAGGTGGAAATAAACCAAATGACCATCAACTGATGTATGGATAAACAAAATGTGGGATATTTATACAGAGAATACTGCTTGGCAATACAAAGAAACAAACTCTTGGTACATGCTGCAGCATGAATGCACCTCCAAAGCATTATGCTAAATTAGAAAGGCCAGATGTAAAAGGCAAGCTATTGTATGACTCTACTCATACGAGTTACCCAGGATAGGTAAATCCATAAAGACAGAAAGTAAATTAATGTTTGTCAGGACTGGGAGAAGGTGGAAATGGGGGTTGCTCTTTAATGGGTACAGCATCTTCTTTGGTCATGAGAAAAATGTTTCAGAACTAGATAGAAGTGATGGTTGCACAGTGCTGTGAATGTACTCAATGCCACTGAATTATACACTTTCAAATGGTTAATGTTTTATTATGTGAATTTCAGCTCAAAAATGGGGGTAGTATGTGTGTAAAGAAAAAAACTTAAAAATTTTCCGTTACCTGCAGGTTACTTAACTTCTCTACCTCTCATTTTTAGCATGTGTAGAGTCAGAATAATAACAGCACCTAACTCCTGCTTCCATTGTAAGAATGAAATGCAGTGATGCATAAAAAGTACCTAGCAGAGAGCCTGACACCTATAGGATGCTGAAATATGAGTGATGTCACCATAGAATTTTTTTTAAAGAAGATCCCTTTGGAAAAGTGATGAACATACACTGTATCTTTTCACAGAAAAAATACCTACACACACACACACACACGACCTATACAATTTGAAGAGAACCACTGCTGCCCCAAGGCCACTTAGATTAAGAAGCCCTTTGTAAGGATTACAAATCATTCTACTATAAGGACACGTGCACACGAATGTTCATTGCAGCACTGTTTACAATAGCAAAGACCTGGAACCAACCCAAATGCCCATCGACGATAGACTGGATAGGGAAAATGTGGCACATATACACCATGGAATATTATGCAGCCATCAAAAACGATGAGTTTGGGTCCTTTGTAGGGACATGGATGAACCTGGAAATCATCATTCTCAGCAGACTGACGGAAGAGCAGAAGATCAAACACCGCATGTTCTCACTCATAGGCGGGTGTTGAACAATGAGAACACATGGACACAGGGAGGGGAGCACTACACACTGGGGTCAGTTGGGGGGAAATAGGGGAGGGACGGTGGGGGGTGGGAAGCTGGGGAGAGATAGCAAGGGGAGAAATGCCAGATGTAGGTGATGGGGAGGAAGGCAGCAAATCACACTGCCACGTGTGTTCCTATGCAACAATTTTGCATGTTCTTCACATGTACCCCAAAACCTAAAATGCAATAAAATAAATAAATGGGGAAAAAAAAGAAGCCCTTTGTATTAGTTTGTTCTCACACTGCTATCAAAGACATACCTGAGACTGGGTAACTTATAAAGGAAAGAGGTTTAATTGACTCACAGTTCCACATGGCTGGGAAGGCCATACAATCATGGAAGGTGATGGAGGAGCAAGTCATGTCTTACATGGCAACAGGCAAAAAGAGAGCTTGGGGAACACCCCTTTATAAAGCCATCAGGTCTCATGAGGCTCATTCACTACCACAAGAACAGCATAGGAAAACCCGTCCCCATGAGACCCTCCCACTGGGTCTCACCCATGACACATGGAAATTATGGGAGCTACAGTTCCAGATGAGATTTGGGTGAGGACACAGCCAAATTACATCATTCCACTCCTGGCTCCTCCAAAATATCATGTCCTCACATTTCAAAACCAATTGTGCCTTCCCAATGGCCCCCCCCAAAGTTTTAACTCATTTCAGCATGAACTCTAAATCCACACACAGTCCAAAGTCTCATCTGAGACAAGGCAAGTCTCTTCTACTTATAAGCCTGTGAGATCAAAAGCAAGTTAGTTACTTCCTAGAAACAGTGAGGGTATAGGCATTGGGTAAATACATCTGTTCCAAACGGGAAAAAATGGCCAAAACAGAGGGGCTACAGCCTCCATGCAAGTCCGAAATCCAGCAGGGCAATCAAATCTTAAAGTTCTGAAACAACCTCCTTGACTCCATATTTCACATGCAGGGCACACTAATGCAAGAGGTGGTTCCCATGGTCTTGGGCAGCTCCATCCCTGTGGCTTTGCAGGGTTCAGCCTTCCTACTAGCTTCTGGCATGAGTTAGCAAATGCCATCAGCATAGCCCATCTGCATGACCCATTGCAGAGGAAAGTGCTCTGACAGATCACCATCAGGGAAGGAACTGAGGGAGAAAAGGAAAGGAAAGGAAACTGGAGAAAGGAAACTGGGTTTTTTGTATTTTAATAAAAAATTATCACTCCCATGAGGCCTGCAATGAGTGTCAGTGGCTTTCCCAGGTGCATGGTGCAAGTGTTAGTGGGGCTGCCATTTTGAGGTCTGGAGGATGGTGGCTGTCTTCTCACAGCTCTACTAGGCATTGTCCCAGTGGGGACTCTGTGTGGGGCTCCCACCTCTGCAGCAAACTTCTGCTTGGACATCCAGGCATTCTCATACATTCTTTGAAATCTAGATTAAGGTTCCCAAACCTCAGTTCTTGACTTCTGTGTATGGACAGGCTCAACACGACGTGGAAGCAAAGCTTAGGGCTTGCACCCTCTGAAGCCATAGCATGAGCTGTACCTTGATCCCTTGAGCCATGGTTGGAGTGTCTAGGACACAGAGCACCAAGTCCCTAGGCTGTAGAGAGCAAGGGGGCCCTGGACCCAGCCCAGGAAACCATTTCTTTCCTCCCAGGCCTCTGAGTCTGTGATGGGAGGGGCTGTCACCAAGGTCTCTGACATGCCCTAGAGATATTTCCCCACTGTCTTGGTGATTAACATTTGGCTCCTTATTACTTATGCAAATTTTTACAACAGCCTTGAATTTCTTCCCAGAAAATGGGTTTTCTTTTCTATTGCACCACTAGGCTGCACGTTTTCCAAACTTTTATGCCTTGCTTCCATTTTAAACATAAGTTACAATTCCAAACCATATCTTTGTGAATACATAAAACTGAATGCTTTTAACAGCACCCAAATCACCACTTGAATGCTTTGCTGCTTAGTAATTTCTTCAGCCTGATACCCTAAATCATCTTTCTCAAGTTTAAAGTTCCACAGATCTCTAGGGCAGGGGCAAAATGCCACCAGTCTCTTTGCTAAAACATAACAAGAGTCACTTTTATTCCAGTTTCCAACAAGTTCCTCATCTCCATCTAAGACCACCTCAACTGGGACTTCATTGTCCGTATCAGCATTTTGGTCAAAACCATTCCACAAGTCTTTAGAAAGTTCCAAACTTTCCCACATTTTTCTGTCTTCTTCTGAGCCCTCCAAAATGTTCTAACCTCTGTCTGTTACCCAGTTCCAAAGTTGCTTCCACATTTTCAGCTATCTTTACAGCAACACCCCACTCTACTGGTATCAATTGCCTGTATTAGTCCATACTCATGCTGCTAATAAAGACATTATTGAGACTGGGTAATTTATAAAGGAAAGAGATTTAATAGACTCACAGTTCTACATCTCTGGGGAGGCCACACAATAATGGTAGAAGGCAAAAGAGGAGCAAAGTCACATCTTACCTGGTGGCAAGCAAAAAGAGAGCTTGTGCAGGGAACTTTTCTTTGTAAAGTCATCAGATCTCATGAGACATATTCATTACCAGAAGAACGGCATGGGAAAGTCTGCCCCTATGATTTAATTACCTCCTATGAGGGGTCCTTCCCATGTCACATGGGAATTATGGGAGCTACAATTCAAGATGGAATTTGGGTGGGGAAACAGCCAAACTATATCACCCTTGTAGCAGCTGGTGACTGAAATTGAAACAGAAACTGTTCTTCAAAGACAAATTCCCCAGCACACTGATAAAAAAAGGAAATATCTCTGTTAGTAGAGGTGATTTAGCCAGATAAGGTAGCTAAGAGCTCCTGGAATATTAGATATTTATAGGGACAAAGAAACCAGCTAATCCCAGAACAATGATTCACCTTTCCCCTCTCATCCCCTCATACCTACTAAACTGGGCAGGGGCAGAGAGGTGATGGCAGTAATTAACCCTTCCCAGTAGAGTAGTGGGAGGGGGAGTGCTGGTTCTCAAGCTCCAGGGCTTCCCCCATAGTGAGTTCACACATCTCTCAGCTCAGGGCAGTCTTAGATCCAGCCTTTGGCCAAAAACTCCCTGCCACTTATTAGCCCACCCATCTGAAAGCAGGGGATTTGAGATTTTTAAAATGGGATTATCAGGTCAGTGGTTTCCAGATCTTGGCACTTCACAAACCAGTAAAATCTCAAACAAAGATTGGTGTGTGTATGGTGGGGCGGGAGGGGGGAGGAGTATAAAAAAGGGGCAAAATTTTGTCATGTAAGGTTGTTTGGAGAGTTAAGATAAAATTAAGATCGCAGATTCTGGTGCCAGACAGCCTGGGCTGGAATCCCAGTGCCAATGCTAGATGCATGATCTTAGGCAAGTCAGTGAATTTCTCTGTATCTCAATTTCGTCATCTGTAAAATAAGGATACAACAGAACCTACCTCATTGGGGTTGTTATAATAATTAAAGAAATAGACATAAACTGACATAAGATACTACATGTTGCAAGATTCAGTTGACATATCCAGGAAAGGCAGATTTACAGGAAGTAGATTAAGGAGAGGAAACGGCATTTCAACTTCAAATGAGGAATCTTACTGGGGCATGAAAACGTTCTAAAACAAATTCATGGTGATGATTGTACCACTCTGTAAAATTACTAAAAGACACTGAATTGTTGAAATGGGTGAATTTTATAATATGTAAAATAAACCTCAATAAAATTGTTTTAAAAGAATACATTTAGCACTTAAACAATACCTGGCACCTAGCAACTATTAAAGTGTAGTAAACATTTATCATCATTTAATATTATTAGGTTGGTGAAAAAGTAATTGCGGTTTTTGCAATTACTTCCAATAACATCACCAAAGTAAGAACAATCACAGAACAAAGCACAAAAATCTCCTACTTGCTGTGAGCTGGGAAAGGTTCATGCTTTTTCACGTTTGGGGGTGGGGAGGGGTATCAGAGTCTTGGAACTACTCTGACTCAGCCCTACTTTCCAGGGCACTTCTCAAACCAAGCCACTTGCATTCCTACTGAAGGTGGTCTGGTTATTTAAGGGGCAGCCCACAGAAGCGTCTCCTCTCTCTGCCTGCCCCTCTGAATGATGGAATAATTGTCCAGTCAAAAAGGGCCTGGATATGCCTAGTGGGCCTCAGGCGGGAACCCCCTGACTGGGAAAGTTGGGAGAGATGAGCCTCAGCCTCACCCAAGGGAGTCTGTGCCAACAGACTTACTCAAGGTGAAAGGAGGCACCTCTGCTCAGGAAGTTGTGAAGCAGGTGCCCTGCAGCCACCTGTGAGGGAGAGAAGAGGCTTCCGGCTAGGTTGGAGGGGAGAAGCTGGGATCCAGTCAGGTTTGTTGCTCTTTTCATCTTTTTTTTTTTTTCTTTTGGTGAGGAGCTGCATTTGCCAACATCCCTTTTAGGATAATCCTCTTAGATGGGTTCAAATACATACACACACACACACACACACACACACACACACACACACACACACGTATATATTTTACAATTAGCAAAGTCCCTGAAACTTCCCCCTTCCCCAGTAGCTGATCAAAGAGGGATAGACCTATTGGAAAGAAAAATGGAGAAGTAAGGAAATGAATGCAACTCTCGCCCAGGCAACCCATCCCGGGCCCAGTAAAAAAGTAACACCGGGAGCTGTGGTGAAGGGACCAGCAGACCCGACCGCGGCGGGAGGAGGGGCCTTGGAGGTAGGCGATGGCTGACGGCTGGCAGCGGCTGAAGGCAGTGTTTCTCGAAGCCTGGCAACAGGCACCTGCAGCAGGCGCTCCGCTCCCTGCTGTGAGCGCTCTGCTCCCTCCAGTCGGGACGCCCCCTAGGGTCGGCCGGATCTCGAAGCCCCGCTCCCCACCACCCTTCGCCCCGGGGTCAGCAGCCAAGCGCCACCTTCATACATAAGTTCCCGCCAGCCACGTCCGCAATTCAGGTGTGCACCGGGTCACTGAAGGGTGTGTGCGCCGCTAGGAGCCTCCATTGGCTGCCGGCTTTGACTGGCTGTTTAATCATTACCGCATCAGGTCCCGCGGATCCTAACGAAATGAGCAAATCAGAAGCTGAGCTTGAATCGCTGTGAAGCTCTCCGAGTTTAGCTCTGGCAATTACCATCCGGGAGAGCGCCCCGAAGCAGGCTGCGCGCGCACCGGGAAGCGGGATGAGAGCGCACAGAGGCACAAAGTTTCCTCAGAGCACGGAGGCAAACTCCTCCAGGCTCGCTCTCGCTGTCCGGGGTCCCCGGCAAGCACACTCACCACCGATCCAGCCCGCCGCAAAGTCTTCCAGCTGGAAGCTGCCCATGGCCGGTGGCGCGCGGCGTCTCGCTCTCCCGGAGCCGGGACAGTGCCCACTTAGCGTCAGTGAGGCATGGCCCGTGGGCGCGAGCGCGCCTCAAAACGAAAGTCGGAGTCTCGGAGCGCACCGCAGGTCCTACTCCAAACCCAGTCCCTGAGACACCGGCTGAGCCCGCTGCCGCGCTCACCTCTCCAAGTGCCGGAGGGCGGCTGACATCACGCCCCCAGTGGACCTTAAAGGCACAGCACTCCGCGCGGATAAGGGTGCGCTCCGCGAGGCTCATCCCAGAAGCAAGGGTCATTGAGTGGAATTCTCTCAGTCCTCCCTTCTCCGGGTTATCCTCCTTGCCAACTTCAGAGCCTCAGCGCTTTTGAAGTGAAAGTGCCAGCCGCCCATCCAGAGATGGCATTTGGTGGCTGTGCTCATATTGCCCTGTGCTGTGCTGACAATGCTGATTCCAATCAGCGGTGGACTCTCTCCCATGCCAACTCTGGGCAGTGATGCCTTTTTGTTCATCCCAGCCATTTCCCACTCAGTGCCCCGTGCCTAGAGCAAGCACCTGGTGGTCCAGGGTCATGTCTAACTTTCAGCTACAGCTCTCTAGGGGCCCAGCTCCCTGCCTGGCCCTGGCTCAGCCTACACTGTCTACCCTGGGCCAGCAGGAGGCAGAGGGGTGGTCCTCTCTACCTCAAACTCCCTCTCTGTAGGGAGACCCTACATTCCACCCAGGCCCCTGGCCAGAGGTCCATGCCCACTGGAGAAGTGGCCTGCTGTGTGGAGAGGTTTTTGTTTCCATGAGAGTTTCCTTCCTCCCTTCCCAAGAAGAAGACTCGAAGTCCCCCAGCATTCTGCTAGTTTCCAGCAGGTACTCAGCTGTGGGTCTCAGCCAAGACACCCCAAGGTTGTCAAGAATGATGAGGAGTATGGTCAGGAGGAAGGGGCCTCTGCTGGGCCTGTTGTTGTCCCACTGGGCATATCCATGTCATGTCATCCAGGTTAACATGCAACAACAGCCCGCCAGACCTCCTTCTTCCAAAGCAACAAAGAGCCTGACCACTGAAGCTTGATCCTACAAAGGGCTGTCCACTGAGGAGTGGGGACTTGGAGGTGGAAGGGACCTTCCTGTAGCATCCAGGCCTCCCCTGCCCTGGCACACCAAGAGTGGACCTGTGTCTGGACAGGACAGCCCGGGATCGAGTCACCGGCCTGGCTGGGGAAATCTTACAAAGTTCCAGGGAGGAGTGGAACTGTCACACCCCATCCTCATGCCTCAGCCTCCTCCTGCACATGGTGACCCACTCAGTCTTGAGGCTTCAGAGTTACCATCAGCATCAACCCCAAGCTGTGCCCTGCCATGTCCGGGATATATGCCTAGGGCCACTATGAGAAATGCAGGTCTCTGAAAACTGGCCTTTAGTGAGTTCACCACTGGAACGAATCCACAAGTGGAGAGCCTGCCAATTCCCAAGGCCCACTCCTTTGGAAGACCACCTAAGGAGTGCCAGGCAGATTGTCATCCCCTCAGTCCTGTGTCAGCACCAATTAGGGAGGTCTTAAGTTGGCAGGCAGTGTCCCTGGCAGCCCCAGGATGGCCTCCCAAGCCCAGAAAGCTGCTGCTTGAACTGCTAATGAGCTGGAGCAGAGCAGAGGGAGTGGGTCGCTTTCCAAATTGAACTACTGCGCTCTATTCCCAAATGCGTGCCACAAACCTGCCCATGAGGTGCATCACCCAGGGAAGTGGGGGGAGGACCCTAGGTTTACCAGCAACCCTGGCCAGGCCTGGAGAATCCCAGACCACAGGGCTGTGAGCCCAAGCCAAATGCTGGCTCTGTGGCGGGGATCTAGGCCCTCCCTTCTTCCTGGCCTTTGCACTTTGGAGCAGCATTTGCAGTGTGCTGCCATTCCATTCACATTTGCATTCTACGCGCGGGAGAGGGCAGGGCAGCTACTGGCCATTACACGGGGAAAGAAACTTCACAGAGAGATCCACTCCCTGCATGACTAGGGCCAGAAGGCAACCCATTTCCTTTCTCCCTCATTTCCTCCCCCGATAATGACCTCTCAGCACTTTCCTCTGCAGCGGGGCATGCAGATGGGCTATGCTGATAGCATTTACTAACTAGTGGTCCACACCCCATTTTTTATTTGCCCTCTCAGGCCACAGACATTTCCTGAGCACCCAGTCTGTGCTAGTGCCTTGCTTTTGGGTAAGTCTCTGTTTGAGAGGAGACAGTCTGTCTGAGAAGCTACACAGAGAATGCTGTAAGAGCAGTGGAGGAGTACACTGTTCTCCAGGAAGCAATCAGGGAAGCTTCTCCAAACCTGGAGTCTCCTGATTGCACATTTAGTCTCCACAGCCCCACAGCTCCCATCTCCCCAACCACTCTCTCAAGCAAGCCGAGAGTCCCCTCCCTGTGCCCACCTGCCACACTTGGGCAGCAAAGGCCTGCACCAGCTGTGCATTCCTGACCTGCTGCAGTGAAGGCCCTGCCCATGCACCTGCTCCTGTCTGCTTCCAGATTCCTGCCCTCACCCAGCTTTCCTCCCACTTCCCCAGCTGTTCTCATCTTCTTCCCTGGTGCCTTGTCCCCTTCTTGTGCTTAGGTGAGGATTCCTCAGGGCCCCATCTGGACCCTCACCCACCTGTACCTCCCATTTCTTAGCATATAACCCCCACACCTCGCTTCTGAGTCCAGACATCCCTCCACTCAACACCTCCACCTGGGTGGCTCAGGTCGTCTTAGCTCAGCACATCCCTTGATGAACTCTCTCTTCCTCCTCCAGCACCTCTTCAACTTAGAGAGAGAAATACAACTCCACCCAGCGGCCACCCAAACCAGCACCTTGGATACCATCCTCCGTTTCTCTCTCCCAAGGTCTTATCCCATCAGCCACAAAGTCCTGAGTGTCCATCCCCTCAATGACACCCATCCCTCATTGGCACCTCCTGATGTGGCTCAGCCCAGGCCTGTGCCACTGCCTTGCCTGGATCACAGTGGACACGGGCTCCTGGGTCCCTCTGCCCAGTCCTGCATCCACCCTCCAGCTGCTGCCCCCGTGAGCTTCTGAAACCTTAAATCTGCTCAGTTTAGTGACCTCCGATGACTTTCTGTGATCTTGAGCATAAATTTCAATTCCCCAGTGTGGTGTGTG
Organism: Sapajus apella; assembly: GCF_009761245.1. Taxonomy (NCBI): domain Eukaryota; kingdom Metazoa; phylum Chordata; class Mammalia; order Primates; family Cebidae; genus Sapajus; species Sapajus apella. The sequence continues at coordinate 5,004,910 of NW_022436941.1, forward strand.
TACCTCTGTGGGACCGGGTCTGGCTGCCCTTCCACTTCTCAGCCCAGCATCCCACAGTCTGTGCACGTGTGTGACTGCACATGCGCTATTCCCTTGCGGGAAACACCCTCTCCCTCCTTCTCCCTTGACTCACCCCTGCCCCCTTCTTCTTTGAGACTCAGCTCAGCTGTCACCTTCTCCTGACAGGCCTTCCTCAAAGCCCTTATCACCCTGTGCCACATGGGATCTGCTAGCTCTCAGTTGTGTTTCCTGAATATTCTGAGCATATCTGTATCACTGCTGTCACACTCAATGGTTGATAGTCTGTCTTCCCGTCCAGATTGTGAGCCCACTGGGAACAGGATACTGCCTCATTCTGCACTGGACATGCGGAACCTGGCACAGGCCTGGTGGGCAGTCACTACTCAGTCAGCTGGGTCTTAAATGGGGAGGCATGTGGCAAAGTCTGAAGGGCCTGCCAGTGGCTGGCAGACAAGGAGGGTGTCCAGGTACAAGGCAGAGTGGAAGAAGTGGCCATATCGCTCCTGGGTATGAGGCCTCCCCCTGGCCTTTTCTGCAGCATCACAGAAACCTTGCTTCTTCCAGACCCTCAAAGGTATAAGCCAAATTTCCCCGTAGGGTTTTTCACTGGTCACTCCCTCTGCCTGCAGCTCCCTCTCCCTGCCCTTCTCATGGCCAACTCCTACCACATTCATATCTATGCCAAAGCATCTTCTGCATGAGGAGGTCTCCCTAGGCCCCTCACAGGAGGGCAAGCCTTTTTTGCCCTCTCTCAAGGCACCCCTGCTTCTTTTTCCAACTCTCACGGTGGCGCTCAGCCCTTGTGCAATGTTTGGTTGCTCCAGGAAGATAGATAGGACCCGTCTGACCTGTCTGCCACCACGTCATTCTCGGGCTCTGCCACAGAGCAGGCAGACAGCAATTAGGACTGGGTGCAAAGGACTGATGAAACAGGACCGCAGGCTTGTGCTGTCTTTCTTCGTTGAGCGTTTGCCCCTGTTGCATCATTCCTGCACTGGCCTCGGACAACAGGAGCTCTGAGCTCCTTCCCCGACTCTGATGGGAAGGAAAAGGAGCACACGTGATTTTCGAGCTTCTCACTGGAAGCAAGGTTTCTTCCTCTGTTGGCGGCACTTTGAGAAGGTATGTGCAGAGCATGCGCAGACTGAGTCTGGCCCATCACCTGTTCAGTTTGAGGCTGGCAGTCAAGAAACAGAGGCAAGTGGCTGCGAAGTGAGGGGTGAAGCAGCCGGCGGGAAGGCTGGGCTGCCTGGGCTCTGGTCCCAGTGCTGCTGCTGCCTCAGTGGGCGTCTTGGGAAAGTCCAGACCTCAATTCTTCCCCTATCTTTTGGAAGGTATGGACGTTCCCCTCTGAGGTGGTGTCCTGGGAAGTCTGCAATTCTGGGCCACGGAGATATCAGCTGCGGAGGTCTCATCAAGATGCGCCAGGAGAGGGCGCTGCTGCACAGCAGTTGAAGCTCTCGGGCGGCGAAGACAAGCGTGGCTGCCCACTCTGGATAGTTTCCTGGCCGGTTTCCCTGGCACTGGCTGGCAGAGAGCCATACTTAGTATATATATGGGCCGTGGAGGGGATGCTGGCCCAGGAGGCTCAGAGGGAAGTCTGAGGTGCTGGAGCAAACCTCCGACAGGCTTGATGAGAACCCATCTAAGGTGTCTGGGCGCTGTGTGCTTGGACGGGAGGTGACACCCTGATCTCTTCACCTGTGTAGTCCTATGGAAGCCTCGAACGTCCCAGCCTTTCTTCCACCTCAGGGCTCCAAGCTGGCCTAGTGCTGCATGCTGTGTTTATACCGTCTTGTTGAATTCCGAGCCAAGTCTCCACTGAGTAGGTGAGAAAAATGAGGTCCAGAGAGGTCAAGCGGTTTCTCCAAAGCCACGCAGCGGTCAGTGGAGGATTATGGTCACATCTGCTGTTTGACTCCAGGGCCCATGCTATTAAACGAGTGCTGCCTCCTGGCCAGGACTCGGAGAGTAGAAGTGACTTTTCCAAGGGCCCTTGCCCCCACCCCACCCCTCTGCATAAATGTCCTGACTTCTCTGCCTCGGTTTCCCCACCGTCACTGAGATGGTATTAACACTGTCCAACTGTGTCATATTCATAGGACTTCTGCAACAGTTGAATCGAGGGAAAGCATAGCTTCCCCAAATACCATCCCAGTGCCCTGGGCTGCCCTCCGTCCTTTCCTCCCTGACAGGGTCCTGTGAACTCAGGTCCATAGAACTCTGAAATTCTGGGCTACTGTGATATCAGCTTGAAAATCAAGTGTGCTCCTTTCCCTTCCCATCAGAGTTAACCTGCTGGTCGAGGCTGGCTCTGTGGACATCTGAGCACAGGAAATGCTGCTGTCTGCCTGAGTAAAGGCCAGGCAGGTCAGGGGACCAGGCAGCCCAGGTTGGAGAAGTCTGGCATCAAGGGGTTCCTGCGGGAGTATAGAAGGAGGCACTGGCTGAGCACCTGCTATATGCTAAACTTCCTGGGACTTGGAGGAGCCTGGGTGTTGACAGCGACAGAAGAGTCAGTGTTTGAGGACCATTTACTCCCTCTTCTGCCATGCAGTGGTCTCCTCTGTCATGCACTCATCAAACATCAGATGCCGGGCTGGGGGAGATGCATAAACCTCACATCAGGCCTGGCCTTAAATAGAGGCCCAGAGGGGCCATCGGAAATTTGGAAGGCAGACCCAGCAGTCTTGGGAAGGAGCAGCATTTGAGCTGGAACTAAAAAGACAAGCTAAGTTGTGAGCAGTGGAGAAGAGCACAAAGGCAGAGGGATACTCAACCTGGGCTACCAGGTCCTCTGACCTGCCTGGCCTTCAATCAGGCAGACAGCAGCATTTCCTGTTCTTAGATGTCCACAGAGCCAGCCTCGACTCTCAGGTTGACTCTGATGGGAAGGAAAAGGGGCACATCTGAGCAGCACCAGGTGGGAGAACGCAAGGGGAGTCAGGAAGAGTTTTGTTCGCCCAAAGCCCCCATGGCTATGGGAGGGGAGGCTGGAAGTCTTGGAGTCTGGCTCCTGAGGACCCTGAATGTCAAGGGAAGAGCTAGGCCATGATTCTGTGGGCAGTGGTGTCTGCAGGCTAGCGGCAGTCCTCAGTCCTGCTGCTGCTCTGTGAGTGGATGAAAGGCCCATCTCTGGGGCCCGCTGCATCTGACCTGGTCGAACCTCCATAGCCCATGCAGAGGCTGGCTCAGGCTCCTTGCAACCAGCATTTGTTCTCTGCAGGGACCGAGTGGGCTTGCTCTGGGGAAGTTGAGGCCTGTGCCTGTCCAGCCCCTCAGAAGGGCTGTGATCCCCTTCAACACACCACCTGAGAGCAGGCAGTTCAGCCTTCCCAGCAGGAGCTCACTGGGCCATTTAATCTGCTGTGCCTAGACATCCTCATCTGTGTGATGGAAGTGATAACTACCTCACTCAAGCTACACCTAACTCACACTCCATGAGTCATTGCATGTCAAGTGCTCAGCACCATGATAGGCACACGGTAACACCCTCAGCAAGTCAAACCTCGCCATCCTTATGGCCTGTGTGTCCTGAGTGTTCCTGTCTGGGTCAGCACATGGACAGCTCCTAGCCAAGGCCTGTGGATGGGCCAGAAGCAAACTGCCCTTCCAGTCGAGCCAGCCCCTTATCGGGGATCTCTTCTGCACCAAATCCTTCTTGCAAACTACTTCCTCAAGAGATCTCTGCAGCATGGAAAACCTCCAAGGGTATCTTCAGCCTCATGAGCAGGGGAGGTTCCTCCAGCTCCCCAAGGGGCTGCTGACAGGTTGCTGCAAGGCTCTCGGCCCTACTTGGGTTCTGGATGGTGCACCCACGGGAAGAGAAGAAGGGACATGCCTTGGACCCAGCTTGGGCTGCACAAGGAGAGAGTGGCCCTAGTTTCTACCATACACAAAGATACCTCCCGACCCGTCTGTTCCTTTGGGGGTGGTGAGGGCCCACCGATGCCAACTCTTTGATGAGGCCTAGCTTCAGCCCTGTGAAAAATAAAGGGGAACAGTCCAATGGCCTCACCCCAAGAACAAAGCCAAGGAGTTTTCCTGGCAAGGGTACCTTAATTTCTTTATACTTCCATTGTACTCCAAACCCCGAATCCCCAAACCCAACAGGAAGTCATAGGAGTGCCTTGGAAATAGCAAAAATTAGATTTTCTAAAAAGAATGTCTTTGTTGTAACTCTAGTGTGACGGATTGATTTCTCTCTCCTTCTCAAGATCCCTCATCCTCGGGAAGCAGGTGAGCAGGTGAGGTCATTCCAGACAAGCAGCCATCGGGGGGAGGAGCCGGGATCCAGCAGTGAGAGGTGTGTGAGTGTCAAAGGGGGAGGAGCCGGGATCCAGCAGTCA
>NW_022436941.1:5009289-5106987 GCF_009761245.1 Sapajus apella
GGTGTGTGAGAGTCAAAGGGGGAGGAGCCGGGATCCAGCAGTCAGAGGTGTGTGAGTGTCAAAGCAAGCAAAGACCCCACACCTGGGGAGGAGACACGAAACCAGTGCCACGGAGCAGAGAGGCTGTGAACGTGGGACACGTCAGTGTGGCTGGTGCTAAAGGGGTTTCAAACAGGAGCCAACATCTAGGTGTCTGGCCTGCAGTGGTTGGGATGAGCACATACTCTCAACATCCCAGTGTGCTTCAGCCACGTGCCAGGTGGGCCTGGGGTTGGAGATTGGATTGGGGGCCAGAAAACAGGTCCACAGGGTCCAAGGAGGTAGGGCCTAGCAGACATGTGCAGAGCCACTGTCCTCACCTGCTCCACCCAAGGGCAGGGGCAGGGGAAGGAAAGGTGCAGAGGCAATGAGGAAAAAGAGAGGGTGGGATGGGTCTCGGGGAGGCCTGGGTCTAGGGGAGCACCTGGCTCATTTCCTGCTGTGCATAGACCCACTGAGGAAGAGTGTGGCGAGGAGGTGCTGCAGGGCTGAGCCCGAGGTCAGACAGAGCTGGTGTGAATGCCAGCTCCACTGTTCCTGGCTGTTTGCTAGCTGTGTGAGCTCAGGCACCCTACTTAACCTCTCTTAGCCTGTTTACTCTGCTGTAGAATGGAGAGGACACCAGTGTCTACACCCAAGGATTGTGTCTCCATAATCCTTGATCTCTATAAGGTGCCTAGTACAAAGTAAATGCTCAATAAATGGAAGCTGCAAGTATTACTCCAAAGCATCCAATTAGTGCACCAGCTCCAACCTCTATAGTGATATGATTTATTTACAAAACCAGCTTCAGGGTGTCTGCGCCCTTCAGTCATTCAGGAGGCTCTTGCTCCCTCTGTCTGCACTTAGGACAGGCTACAAAAGGAATGGTCTGAGGTCAGAGTGCTGGGAAAGATGGACACTCCTCTGCGAAGCCACTTTTGGTGTGGCTGTTCAATTCTCACGTGGCAGTTTTTCCAGCTAGAGCAGGAAGGTGGCAGCCTCGGGTGGGATGGGTCTCTTCCTGGGTGTACTGTAGCTGAACGCAGGGCACAGGCTGAGTTTCTCCCTTCTGCCCCTTGAGGAGAAAGGCAAACTCCAGGCCTGCATAGTGGGATGCCTCATGCTGGCAGGGAGCAGCCTGGTGGGCTGAGAGGGGCTGGCAGAACCTGCCAGGGGTTGGGTTCTTCCCATTGGCTCTGGTGGCTCTGCAGGGCAGGGAGGTAGGATGCCCCCCATCCCTGGTCATGGGCACTGAGAGGGAGAGAACTCAGGCCTGAGGGCTGGGGTCCCAGGCTAGCTCTGGTCCCAGGGCAAACTGACTGACCCATGGGAGCCTCCCCCTAGTCACCTTCATCTCTCTATGGTCAGTGGGTGCTGGGGGTCTGCTCTCCAGTGGCTTCCACTGCAGTCAGCTCTGGCTTCCCTGTGGTGTGACTGCACCAGGCCTGGGCAGCCCCTGAGGACCCTTGGCTCCCAGTTGGAGAGGCAGGAGGCCCAGGGCTAGTGTGTAGCCCCTCCTCAGGGGTTCTGTAATAAGGCACGAATCCTGATGCATAAAGAACATGGTCCCTGGAGAGAGGGGCATGCAGGTCACTGTCATGGGGACACCCTGCTGAGACCTGCAAGACGGGGCAGCAGCCCAGTGAGTGTGAGGACCCAGAGATGAGGTGCGAGTGTGCCATGGCAGCCTGGGCCCAAAGGAACAAGAGGGTCAGCCAGATGCAAGCCCACTTCCAGGTTCAGACCCAGATACCAGGGAGCAGCCTGTGCCTGCAACACCACAGTGGCAGTCCCGGAAGAGGACAGGCCCATGTCTGCTCTACAGCCCGGGAAGCACTCAGCGATGTCACTCATGCATCCAAGAGCACCCTGCTGGGAGGGGTGTGTCTGGGATTAGAACTCACCCACCTCACCTCCTGTCTTTGCAGTCACGGCCACAGCGCCCAGCTACACGGTGGTGATTAGGAACCTTAAAGGGCACAGACTTTGGGTCAAATCTCAGGTTTGCTACTTGCGAGTTATGTGCCCTTGGCCAAGTCACTTAGCTTCTCTGAGACTCACTTTCTTATTCATAAAATGGGAATTAGAGTACGGCCTATCTTACAGGATTACTAATAGGATTAAATGAGATGATGCTAATGAAACATTTGTCTGAGAGCCTAGCAAGCCACAGGGACCAAATCAATGCTTCTGTGAGCTCACCGTTGCGCTCAGTACTTTGGGCACATGGTTGTGTGTAATTCTCGCAATGGCTTGACTGTTGCTGCTGCTACTCTCTTCTTTTTTTTTTTTTTTTTTTTTTGAGACGGAGTTTCACTCATGTTACCCAGGCTGGAGTGCAATGGCGTGATCTCGGCTCACCGCAACCTCCGCCTCCTGGGTTCAGGCAATTCTCCTGCCTCAGCCTCCTGAGTAGCTGGGATTACAGGCACGCACAACCACGCCCAGCTAATTTTTTGTATTTTTAGTAGAGACGGGGTTTCACCTTGTTGGCCAGGATGGTCTCGATCTCTTGACCTCGTGATCCACCCGCCTCAGCCTCCCAAAGTGCTGGGATTACAGGCTTGAGCCACCGCGCCCGGCCGCTACTCTCTTCTTATAAGGAAACCATGTTCCCCAGGCCTCGTTCCTCCGTGGTGGTCAAGCTGGGCTTGAACAGGACAGTCTTCCTGGAGTCCCTGTGCTCCCAACCAGTGACACCTTGCTCCAGGAGCCCCAGCAGCCCTGAGAGGGCCTGTCTAGGGGCCTGGTAGAGTCTAGGCCCCAGGACAGAGAGGTTTGAAGGATGTAGGGCCTGGTGCTGCTCCCCCTACCCACCTCCATGGCCTCCTCAACTCACAGAGCATTCGTCCCCAACTGTTGTCCTGCAGAAGCAGCCAGCCTGTGCCTCCCTCCCAGTGGGTGGGTCTTGGGAGCCCCTGTGTGACCAGCCAGGATGGGCCAGGCTGGGCAAACTCTCCTCAGAGCGGTAGTAAGGGAAGAACCCGCCAAGCAGTTCTGAGTCCTCCTGGAGTGGTGTCTCGGGCTGCAGGACCAACCCGTCCTCTGCCAGGAGGCACCCATAGGTGCGGAAGAAAGGCAGATACTCCAAGGCCACCTGAGCCCTATGTGAAAGGTGGAGGGAGCTTAGAGGTTTCTTGTCCCTTGAACTGGTGGCCTGCTGTTGCCAGGACAGGGGCCCTGGGTCATCCTCCTCCAGGAGGCTAGGAGAGGTTGGGGCTCCGGGTTCAGCCTCACAGTTCTTCCGGGACATCTGCGAAGAGAAGGGTGTTCCATCTGGTACTGCACCCTGACTTCCTAGCCACGCCAGGTCTGTTCCAGTCCCTGTCTACATTGCAGGCCGAAAGGGGCTTACAAAGCCCAAACCTGACTATGGCTCTCTTCTGTGAAAAGCCAGCCGTGGCCCTCAACCATGGTTAGATTGCTCAGGCACACAGGCCTTCTTACCATTCCCCAGTCACACCAAGCTTGGCCCTGCCTTAGAGCCTGTGCCAAGATCTGCTCCTGGAATCTCAGCTCAGAAGAGCCTTCCCAGCCCCAGCCTCCGCAAGCCCCCTCCTCCAGATCGCTTCATCACTGGAATGCTCTTCCGGGGCTATGGTCCGCCTGCCTTACGTGTGGGTGGTTTGATCTGTGTTGTCTGTCTGGTGCCTCCGGTTCATAACAGCCACTCAACTAACACTTCTTCAACTAGTATGCTGGCCCTCGACCCGCCTCATATTCCCTCCACTCTGTCCACTCCAGCCACAAAGCCTTTCTGGGTCCATCTCACTCGCCAAGCATCCTCCCACCACGGGGCCTCTGCACGGGGTAATGCTCCTGCCCAGAGTCTCTTCCTCTCCTTTGTCCTAGGTGGTGACTTCCTCGGCGCTTGCCCAAGGTGACTTCCCTTACATGCCTGGCTTAGTGGCATCACCTTCTTCCTGACTGCCACCACCCTCATACCCCTCATTCGGAGCACCCGTTCCTCTGCTGTGAAACATTCAACTGTGTGGTTTCTTGATTAATATCTCTCATCCTGTTATTTACAAATTCCACCAGGCAGGGCCCATCTGTCTAGTTCACGTCTATGTCCCGAAGGCCTAGAAAAACCCTGGCATATGGCAGACACTAAGTATTGGAAGAAAGCAAAGAAGGGTGGGAAGGAAGGAAAGAGGTAGACACAAAGAGAACACCACGACCAGGAAGGAAGTCTTTAGCAGACTCCCTGGTGATGGGAGGGAGAAGTCATGTCTTGGGGAGAGGATGGGGAAGTGGAATGAGGAATTAATTCCTAGGCCCAGAGGGGATGAATGGCTCGGAGTACCTGGTAATGAAAAGCCAGCTCATTTCCACGTTGCCTGTCAGGCTCAGACCCAGAGCCCACCAGGAACATGGCAGGGGGCTCCTTTCATCCTGAGAAAGCCCCCAGGCCATTCCACTTGTGGACTCCGGGCTCATGGAAGAGCCTCTGGTAGCCTAGCCCCCAGCCTTCCTGACTCCCACCCTGGCCTTCCCAACTCCCACCCTAGCCTTTGGGCCTTGAGTCCCTGCCCCGACACATGCTCCTGTGGTCCATGCTCTCCCCCAACTCCCTGCAGGCAGCCTGACCACTGAGGTCCCCATCCTAAGCCAGACCCCTTGGTAAGCGCCTACTGGCCCATAAACTACCAGTTTCTGGTGGGCTGGGACCAAGCTCCCTCCTCCAAGTCCCAGACATCCAGCCCGGGGCCATCTTTGCTGAGTCTCTACCACTTCCAAACACTCCGCAGAGCTCTGTGATCCTCTCTCTCAGGTAATCCTTAGGAAGCCCACTGGGATGACTTGCCTTTCCAACCTCACTGTGCCAAGGAGATGGGACACGCTAAATGGCAATGCCCAGGTCTGACCCACTCTGAAGCCTGTGCTCTGTTCACTGTGAATCATCTGTTGTTGTGTGTCCCCCATAAGGCATGTTCAGGTCTTCAGCCCTGGCACTCATGGATGTGACCTTATTTGGAAATGGGATCTTGGCAGATGCAATCAAGTTAAGATGAGGTCACACTGGGTTAGGGTGGGCCCTGAATCCCACGATGTGTCCCTATAAGATGAGGGAAATTTGGACACAGACACATAGGGAGAATGTCACATGACAAGGGAGGAAGCCATTGGAGTGACGCTGTTGCAAGCCAAGGCACATCAAGAATTGAGTCATCCCTGGAAGCTAGGAGGGAGCACGGGGAGCAGATTCCCCTGCCAAGCCCCCAAGAAGGAACCAACCTGCCGACACCTTGATTTCAAACTTCTTCAGAACTGCAAGAGAATACATGTGCATTTTCTTAAGCTACCACGTTTGTGCTGATTTGTCCTGGCAGCCCTAGGACATGAACAGGTGCAGGTTTGATGGATGGCTCATTTGTGGGGATGAAGGGATTTGGTACAGGCTTGAGGGCTCTCCCAGCACCACCTGGTGAGCGGCCTGGGGAGACAGGCCCATTGCCATGGATGAGGTTCACTCTGTGGTGGGGCTCACCTAAGGCCCTACCCTTCCTGCCATCCAGCGGACATTGGACAGCACAGACTCTCCCTGTGGCTGGCCAGCGGCCCTCCCATACCTCATTCTTTCCTGCCACGGCTCTGACTCCACTTCAACAGTGAGTCCAGGACTGAAGGAGGCCAGGTGTCCTCTGAATTCCCCTGGGAGGCCTCAGCAAGATGGCATGTGCACAATGCCTCTCACGGTCTCTACTGAGCGACACCTCCTGCGTCCTGTTTTGGAGTCTGCAGTAGCACTGTGTCAAGACACGATGAAGCCTAATTGTCAAACTCTGACTAAAAAGACAAAGCCTCCCTCAGTAGTCCTCTTCCTCCCAGCCTCCTCTTCACCTTGGCAAATCCCCCTCTGCCTGCTGAGAGAAGACACCACCATGAAGTCATAAAGCCTGATGCCAGGCGAGAAAGCCAGATGGTTCTGTTGCCATGGAGACTCCACCCAAGCATCCAACACCTGTGATCATCACCTGTCTCTTAATTCAGCTTAATCCACATCTCCCCAGGAGACTCAGGGGAAACAAAGAGAATGCAAACATCTGGAATCTGATCAGTTCTTCATGACTGGGGGCCAGTGAGCTCACTGGGGACTTCTGCCCAGAGACTGTGAGAGTGACTCAGCGCCTCCAGTGGATGGGTCAGAAAGGGCCCCAAGGATTTGTTCCACCAAGTCCAGGGAGCTGTGGTGAGCTGCATGGGCCGCTCCTTTCTGGGGTGCCTCAGTCCCCTCGGGGTGTGGCCGAGACATCATTCTCTGCCCTTGTCACTAGCTTTCAGCTGTCTCTCCTCTGTGGCTCTTCTCCAGTCACTTGCTGGCAGGACACAAGAAGAAGTGGAGCAGTCATGGGAGGGCTGATGATGTGGGACACCTGCTTTCTCCCACAGAGGCACCGTCCCCAGATCCTCTCCTAGGCCTGGTGCTCCTAAGTGTCAGCTACCACCCAGGGAGGTTCCCACGTGGTGTGTCATGTGGTCCTCTCCGCAAACCTTCAAGTCAGGAAGTGTTCCACTGTCATGCCATTTTGCAGATTGGAGAGTTGAGCCTCAGTGCTGGGACAGGAAGGTGAACCAGCCTGAAAGAGGGGCTCCAGAGTTAGTTTCTAGCCTTAGGGCTTGAGGCAAGAGAGTCTTGAAATGCCACTGAAGGTCACAAGGTTGCGACATCTCCAGGCCCTCAGGCTTCCCCAGGACTGGATTCCAAGCCAGGAGTGCCCGGCTGGGTTCTCCAGGCTCAGCATCTCCAGTTCTCCACATCTCTCTACCCTGTGCTCGCAGACCCTGGGGCCTATCTACTCCTGGGTCATTTTCTTTCTTATAGAATTTATTTTTGGAAAGTGGTAATAGATACACCTCCAATTTTATTTTATATTTTGAATAGTCACTTGACACAACATCATTTAAGAATAAGTTATTTTTCCCCAACCTGATTTGAAATACCAAGATAGACACATTCTAAATTCTTAACTATTACAAACTCAAGTCCTTTTCTATAATTTATTTTTGTATCCGTCTCTGTGTCCCTCTTTGTACCAATATCGTGTTATTTTGATCTCTTTAGTTTTATATAAATTTAATCCATGTTGTATCATCACCATTTAAAAACTCAACTTCATTGAGGGCTAATTTACAAATACCATAAAATGTACTGTTCATGAATCTATACACCAAATAACAACCTGGAAATTAATACATAGAAATGCCTCTTTTCAGTTAATCCGCTCCTTTGCTTCCCAACCCCAAGCAACCACTGATGTGCTTTTTGATACTAGAGATTCATCTTGCCTGTTCTAGAATAAACGGAATCACATAGCACATGTTCTTTTGTGCCTAGTGAGCTTCTGTTTTTCAGCACCATGTTTTTATTTTTTATTTTTATTTTATTTTTTTTCCATTTATTTTATTGCATTTTAGGTTTTGGGGTACATGTGAAGAACATGCAAGATTGTTGCATAGGTACACACGTGGCAGTGTGATTTGCTGCCTTCCTCCCCATCACCTACATCCGGCATCTCTCCCCTTGCTATCTTTCCCCAACTCCCCACCCCCCACCGTCCCTCCCCTATTTCCCCCCAACAGACCCCAGTGTGTAGTGCTCCCCTCCCTGTGTCCATGTGTACTCATTGTTCAACACCCGCCTATGAGTGAGAGCATGCGGTGTTTGATCTTCTGCTCTTCTGTCAGTTTGCTGAGAATGATGGTTTCCAGGTTCATCCATGTCCCTACAAAGGACACAAACTCACCGTTTTTGATGGCTGCATAATATTCCATGGTATATATGTGCCACATTTTCCCTGTCCAGTCTATCATTGATGGGCATTTGGGTTGGTTCCAGGTCTTTACTATTGTAAACAGTGCTGCAATGAACGTTCTTGTGCATGTGTCCTTATAGTGGAACGATTTATAATCCTTTGGATATATACCCAGTAATGGGATTTCAGCACCATGTTTTTAAAATTCATCCTTTTTGTGGCATAGTTTGCTCCCTTTTATTGAGGAGTAGTATACTGTTATGTGATGTGACACAATTTGCTTATCCATCTTCTGTGAGTACCAGCTAGTTGTTTCCATTGTGAAGAGTGCTGCTAGAAATAATTACTTGTAGGTCTTTGAGTGGGTAATAGTTTTCATTCCTCTTAGGTAAATAGCTAGGATTTGAGTAGTTTGATCACATGGTAAGTGTATGTTGAACTAAATAAGAAACTGCCAAACTGTTTTCATTTTACGTCATATAAAATGATACATTCATTTTACCTTCCCAACAGTAATGTGTAAAAGTTTCAGTTTCTTCACAGTCTTAACACCACTTTTTAACTTTTGCGATTCTCATGGGTGTGTAGATAGCATGACGGTTTTCATTTGCATTTTCTTGATGGCTTGTGATGTTGAGCATTTCTTATATGTGTATATTGCCAATTTGTATATTTTCATTTAAGTGTCTACATCTTTTCCTCATTTTAATAACTTGATTGTTATAACTAAAGTACAATAAGCTACACAGTTTCAAAGTGTAGAATTTGATCAATTTTCACATATGTACACACCTCAGAAACTATTACCATGGTCAGGATAACAAATATTTCTATCAATCCCCCAAAATTCCTCATTCACTCTTATAATCCATCTTCCCTCCATTCCCTTCCCCAGACAACCCCTGATCTTCTGACACTCTAGATTATTTTACATTTTCTAGAATTTTATATAAATGGAATCAGGTGTTTGTTTTTATGTGATTTCTCTTAGCATAATTCTCTTGAGAGTAATCTATGCTGTTGCATGGATGGTTTGTTCCTGTTTTGTTGAGCACTATTCCACTGCATGGATAGACCCCTGTCGTTATTCTACCATATGTAGTGTGTCATTCTTCTCTAGCTGGTTTGAAGATGTTTTTCTTTATCCTTTGTAAGTGGTAGTGGATACGGTTTTGAGCACTTTATAATGTGTCTAGGCATGGTTTTCATTGACCTTATCTTTTCTGGGGTTTTCAGAGCCTCTTAAGTACATTTACATTTTTAAGTACTTTGATTTATGTTTTTCACCACATTTAGGAAACTTTAATTCTTCCTTCGTTTTGTCAAGATTTTTTCTTTTTAGCTTATTTCTGCCCCCCTTCTGGGACTCCAATGTCATGTATGTTAGATTTTTTTTAATGTGTTTCCACAGATCTCTGAGGCTCTGTTTATTTATTTCTTAATCTTTCCTCTGTGTTCTTCAGATTGTGTAAATAATATGGATCTATCTTTAAGCTCACAGGCTCTTTCCTCTTGATATCACCATTCTGCTATGGAAATCATTAAGTGAAATTTTTTAATTTCAGATTTTGTATTTTCCAGTCCTAACATTTTTGGTTTTTTTTTTTTTATAGTTGCTATTTCTCTATTGAGAACTTATTTTTATTCATGCCAAATGTGTTTTTCTTAACCTCATGGAACATACACATAACAGCATTTTGAAGTCTTTGATGATAATTCCAACACATGGCCCCCTTGGGATTGATATTTGTTGTCATTTCCCTTGAGAAGTCGTCACATTTTTCTGGTTATTTGTATGCCAGGTAATTTTAGATTGTCCTAGACATTTTGAAAATCATTTTATGTAGACTTTGGGTCGGGCACATAATCCTCTGCAGAGAGTTGATGTTTTAGCTTTATCAGACATTCAATTTAGTTAGCTTCGAGCTGCCAGTTCTGTCTTGCCTTTTGTATACAGTGGTACAAATCTCAGTTCTCTAAGCTTTCACTGTATTCATTTGGGTCTGTTTTTTGCATGCATTATTGAGCAATTAGGCTAAAAAAGATTACACATGGTTTAAATCTCAGTTTAGTTCTTTCTGAAAGCTTTGCTATGCTGTTTTAGGTCTATCCCACTCATGCATAACTCAGGAGTTAGGCTGAGACTTACAAGTATTTATTCACAGAATTAGAGGACTGCTTTTCTGGCTACCCTCCCTCCTGGATGTCCTCATGTTCTGTTTCCTTCCACGGTCTCTGTCCTGACTCATTTGACCAGAAATACAGGATTTCTTCTATAGCAGCCGTCCTTTTGCCACTGCTGCATTGCTGTTGTGTAATTGGAGTGTGCCCTCTGGGCAAAGCTGAGAGAGAAAGAAACAGAAACGGGGGGGGGGGGGGGAGAGAGAGAGAGAGAGAGAGAGAGAGAGAGAGAGAGAACCTGGGAAACTCTCCCCTGCATGGATCACTGTCTAAATCCAAGTAACTTTACCTCTCAGCCACAATGTTTTCGTTTACTTTTTAGAGTTCTCTGGTGCTAGTGTTTGCATTTTGCGTAGAGTTTTTGGTATAGTAAGTGGGAAGAATGGGTCGTAGTGAACTTATGCTATCACACTATGATCTTCATTTTGCTCATTTCTTATAACACTGTCTTACGGTTGTGTTGTAAGAGCTTTCTGTGTATGCCAAATACAAGTTCATTGTCAGAAATAGGTATTGTGAATGTTTTCTCCCAGGTTGTGCCTTGACTTTTTATTTTATTAACAAAGTATTTCTAAGAAACAACTGAAATTTTAAATTTTGATGGGATCTAATTTATTTTTTCATTTTTTTTGTATCCTATCTAAGAAATCTTTGCTTGCCATAAGATTGTGAACATTTCTTCCTTTTTTTTTTTTAAGTTCTATAGCTTTAGCTTTTATATTTAGGCCTGTGATTCCATTTGAGTTCATTGACGCTATTTGAGTTGGGGAGCAAGATTTACCTATTTTTTCCATTTGGATAGCTATTGTGCACCGCTGGCTGAAAAGACTTTTCTTTCAAAGCCCTTTGAAAGATGCCAGTGTATAGACTTGGCTATATATTGTGGTCCTCCATAAGGCAGGGAGTAGAGATCAGAGGAACAGAACAGAGAATCCAGCTATACATTGGCATCTTTGTCAAAAATCAGTGATATACATGTGGATTCATACCTGGATTCTCTGTTCTGTTCCACTGATCTCTAGTCACTGCCTTATTGTGGATCACAGTTTCTCAGCCTTGGTGCTGTTGATTTTTGAGCCGGATAATTCTTTGTTGTGGGACACTGTCCTGTGCACTATTAGATGTTTAGCAGCACCTCTGGTCTCTACCCCTACTTGTCAATATGATACTGCTCTCCTCCCTCCAGAGTAATGACAATGAAGAATGTCTCCCAACTTTGCCAAATGTTCCCTGGCGGGGGGGGGAACTGGCCCCAGTTGAGCACTACTGCTATAAATTCACTACATTCCTTGACAGTTAGGACAGTCTCCAACTTTGTTCTTTCTAAAATACATTTTTATATTTTTACAGTATAAACAAAAATACATCTAGGTCCTTTGCACTTTCATATAAATTTATATTAAATTTATCTCTAAATATTTTGGGATTTTTATGTCTTTTTTAGTTGGTATTATTGAGATCTAATTATGTACAGTGAAATTGACAAATACACTGTTGCATTCTAAAGAGTGTCTTCAGGTTGAAAGCCCAGGTAATTTTAGGGTTCACCTCATTTGTTCTCTTTTTCCTTGAATCATCGTTCTGTGTTTTTTGTTTTCCATCATCTTTAAATAGTGGCTTCTCATTTTACTCAGTTTTCTTGTTGTTTTTAGTGGGAGGGCAAATCTAGTACTGATTACCTCACCAAGACTACAAGCAGAAGTCCCTAATAATCAACTTTTAACAGTCTCATTAATTTGAGTGGTTACTCAGTGCCAGAAAATATACTAGTCATTCTTCATTGGTTATTTTATTTTTTCTTAATAATCTTCTCAGGTAGGTACCATGATCATCCCTATGTAAAGATAAGAAAATGAGGCTTAAAGAGGGTAAGAATTTACTGAGTAATAGACAGTAGCAAATGGCAGGGCTGGAATTCAAATTTTGGTAGTTGGACTCTGAAGCCCAAGTGTTTAATCACTTTGCCAATTGTCCAAAAACACTATATGAAAAATGATTTTAGATAACACACAGGTGAAGTTTTTATTTTAATAGCAAATTAGTGTAATATATGTTAGAAAAAATACAGTTACCACATCTGATATGGTTTGGGTCTGTGTCCCCACCCAAGTCTCACCTCGAATTGTAATCCCCGGATGTTGAGGGAGGAACCTGGTGGGAGGTAATTGGATGATGGGGGTGGTTTCCCCCATGCTGTTCTCATGATAGTGAGGGAGCTCTCATGAGATCTGATGGTTTTTTAAAAAGCAGCTTTCCCTGCGTGTGCCCTCTCTCCTGCCACCATGTGAAGAAGTTGCCTACTTCCCTTCACCTTCCACCATGATTGTAAGTGGCCTGAGGCCTCCCCAGTCATGTGGAACTGTGAGCCAATTAAACCTCTTTTATTTATAAATTACCCAGTCTCAGGTAGCATCTTTATAGCAGTGTGAAAATAGACTAATACAATATCTAAGCCATGATTTTTCAGATACTTTTGCTTGGGACAAGAGTGAGTAGATTTTTTTAAATAAAAAGATGAGTCTGTTTAATTATCTGTATTACAGGTCATAACCAGATATAGCAAGAACATGCAGGTGACAGAGAATATCTGCCTGGGACAGGTGCCCTGACTATGCGTATCCCTTCGGGCTTGGTGAATGTGGCTCCAGGCCTACCCCAGTGTCCATGTGCAACTGTAGACACGGATGAATAGAACTACTTTTACATAAGGGAAACTCACACTGCAACTTGCTTCTTTTATTCCATAATATGTGCTAGCCTTTGACCTTACCCACACATAGAGAGTTCAAAGGCAGCCCCACGTCTTTTTGTAGGGTTGATGGTCTTCCTTACCTGCAAGCAGCTTTTGATCCTTTACGGCAGGGGTCCCCAAACCCCAGGCCATGAACTGGTACCTGTTCGTGGCCTGTCAGGAGCTGGGCCACACAGCAGGAGGTGAGCAGCTAACAAGCGAACATTACCACCTGAGCTCCACCTCTCATCAGATCAGTGGGGGCACTAGATTCTCATAGGAGTGCAAACCCTATTGTGAACTGTGCATGTGAGGGATCTAGGTTCCATGCTCCTTATGAGAACCTAACTGATGCCTGATGATCTGAAGTGGAACTGTTTCATCCCAAAACCATGACTTCCCCCTATCTGTGGAAAACTTGTCTTCCAATAAATTAGTTCCTGGTGTCAAAAAGTTTGGGAACCACTGCTTTAGAGTACCTCCTCCTCATGGCTGCTGTGAAAATCAGGGTTCCAGGATTTCCATAGCAGGCCCTCAGTCATCCCAGCCAGCACAGAGACCAGGAGGAAAGGCACCAATTCACAGTGCAAGATGAAACGTAATCAAACGGGGAAGGAACAAAAGGCCCACAGCTCCAGCATCTGGACTAGCAGAACCCACAGCAGCCTGTGGGCCCACCCCAGCGAGTCCCCACCAGTTCACAAGGCAGTGGCCTCCCATGGCCTCACTGAATCCTCACTAGGCCTTCATGCTCAGCAACCAGCCTGGATGACTCAGCTGAGACAAGGGATGACTTGTCCAGGGCTGAAGAATGGTGGAGCTGGGACTCAGCACTAGGAACTGTGCGGAGGAAGCACTTTAAACATACCTTCACATGTACCTCTCTCCACACCAAGGTCAGGGATTCAGACCACTGTCCTGGAGGTGCTGCAATCGAGGTCAGTGTAGCTGGGTGCCTGGTCCCAGGTCCCTCTGACTCCAGAGCCTGTGCTTCTAGCCCCTGCTCTGCAGGAAAAGCATGCTTGCTGCCCAGACTGCACTATCCAGAAGGGGAGGGACACTAGCCCTTCTGATGACTCCTACCTCATCTATGTAACAGGATTCTGCCAGGATCTGACCCATCCTGGCAGAAACAGGTAAGAACAGCGCAGGCAGGATGTTTGAAATTCCTCCTGTCCTGGGTTTCCAGGTACACATGATCCCTGCACTGCTGAGTGCAGCTGGAGATCTCAAGAAGCAGAGATTAGCAAAGGCTGGCGTGATCAGGGTAGGCTGTCTGCAGGAGGCAGAGGGCTGGACTGCAACCAAACTGACCGAAGCTTCAGGAAATGGTTCTGAGGGAAAAGTCCCCAAGCAGAGGCAGCCGAGGGATGGAGCATGGAAAAGGCCCAGGGTGCAGAAGCCCAGGCAGTGACACCCATGGCCATGGTGCTCACGGACATGGACCCCAGGCTCAGTGAGAAGTCATTCTCAACACCTGGCTCAGCTGCAGTGTAGATTCCATCTTACCTGCAACTTGGTTTTCCATGTCAGGGGAAAAAAATCCCCAAACCCACCACATGGGTACCTCTGGTCAAAGTGGGCCTTCATGTTTTCCTTCTTTTTGGAGTGATAGGAATAGCACAGTCTGCATCACCTGTGTGCTGTTCCTTCTCAGGGATCCACTTCTGACCCTGTCTCCCACCACTCATCACCCACAAGTGGCTGGGGGGTTGGTGCAGATGCTCTGTGGGGCACATTGGGTGCCTTTGTTCCTGGGTGCTGCACTCAGCACAGCACCCTCCTCTCACCCTCTGGGAAAGCTCTCTCTCTCCTTGTTCCCAACATTGCTCTTCTTCCCTCCCAGGATTTCTTCCTGAAAGAACTGATATTGTGTTTAATTTTCCCTCTCTGCCTCACTACCAGATGAGCTTGTACCAACTCTCTTCTCCAATTCAGATAAGAAGTTTGTCATGTCAGAAGGACAAACTTTCAGAATAATGTCTACTTTTCAACACTGGCAAATCACAGCCATGGCTGTATCTAATAGTTACTGGTCACAGTAACCACACTAATGCCACTCAAGGGTCTTACAGCTCTTCTTACCCCTGTCCCAGCTGTGGCCCTGACATCTCTCACCTATTAGACAGTGTCACCTGGATCCCCACCCACAGTCTCTGTGTCACTGTGTGCTGTTCCTTCTCTGGGGTCCACTTCTGGCCCTGTCTTCAACCACTCTCATTCCCACTCTCACTCTGACTGTGGACAACTACAGCCTCTCTCAGCTGGTCCCAACTTTCAACACTCCCCCAACCCAAGCTGCTGCCATTCTTCTTTCTCTAAAATTCTGACTTCATCCCATCACTTCTGAGGCCCCTCTTAGCCTGTGGCTTCCCCATTTGAGTTCTGAGCCTTGAGAGATGGCAAAGGGTGGGTGGCATTAGGTAGCAAGGCCAGGAGCTGGGCACCTCCACAAGTGAGCTGGTGGACACACTGAGCCAGGAGTCTTCAAAAGAAATCAGCTTTATGTTCTTACAAGATTATGTAACTGGTATCCCAACAAGCCCAGGGTCCCCTCTCATAATTAAAGGGAGGCTTGAGTTTTACGGGGCTTGGGGCCAGTAGCTAAGCCCTTGGCACCAGCTACCCTTGGAAACAGCCGCCTCGCCTCCACCTGCAGCTGGTATTCACCTTTAACTCTTTCAGGGTACACTGCTTTGCTGGTTTTCCCACTTCATTCACTCTTGACACAGACACAGCAGAGGACAGGCTGGCAATCTGGCAGTGGCTGTCCCTCCCACTGCCTGGTACACATGGGCAGCTGGGGTGGATGCAGAGGGGCTGCGCTGCTTCTGAGTCAGCTCTGGGAGCACACGTCTTGGTTTGTTGTGCCCCAAAAGTCACCTCCTCCTCCAGAAGCCCTTCGATCCCCCGAAGGGTTTAGAACTGGATGTTAGGGAGAAAGACATTGTAGACAAGCCACCCTTAGAGCAAAGGGCTTGGTCAGGGCCAGACACATTGGAGAGCCTAGGAAGACATCAGGGGTGGAGGTGTGCAGAGACGATGCAAATGTAACAGGAGGGATAAGGGCTGAAAGGACAAAAACAGAGTTGAAGTTCAATAATTTGTGTGCTCCTGTCCTAATTTCCCACAATTCCACCTATCACTGGGACTACTGTTACCTACAGTTTGTCTATAAATTAATTCGTGTAAAAAAACCTTAAGCTCAGCAGGGTGACTACAGTCAACAATAACTTATTGCACATTTAAAAATAACTGAAAGAGGGGCTGGGCGCAGTGGCTCATGCCCGTAATCCCGGCACTTTGGGAAGCCGAGGCAGGCAGATCACGAGGTCAGGAGCTCAAGACCAGTCTGGCCAACATAGTGAAACCCCGTCTCAACTAAAAATACAAAAACTTAGGTGGATGTGGTGGTGTGTGCCTGCAATCCCAGCTACTCAGGAAACTGAGGCACGAGAATTGTGTGAACCTGGGAGGAAGAGGTTGCAATGAGCCAAGATCGAGCCATTATACTCCAGCCCGGGCATGAGATTTCATCTCTAAATAAATTAAGAAGTATAAATGGGAATGTTTGTAACACAAAGAAATGATAAATGCTTGAGGGGTTGGATATCCCAGTTACCCTGATGTGATTGTTACAGATGGCATGTCTGTATCAAAATATCTCATGTACCCCATAAATATATATACCTACTATGTACCTGTAAACTCCTGTACCCCGTAAATACATACATCTACTGTGTACTCATAAATGCTTAACAAATAAAATAAATAATCAATTTGGTAAGTAAAATTCCTTAAATATTCATATTTATTTGTTTAGTTTTTTGAGAGGGAGTGTCACTCTGCCACCCAGGCAGGAGTGCGGTGGTGTAGTCTCACCTCACTGCAACCTCCACCTCCCAGATTTATGCCATTTTCCTGCCTCAGCCTCCCAAGTAGCTGTGATTACAGGCCCATGCCACCACACCCAGCTAGGTTTTATATTTTTAGTAGAGATGGAGTTTCACCATGTTGACCAGGCTAGTCTCAGACTTCTGACCTCAGGTGATCTGCCCAGCTTGGCCTCCCAAAGTGCTGAGATTATAGGTGTGAGCCACTGTGCCTGGCCTAAATATTAGTATTTAAACAGGCAAATTTTAACAAAGGAAGAATTAGGACAGGCCAGTGTCTTTGTTTTATTGCATTTTTTTAAAAAAGTACTAACTCATTTTTAATGGACAAAAATGGTATATGCTGTATCATGTAAAACATGTTTTAAAATTACATAGATATTTTAAAGCACTGAACTAATTTGAACTAATTAACATGTGAGTTACCTCACATACTTATTTTTGTGGTGAGAACACGTAAAATCTCAGATTTTCAAGAACACAATATATTGTTATTAACTATGGTCACCATGTTGTACAACAGATCTCTGGAACTTATTCTTCCTGATGAACTGAAATTTTGTGCCCTTTGACCAACATCTCCCCAGTCCCCCACCCCCAGTCTCTGGTAACCACCACTCTACTCTGCTTTTATGAATTTGATTGTTTTAGATGCCACATGTATGTGAGATCGTGAGATATTTGTCTTCCTGTGCCTGACTTACTTCACTTTACGTAATGGCCTGTAGGCTCATCCATGTCACAAATGACAGATTTCCTGCTCTGAGAAGCAGCCCTGGCCATCCTTCTTCACAGGGAGAATCTGGGGGCGCGGACAGGGACACAGAGGACTGCTCCTCTTGTTCCTTGCATTCCATGGGCTTGGAAATCCCAGAGTAGTGGAAACCTATCCCTATCCCGTGTCTCCCGGGGGGTCCTGAGGCAGGATTGCTCCTACAGAAGCCCCTGCAGCTGCAGGAGGCATCTAGGCAGGAGGTCCTGAGTTCCCCACACACTTCAGTGAGCAGCCAATCATTGTCCTGTGTGCCCAAGGTTAGTTTCCGTAGGTGCTGCTGGCTCCTTACTCAGAGTCCACTTAACCACTCCCATGCTTTTCTCCTGGTTGCAGTGAGAAACACTCACTTATCCAGACCCCCCTGCAGCCAGAAAGCCCATGCGACTGCTGGGAAATGGGCTAAAAATGGAAACACACAACAGGCCTTCTGGAAAAGATGTTGCGCGATAAAAAGTGATGGACGCCCATCGATGCATCTGCTCATTGCTCTACCCTTGACTTCCTGCCTCGAATGAGAATATCAAGAGGCCCCTGGCACGCAGGTGCTTGCAATATAAAATATGAAACTTCCTTGGGAACAGTAGGACAAAAACACATGCTGTGAGTGGCAGAGCAGAAAGAGAGGAGCCTGGGTCCCTTCTGGCACCAAGTTGAGGCTGCAGCCGCCTGATCTGTCTCCCTCTGGAATTTTCCTTATGACAGAAAAATAAATTCCTGTGTGGCTAAGCCACCGTTGTGGAGGATCTGTTACATGCAGCCAAAAGCCAGTCCTAACGGGCGGGGAGATGACTGGAGGCTAGGAGACCAAGGAAGTGTCAGGAATGTCCACATTTAGTTTAGTTTTTTGTTTTTTGATTTGTTTTGTTTTGTTTTGTTTTTTGAGATGGACTCTAGCTTTGTGGCACAGGCTGGAGTGCAGTAGCATGATCTGAGTTCACTGCAACCTCTGCCTCCTGGGTTCAAGCGATTCTCCTGCTTCAGCCTCCCTAGTAGCTTGGATTACAGGCATGCGCCACCACATCCAACTAATTTTTGTATTTTTAGTAGAAACAGGGTTTCACCATGTTGGCCAGGATGGTCTTGAACTCCTGACCTCAGATGATCCACCTGCCTTGGCCTCCCAAAGTGCTGGGATTACAGGCATAAGCCACCGTGCCCAGTCCACACTTCGATATTTACTTATTTATTCAACAGGTATTTACTGAATGCTTACTCTGTGCTTTGCCCTGTCCTAGGCTGGGAATACATTCAAAACATTAGTGTAAACAACATCAGTCAGCACCGACATGGTTGCTATGGGTCCACACAGACATATAAATGCCCTGCACTGAATAGCAGTCTTGAATACATAGTGACAAAGCAGGCAAAACTCTCTGCCTTGATGGATACTATCCTATATTCTAGTATTCAATCAAGTATAGAGCATGTTAGAGGATGTTAAGTATTATGGGGAAAAATAGGGCAGCTATGGGCCAGGCTTGGTGGCTCATGCCTGTAATCCCAGCACTTCGGGAGGCCAAGGCAGGTAGATCACTTGAGGCCAGGAGTTCCGACCAGCCTCGCCAACATAGAGAAACCTTGTCTTTACTAAAAATACAAAAATGAGCCCAGTGTGGTAGCAGGTGCCTGTAATCCCAGCTCTTCAGGAGACTGAGGCAGGGGAGTTGCTTGAACCCAGGAGGCTGAGGTCACAGTGAGCCAAGATCGTGCCACTGCACTCCAGGCTGGGTGACAGAACGAGACTCTGTATAAATAAATAAATAAAGCAGTTATTTTAAGTATGTGCTGTAAGGACTACAACGCACATATGCTCATGCATGCACACACGTACACACATGCTCAGGCATGCATTAAGTATGCACACAATATCTTCATGAACCACCTACAACTTTGATGTAGCCTCAAGGAGAAAAGGAAATTCTATTCAGTCCAAGAAACGCTGAATTGACTGAGATTATCCTGAATTAAGACTGTATTACTGATCATATAGGATGATGCAGCTCAAATGAACCTGCAAGGTGCCTGCCACCTTGATTTTCAGTCAAGGCAAGCAGAATGAGCATGTAGTATCTCCATCACATGGCCACAGCCCTGTCCCGACCCCTGTACTTGCCTGCAACGTGCAGTTCACCTCATTGGCTTTGCACTCCAGCTGCCTCTTGACCATCTCCAAGTTCTGGTTCTCAGTCAGAAGACTGTCCAGCTTGTTGCTCAGCTCTCACTTCCAGAAGCCAATGTCCAAAAGCCTCTGGCCCAGGTTCCCAAATGTGCCCTCCTGCATCTGGTCCATCAGCTAGTCCTTGTCCTGCAAGAGCCTCATGGAATTGTCTGTCAGCTGGCTGGCCCACAGCCGGGAGGCCTCGGCCCTATGCACCTGTAGCGGGTTGGACTGGTCCCAGTCGTGGGGGCTATAGCGAGAGAATAGTGCAGAGCAGAGCGTGGGCAGGATGGTGGGTAGCCACAGGGTGCTGGGGCTCTCGTCCGGGCAGGTCTGGACATTGGAGATCTTGTAGAAGTGGCTAGGCCTCCATGAATTGAGGTAGCGGCACCCGGGCAGTTAGTAGGGCTGACAGCACTCTTGGATCACTGGAGGCTGTACAGCTGGCAGCAAGGTCAAGCCACAGCATTTGTTGGGGCCACAGTAACTGGTGGTCTGATTGGTTCCAAGAAACTCCATCCTCCCTCATGAGTCCAACTCGGGCAAAACTCTGCTCAAAGGGCTGGGGAAAGTGCCTCTCTTGGGGACTGGCACTGGTGTCATAAAGGCTGAGGAGAGGAACTTTTAGTGGGTCCTTTGCTGACTTACAGGCCAGCTGGGGCTTATTGTCCAAAACAAAAAGACAAAAACAATAATTGGCAAAGTGAATGTGAGTTTCACAGTCCACACATTTGGTTGCAAGAAGTGACATTTTGTCTTCCTATTACAGCTGAATTGTGTTCCCAGACCTAACTGGGCCCCGTGGGAGGAAAATTAATGTAGTTCAGCCAGTGAATTCAATCCACTCAGGGCCAAGAAGGCATCAAAATGGTCCATCTGCGGCAAAGCATGGTGGCTCATGTCTGTACTCTCAGCACTTTGGGAGGCTGTGGCTGGAGGATGGCTTGAGTCAGGAGTTTGAGACTAGCCTGGGCAACATATTGAGAGCCTCCATCCCTAAAAATTTTTTAAATGAGCTGGGCTCACTGGCTCACACCTGTGGTCCCAGCTGCTTAAGAGGCTGAGGCAGGAGGATCACTTGAGTCCAGGAGGTAGAGGCTGCAGTGAGCTGTGATTGCACCACTGCACCCCAACCTGGGTGACAGAGCAAGACTCTTTCTCCAGGAAAAAAGAAGGTCCACTGGCACCATGGAATGCCACTCAGCAATTCTACTCAAAACAGCACAAATGAATCTCAAATGTTAATTCAGGAACGTGGAAGCAGCTAGGCTCAAAGGACAATATTGTATATTAATCCATTTATATGACATTCTGAAAAGACAAATCCATATGGACAGAGGACAGATCAGTGGTTGCCAGCGGCCAGAGGTTGGGGGAGAGTTGTTGACTCCAAAGGAGCACAAGAAAATTGCAAGGGGCGAGACGGTATGCTCTAGGTCTTCATTGTGTTGGTTACACATTTGCCAAAACCCATAGACATTTCCACTAAAACCAGTAAATTTTACTGTACATCAATTATACTTCAATAAACCTGGTTTTTAGAAATAGAGAGAGGGATCTTGAGCCTCAGAAGGCAGAGACCATGTCTATTTCGCTCACCATTAAATTACTGGCATCTAGCACACTATTGAATGAGTGAATGAATGGGTATCTAAAATGAGAGCTTTCTCATTCCAGAAAAATTACTCAACGCTATATTCTATAACAAGTTTGGTCTTCAGAGAGACAATCTTGCTCTGTTGCCCAGGCTGGAATGCAGTGGCATGAGCATAGATTACTGCAGCCTGAAACCCTTGGGCTCAAGTGATCCTCCTGCCTCAGCCTCCCAGGTAGCTGGGACTACAGATGCATGTCATCATGCCTGGCTAATTATATTTTTTAAATATTTTTGTAGAGATGGAGGTCTCACTATGTTGCCCAGCCTGGTCTTGAACTCCTGGCTTCAAGTGATCCTCCAGTCCTGGCCTCCCAAAGTACTGAGATTATAGGCATGAGCCACCTGCAACCCAGCCTATAACAGTATTTTAATTCCACCAAGAAATGTTTCCCCCTCTTTGGCTGGTGGGAGTAGCAACAAAATGACAAGGTATAGAGCAAGAGTGCTTGATTTGTGGGGCTTCTTCCTGCTGTTGAAATGGAAAAGAGATGACTCTCTCAAATGGTCTTTGCTGGTAGACTATGATGTTCAATGGCAATTTTCTCCCAATCAACTAAGATCAGGAGTGGGTATGAGAGGGCCAAGGCAGAGAAACTGAAGATAAACAACATTTAGTAAGCACCTTCCATGTTCATGTGCTTTACTAATTTATTTCATTTCCACAGCTTGGCATCGACATCTTCTAGGGTGGGATCAGAAAAGCAAGTGGGCTCTGGTCCTCTCAATGTCCACAACACTTGCCTCTCAGGATCTTCTAAGATGAGACCTCGCGGGCCTGCACACAGAAGGCAGCCAAGAAATGGACCAAGAAGATTTGAGCACTAAATGGTTATGGTAAAGCATTTTTTGGAGGGAAGTGTTGGGGGAGGCGAGGGAAAAAGTTTTTATTGTGTAACATCAACAAGTAAAAAGTAAAATTGAGGGTTTCTCATCATCCTTGGCTTCTTGTAGCCTCCCTGGATATAATTAATATCATCAGATTTTTCCAGAGATAACTCATACATATATAGCATATAAATATATAATATAATATATAACACACTATGATATTAAATATCTAAAATATTTATAATAATATCAAGTGTTAACATTTTATGATGTTAATAAAATATGTATATTTATAACTAGTATTAATATACTGTGATATTAATTATCTAAGGTATTTATAATATCTAGTGTTAACACACTGTGATTAATAAAATATCTATATTTATAATATCTAGTGTTAACACACAGTTTTAACACACAATACTATTAATAAAATGTCTATATTTATAATATCTAGTGTTAACACACACTGATATCAACAAAATATCTATATTTATAATATCTACTGTTAACACATAGTGTTAGTACACCATGTTAGTAAAATATATTTATATCTAGTGTTAACACAATGATATTAACAAAATATCTATGATATTTATAATATCTAGTGTTTACAGTTTTAACACACTATATTAAGAAAATATCTTTATATTTATCATATCTAGTGATAACACACTATGATATTAAGAAAATATGTGTGACATTTACACGACATGTGTTAACATACAATGTAAACACACTATGATATTAAAAAACCTATATTTATAATATCCAGTGTTAACACATAGGGTTAACACATTATGATACTAATAAAATATCTATGATATTTATAATATCCAAATTTAACACACAGTGTTAACACACTATGCTATTCATAAAATAGCTATATTCATAACTAATGTAAACAATGATATTAATAGAATATATTTATAATATCTAGTATGACAACACAGTATTACCACACTGATATTTAAAAATATCTGTGATATTGAAAATAGTTTTAAAACACTAAGATGCTAATAAAATATCTATGATATTTATAGTAGCTAGTGTTAATATACACTGTTAACACACTATGATATTAATAAAATATACATGGTATTTATAGTAAGTGTTAACACACTACGAAATTAAGAAAATATCCATATTTATAATATCTACTGTTAAAACACAAAATATTAATAAAATATCCATAATATGATATTCAAGAATTATCCAGGAATTCATATTATGGACATTAAGATATCCATGATGTTTATAATATCTAGAGGTAACACACTGTGAAATTAATAAACTATCCAAGATACCTACAATATTTAGTGTTAACACACAATGATATTAATAAAATACCTATGATATTTTTAATAGTGGTAATAGTGTTAACACATTATAATATTAATAAAATATTTATGATATTTATAATATCTAGTGTTAACACACTGTATTAATAAAATATCTATATTTCAATATCTGGTTTTTACACACAGTATTAACACACTATGATAATAAAATTTCCATATTTGTAATATCCAGTGTTAACACACTATGATACTAATAAAATATCCAGTATTAACACACTATAATATTAATAAGATATTCTTGATATTTATATCTAGTGTTAATACACGTGCTATTAATATATCCATGATATTCATATGTAATATTATCAGTGTTAACACACTATGACATTAAGAAAGCATTCATGTTTATAATATCTAGTGTTAACACACTAAGATATTAATGAAATATCCATAATATTTAAAATATCTAGTATTAACACATTAAGATATTAATAAAATATATATTTATAATAGCTAGTGATAACATGCTATGATATTCAGAAAATATACATGATATGCATAATATCTAGTGTATTAACACTCTGTGTTAATAAAATATTAATAAAAAACTAATAAAATATCCATGATATTTAAATATAGTGTTAACACACTATGATATGAATACAATATCCATGATATTTAAAATATCTGATGTTAACCCACTATGATATTAATAAAATATCTGATATGTATAATGTCTAGTATTAATACACTATATATTAAAAAAATATCTATGATATTTATATCTAGTGTTAACACACTGTTAACACACTATTAATAAAATATCTATAATATCTAGTGTTAACACACTATGATATTAATCAAACATCAGTGATATTTATAGTATCTAGTGTTAACACACTATGATATTAGTAAAATATTTATACGTAATGTTAATTTATACCTAATATTTATACCTAAGATATTAATAAAATATGATATTTACAATATCTAGTGTTAACACACTATATTAAGAAAATATTCGTGATAATTATAATATCTAGTGTTAACACACAGTGTTAACCAGTGTGATATTAATGAAATCTCCATATTTATAATATCTAGTATTAACACACAGTGTTAAAACAGTTATTAAAATAGCTACAATATTTATAATATCTAGTGATAACACGCTGATATTAAAAAATACAATATTTATAACATATTATGTGTCATATGTGTTAACGTACTGTAATATTAATAAAATATCTCAATATTTATATCTAGTGTTAACACATTATGATATTAATAAAAAATATCTTTGATATTTGTAATATGTATTGTTAACACAGCGTAAACACACTATGGTACTAATAAAACACACATGATACTTATAATATCTAGTGTTAATACTCAGTGTTAACACACTAAGATGTTAGTGAAATATCCATATTTATAATACCTAGTGTTAACATACTATAATATTAATAAAATATCCATATTTATAATAACTAGGGTTAACACACTATGACATTAATAAAATACCCATGATATGTATAATATCCAGGGTTAATGCACAGTGTTAAAACACTATGATATTAATAAAATACCCATGATATTTATAATATCTAGAGTTAACACACTAAGATGTAAATAAAATATCCATAATAATTATAATATGTAGCGTTGACACGCTATATTATAAAAAATTTTAGATATTTATAATATTTAGTGTTAACACACTATATTAATAAAATATTCATATTTATAATACCTAGTTCTACACAGTGTTAGCACACTATGATATTAATAATTTATTACTACGTATAATACCTAGCATTAAAAAACGTATTAAAAAGTAAATCATCTTTATAATATTAACACACTATAATATTAATAAAATATTCCTGATACAACACTGTGTGCTATTAGCACAATATCTATGATATTTATAATATCTAGTGTGAACACACAAAGATATTAATAAAATGTGTTTCTAATATCTAGTGTTAACACCCTATGATATTAGAAAAATATCCTTGATAATTATAATGACTAGTGTTAGCACCAGCATTAACACTATGATATTAATAAAATATCTCTGATATTTATAAAATCTGTGTTAATACACTGATATTAATCAAATACCTATATGTATAATATCTAGCATTAACACACAATGATATTAATAAAATATCTATGTGTAGGCTTAAAAAAAAATCTATGACATTTATAATATCTATTAACCCACTATTATATTAACAAAATATCTACAGTATTTCTATGTAGTGATAACACACTGTATTAAAAAAATTTATATTTATAATATCTAGTAATAACACACTATGATATTTAAAAACTGTCAATATTTCTAACATCTGGTGTGAACACACTATGATATAAATAAAATATCTCTGATATTTATTATATCTAGAGTTAATACACTCTGATATTAATAAAATGTCTATATTTATGATATCTAGTGTTAACACAGTGTTAACATACTATGATATTAATGAAATACCTGTGGTATTTATAAAATCTAGTTAATACACTATGACATTAATAAAATATTCATATTTATGATATCTAAGTGTTAACACCTATGATACTTATAAAATATCCATGACATTTATAGCAGCTAGTGTTAACACACTACGATAATAATGAAATATCGATATTTATAATAATTAGTGTACACACACAGTGTCAACACAGTTTGATATTAATATCAATGGTATTAAAAATGTCTAATGTTTACACACTATAATAATAAAATATTTATATTTATAACAAGTGCTAACACAAGTGTTAACACACTATGACATAAAATAACTATTATATCTACTGATAACACACTATGATACTAATAAAATATTTGTGATATTTATAAAATCCAGGGTAAACTGTAAAAACACTGAGAGTAATAAAATATCTCTCATATTTATAATAGCTAGTGTTAAAATGCTATAATGTTAATAAAATATTGATGACATTTATAATATCAGCATTAACACATTTTCACAGGTTGTACACCCACTGCAATATTAGTAGTAATATGGATTACATTATGAATAATATCACAGAGTGTACACACACTGTAATATTAGCAGTAATATATCAAAGATATTATGCATAATATTACAGGATGCACACAGTGATAATACTGATAATACATTGAAAATATTATGCATGATACCACAGGCGTACACCCCTGCGATATTAGAAGTAATATATTGAAGATTTTATGTGTAATATAACAGGGTATACACCCACTGCAATCGTAGACGTAATATATAAAACATATTATGCATAATATCAGAGGATGTACACCCACTGTGATATTAGACGTAATATATCAAAGATACTATGCATAATATTGCAAAGGGTGTACACACAGGGTGTATACTCAGGGTGATGTTAGCAGTAATATATTGAAGATATAGTGCATAATATCACTGTGGGTGTACACACAGAGTGTACACAGTTGATGTTACACACAGAGTGTGTCACAGTGGGTGTTGACCCTGTGTGTATACCACGGTGATATCAGCAGTGTATATATCAAAGATATTATGTGTAATATCACTTGCTGTGTGCACACAGTGTGTACACTGTGATATTAGCAGCAATATATCGAAGATATCATCCATAGTATCACAGTGGGTGTACACACAGGGTTAACACCCACTGTGAAATCAGCAGTAATATATCAAAGACACTATGCATATATCAAAGGGTATACACCCAGTGTAATATTAGCAGCAACGTATCAAAGATATGCATAATATCACAGAAGGTATACACGCAGGGTAAACCACTGTGCTATTAGCAGTAATATAGCGAAGATATTCTGCATAATATCACATAGGGTGTAAACCCACTGTGACCTAAGCGCTCTATGGCCACTATCCACTATTAGCATAAACATACACCCATGTATATATATATTCTCTAAATCAGCTACATCTTAAATCAGCTACCTTGACTTGCTCCGGCATATCTGAACAGAACCAGGCGAGCTCCAAACCCTTGTGCATGCCATTCCTTATTTGGAAACCGTCCTGACCTTCTTCCGACTAGCTTCCTCTTCCTTGTATTCTTCCTTGTCTTCTTTCCCCCTTATCTATTCAGGAAATTTCCAATTTTTTAGCCAATTGGGTCAAGCATAGAATGTGAGGTCCCATTCTGGCCAATGGAAACTGGACACAGCAGTGCGGCAGTTGTGTCAGGTTATGAAATTTATAAATGTCCCTGTCTCCTTTGTTCATGTGTGCCCTCATGGCAAGACTGCTGGCAAGTTGCACCCTCCCTGCAGGAAGTAAACTAGCCTTGCTGAGTGATCCATTGTCTCTGTGCGGATTTTTCCCCAAGTTAGAAACCCATACCAACACTCGTGTTTATATATTTTGTTAAAAGGGGAAAAAGTATGCGGGAAAAAGTGTGCGGGGAAAAAGCGCAGTAGGCCTTGAGGCAGTTAGCTACATTCTTATGAGGTTTTAATTAGTGCCCAGTATATCTGTGCTATATAGAAGATAAAGTAAATATTCAAAAGAGGGAGTAAAGGAAGAATTAATTAGGCAGATATCTCAGGGTAGGAGAGGAAGGATTGAGCTCATCCTGTCTTTGGCACAAGGGAAGATAAGCTTATAATGGATTTGTCAGTGTGACATTTAGCATCAGTAACAGAAAAGGAGTTAGACTGAGGTTGCAGTCCTAAAGTTACAGTTGACATGTCCTGGTTTATGGGAGGATATTCATCTTCAAAGGTTTAGGTACCAGCAAAGAAGTTCCTTAGGAGCAATTTGTGAGGGCAGTCATCCCAGGATGGAGACACATGAGGCCTGTGGCCTTTTGCAGGGGTCTAGTTAATGCAGAATGCTTTGACACAAGGTTGGGAAGTAACAGCTGTCTATTGATGGGGAGGACAGCAGTGTTGGGAGGTTTCCAGGCCTAACTTTCACTTGAGTTTGGGCAGTCATGAGGCTTTTTATTTTCCTTTATACCTCGTGTGTTGTTTTAAGGATTTGAAATAAGATAGTTTCATTGACAGATACTCAGTATATCCCTGCTGTCTATCAGGGTTTCTCAACCTTGGCACTGTTGATATTTGGGGCAGGATCACTCTTTGTTGTGTGTGTGTGGTGGGGGTGCTGTTCCGTGCATTACAGGACATTTAGCACAATCCGTGGCCTCTGCCCATCAGATGCTAGCAGTACCTGTCCTGTGGCAATGAAAAGTGTCTCCATGCTTGGTGCGGTAGCTCATGCCTTTAATTCCAACACTTTGGGAGGCCGAGGTAGGTGGGTCACTTGAGATTGGGAGTTTGAGACTAGCCTGGCCAACATAGAGAAACACAATCTCTACTAAAAATACAAAAATTGGCCAGGTATAGTGGCAGCCACCTGTAATCCCAGCTACTTGGGAGGCTGAGGCAGGAGAATCCCTTGAACCCGGGAGGCGGAGGTTGCAGTGAGCTGGATCGCACCACTGCACTCCAAACTGGGTGACAGAGCATGATTCTGTCTTAAAAAGAGAGAGAGAGAAAGAGAGAGAGAGAGAGAGAGAGAGAAGGGAGGGAGGGAAGGAAGGGAGGGAGGAAAGGAAAGGAAAGTGTCTCCAGACATTACCAAATGTCCCTAGGGGATTTTGTCCCCAAGTTGGGGACCATTACTGTATGCAAAGTTCTCTTCTGGAGCTGGGAATACAGCACTGAAAGCTTCAGACAGTCCCTACCCTTCTGGAGAGTATGTTCTAGTTGGGGGAGACAAACTTGTAAACCAACAAATGAGACACTTTCAAGTGTGATAATTGCCTTATTTTCTTCCTAGCACTTATTTCTACCATTGACTAAGAAGTACTTCAGAGGATCCTTTTAAACAACCCCAGGACTAGGACTGGGACTTAGCTCTTCCTAGTTGACTGGAAAAGTGACATTCGAGGTTTGGTCAGGGACCTCATCCCCTGAACTTTGGCTTTCTTTGCAGCTATGGAAGAAATCAAAGAGAAGATGAAGACCGTAAAACACAAAATCTTGGTATTGTCTGGGAAAGCTGGTGTCGGGAAAAGTGCATTCAGCCCCCACCTTGCCCACGACCTAGCAGAGGATGAAAATACACAGGTGGAGACCTCAGGACCCACTGAGAGATGCTCATTCTGTCTGAGGCTCATGATGGCTATTAAATAACTGATTCCTAGGCCAGCTGCGGCGGTTCATGCCTATAATCCCAGCACTTTGGGAGGCCCAGGTGGGCAGATCACGTGAGGCCAGGAGTTTGAGATCAGCCTGGCCAAAATGGCAAAACCTGTCTCTACTAAAAATACAAAATATCAGCTGGGCATGCTAGTGCAGGCCTGTAATCCCAGCTATTTGGAAGGATAAGCCACAAGAATCGCTTGAGCCCTGGAGGCAGAGGTTGCAGTGAGTTGAGATTGCGCCACTGTACTCCATCCTGGGTGACAGAATGAGACTGTCTCAAAGGAAAACCAAAACCAAAACTGATTCCTTAGACTAAGTCGAATTGGCCTCTTTGGAATCTCCATCCCTGCAGAGAACAAAGAAACACCCAATTGATTGCATTAAGCTCACCTTCTTTTTCCTCTTTATTAACCTCTTTTTACTTTTCTGTAAGCCAGGGACCTGCAAACTATAGCTAGTGGGCCAAATTCAGCCCATCTCCTATCTTTAAGGCCTGGGAACTAAGAATGGTATTCACATTTTTGAACTGATTTTTGTTCGAGACAGGATCTCACTCTGTCGCCCAAGCTGAAGTGCAGTGCTGTAATCAGGGCTCACTGCAACCTCTACCAAGGTTTCCTCCCACCTCAGCCTCCCAAGTAGTTGGGACTACGGGTGCTTGCCACCATGCCAGGCTAATTTTTGTGTTTTTTGTAGAGATGGGGTTTTGTCATGTTCCCCAGACTAGTCTTGAACTTCTGAACTCATGGCATCCCCCTGCCTTATCTTCCCAAAGTGCTGAGATTACAGGCATGAGCCACTGTGCCTGACCTAACATTGCAATTTTTAAATTAGTATATAAGTACCTACATATGATCTTTGATTTTGCCCATAAAACCTAACAATATATTTTCTATTGGCCCTTGAGGAAGATGTTTGCTGGCCCTTACATGAGCTTATTCATTTCCACCCAAGTATTCAGAAGAGCACTAAAATTCAAATTACCCAGTGCTGCCCTCTGGATCTCAACTTTAATAAAAGGGGTTGTGGGTAGCTAAGAACACACACTCTGGAGTCAGACAGTCCAAACTCAGGTCCCGGCTCCATCCACACCACTGCTGTGACCTGGGGCAAGTTACCAGGCTTATTCTGCCTCCATTTTCCCATCTATAAAATGGGACTCCGAGGACTGAGTG
Source organism: Sapajus apella (assembly GCF_009761245.1). Classification (NCBI taxonomy): domain Eukaryota; kingdom Metazoa; phylum Chordata; class Mammalia; order Primates; family Cebidae; genus Sapajus; species Sapajus apella. The sequence continues at coordinate 5,039,945 of NW_022436941.1, forward strand.
AAATGACACATGTAGAGCACTTAGCACAGGGCCTGACAAACAGTAAATGCTCAGTAAATATCTGTGATGGCCATCATTTTTATCACTTTATTTCGCTAACCAGATATGAAGGGATGATGATTATATCTGCCTTAGAGATGAGTTTGTAGCCTACCCAAAGTACAGTACTGAGCAGATTCAAAATATACTTGTTAAGCCAGGTACAGTGGCTGACGCCTATAATCCCAGCACTTTGGGAGGTGAGGCAGGTGGATCACTTGAGGTCAGGAATTCGAGACCAGCCTGGCCAACATGGTGAAACCCCATCTCCACTAAAAAACACAAAAATTAGCTGGGCGTGGTGGTCTGTGCCTGTAGTCTTAGTTACTCAGGAGAATGAGGCACGAGAGTCACTTGAACCCAAGAGGCAGAGGTTGCAGTGAACCAAGTTGCCCCACTGCACTTCAGCCTGGGTGACAGACTCAAACTCTGTCTTTAAAAAAATGTGTACACACACACACACACACACACACACACACACACACACACACACGTTGATTCGATTCATTGTTCTGTTCGTCAGCAATCTCTTGCCATTTGAGGGTCAAATTTTGTATTGGCCTAGAGGGATGGCCAAAAAATCTGCTTTCTCAGATTGTCTATATTGTTTAGAATAATCTTTGCTTTTTAAAGTTGTCAGGAATATTCTTAAACAGCTCACTGGAGATGGGCTTTCATCTGTCCAGTTGCAAGTAACCACTTGTGAGTAGACAATTGTTTAGATCATTCACTTTCATGTAATTACATTCAGAAGTCTTTGCTGCATGCCTGTCTAGACTTTGCAATATACAGAAGGAAAGCACACCATTCAGTGTGGAAATGTGGCTACATCAGCTGTATTTCTTTATGCAGTGGTGGTTTAAAAAAATAAAAAGAAGTCAGCATTTAAGAAAGTGTGTTTTCCCCAGGCAGACCTAGTCATGACAGTGCCATCTCTATCTGCAAAGTGTCAACACATGGAAAATGCTGAATATGTCCTGATTAAAGTCAAGCAGCACAGCTTTCTCCCTGCCTTAAATCCAGCAGGATGATGGGATGCACCCTGACCCTTTTCTGCCTGCCATCTGGTGGAAGCTTGGCTCTAACTCTATGCAAGGCCATTCCACGTTAGCGCTTGAGGCAGGCAGGTATCTGTCATCTCATTGACAAAGGGCCTTGGATCAAGAGAGACAGCAGAATTAGAAAACATCCCTGACAAATCACAGGCAGGCTAGGGAGTAAGTTGTGTTGAAGGCAGGAGGCGCCTCCGTAGCATAAGCCTAAACCATGAGACAGCAAAGAGTCACACACTGCCATGCACTGCAAAAGTCACTGACCCCCTGCCTGGGCTATAAACTGAGATGCCTGTTTCTACAAAAAATAAAAAATAAAAAAAGTTAGCCAGGCGCAGTGGTGAGCACCTGTAGTGCCAGCTACTCAGGAGACTGAGGTATGAGGATCACTTGAGCCTGGGAAGTCAAGGCTGCAGTGAGCAGTGATTGTGCCACTGCACTCCAGCCTGGGCAACAGACTGAGACCCTACCTCAAAAACAATGAATAACAAGTCACCAACTTCCATAAATTAAACACGGGGGGCGGGGATGGAGTGTCACTCTGTCTCCAGGCTGGAGTGCAGTGGCGTGATCTCAGCTCACTGCAACCTCCACCTCTGAGGTTCAAGTGATTCTTCTGCCTCAGCCTCCCGAGTAGTTGGGATTACAGGTGCATGCCACTATGCCCAGCTAATTTTTATATTTTTAATAGAGATGAGGTTTCACCATGTTGGCCAGGCTGGTCTCATACTCCTGACCTCAAGTGATCCACCCAACTCAGCCCCAATGTGCTGGGATTACAGACGTGAACCACCGCACCCAGCCACAATAAATTAAACATTTATGATCTTTGTGATCTGAAAGGCAAACATTACAAGGTCACAGCACTGGGTGTTTCAGGACTGAGTGTGCGAGGCCCTCCTGTGGGGGTTGGGACTGCAGAGCTGGAAGGGGCCTTGATGACCCCAGAGCACTCGTCTTGCAGATCAGAAGCTCAGACAGCTGAGGCTGAGAGAGCAGAAGCAACTTGTCCCAGGACTAAAAGTTGGGACTAAAGCCCTCTTCCCCTACCCTCCTCTTCAGGGGCAGTTTGGGGTGCTGGGTTAAAGGAGAAGCTTTGGGTCCTGACAGCCCTGCAGCGTCCCCATCCCTCCACCTTCTGCAGTAACTGCCACCTCTTCCCATCAGCTGCAAACACGGGCCCAGGGGTCCTGGTGTGGAGAAACGCAGGTGTATTGCTCTCAGCTTTGCTTCTCTGGCCTAATCCAAGCAGAATTAATTGGACAGATTTAGGGGTAGTAATAGGATCCACAGGAAGTCTGAACAGAGAGGACGCAGGGCCGCCCTGGCCATCTGGGTAGCGGGAGCTTGTCAACAGCCTCTCCGTCCTGCCACAGGAGTGAGTGCACTTGATCTCCTTCTCCCATCCTTACATCATTTCACTCAAGATTCCTCTAAAGGGAACGGATTACATTGTTTCCTGAAGGAAGGGCATGGAGACAGAGTAGCTAGAAACCTGAGAGTATCGAGGAAGGTCTCCATCACAGTCACAGGGATGGTGTCATTTCCCCGTGGATCACTGACACGTCAGTCCCAAGCATTAAGGTCCAGAAAGAGCGAGTCAGGTTTTCAGATGATGTCGCTCTGCTGTGCTTCTCGGACGGCCCCGTAGAGGGCGCCTGAGGCCAGCGCTGGTCTGTGGATGGCGTTTTCCTGTGCATGGGTTTGAGACAGCGCTGGGTGCTGAGGGAGTAGAAGGCTGGATTTGTGGAGAGGATTGAAGAGGGAGGCAAGAAACTAATTTGGGCAAGTTAAAAAGTGACCCGAGGTGCAGCACTGTGGATCCGAGTCATTGCCACTTTCAAGATGAATTCTAGCCCTGTTCTCAGAAGGTTCCCAAAGGCCGTCTCAGACCTCCTGTATCAGAGGGGAAGGCTTGGGAGGTGGAAGGGGTAGCCTGAAGCTGCACCTGAGTCACAAGCAAAGAGCTTTTCCAGGTTTCCATCTTAAGTTTCCGTTTTGAAAGTTTACCCTAAAACATCATTCACCTTTAGGATCAGAGGAAAACAGAGCTTAGTCAGGGTTCAGCTAGAGGTTCCACTGTGGTCCTCAGCAACGGGCCCTGTGGTGTACTGGAAAGAGCCCTGGTTAGGGCCGGAAGACCTCAATTTATGTCCCAGCTCTGTTCCCCACTTATTGAACTGGTCCCCTCTGAACCTCAGTTTCCTCCTCTGTAAACCAGAGATGATACTCACCTTCTAGGCACATGTCGCCTTTGCTTCAGTACCCAACAAGTTCCTCATCTGAGACCACCTCAGCCTGGATTTCATTGTCCATATTATTATCAGTATTTTGGTTAACGACATTCAGCAATTCTCTAGGAAGTTTCAAACTTTCCCACATTTTCCTGTCTTCTTCTGAGCCCTCCAAACTGTTCCAACCTCTGCCTGTTATTCATTTCCAAAGTTGCTTCCACATTTTTAGGTATCTTTTCAGCAGTGCCCCATTCTACTGGTACCAAAATCTGTATTTGTTCGTTTTCATGGTGCTGATTAAGACATACTCGAGACTGAGCAATTTATAAGAGTTTTAATGGGACCAATTTTCCAAGCCTTGGGGTGTGTGTGTGTGTGTGTGTGCATGTGTGTGTGCGTGCATGTGCGTGTGCGTGTGTGTGTGTGTGTGTGTGTGTGTGTTCAGGGGAAATTCCAAGAGGGTGAAACAATTCCGCATGGCTGGGGAAGCCTCACAATCATGGCAGAAGGCAAGGAGGAGCAAGTCACATCTTAAGTGGATGGCGGCAGGGAAAAAATGAGAGAGCTTGTGCAGGGGAATGCCGCTTTTTAAAACCCTCAGATCTTGTGAGACTTATTCACTATCATGCAAACAGCATGGGAAATACTTGCCCGAATGGTTCAGCTACCTTCCACCAAGTCCCTCCCACAGCACGTGGAAATTCAAGATGAGATTTGGGTGTGGACACAGCCAAACCATATCAAATGGGAGCAATAACAGCATAGGTTTGTTATGGAAATTAATTTAGGGAATAGTCATAAAGAATACGCATAGCACTTGGACTCTAGTAATCTCCCCCAAAATGACAGTGATTTTTATTTATCATGTCTTCTGTCTGAGCCCCAAAGCTTCTTGCCTGTAATCTCCTTATACACCTTAGATCTCTCTGTTTATGAGCTCTGGGCAGGGACATGAAGAGTGACTTACCTGATGAAATTGCCCATTGCTCTGGGCACATAAGACACTAAATAATATAAATTATATACAATGACTGTATAACATCACCCCTTTTATTTATTTTTATTGTCTTATTTAAAAATACCAGTCATAAAGCCAATTAGATATAAAATGTACTTCCTATTACTTTTAGATGAGAAGGAAAACCCAGAGAGCCCGTGGTTCCCTCAGAACTCTCACAGGTAAGTTTTAGTGGGAAAAATGAGGTACTTTCAGAGCTATCCCCAAGGGGGCAGACTGATTTCATTTCTTCTGGAAGGTATCCATGGGGTCATCATTAATGATCCTCTAAAACTGCTATTTTTCATTTTGGGCGACTGTTTCCTTCAAAGAAATAAAATTTCCCTATGCAAGCAAGATGGCACTTTTCTAGGCCGACAACTTACAGATGACCCTTGATTTAAAAATGCATTGCAAAATCATTTACACACATATTCCCTGCAATCAATCATGGATGAATCTAACAAATGCCACATTCAGAATGTAAGAACACTGCGGTCTTTCCACTAGAAAGTCAAGCAAATTATTTAAATTCCCGTGGATGGAAAAAAAGAAAAAAATCTTTTCTCAACATCAAACAAAACATTCTCTCTTTGAAAATGTAAATCCCTTAAACATATTCAAGAATTTTAACAAGCATCCCAGAAAACTATCCTATTACTCTTTGAAGCCCTTAAAGAGTTTTCTTAAAATAGTCACATGCTACTCAGGGTGGGGAGAGGGCCTAAATGACGATGGAAGTTGAAGCTCTGCAGTAGGGCCCCATGTACCCCCTTCCAGAAAGGAAGAGCAGCCCCAGAGAATCACTGGGCACATGGAAGGGGTGTGGGGAAATCTTCTAAAAACTGTAAGGCACAGGACCCATTTCCCATCTGTTTTGCATCTGGGGTTAGCAATAGGACACAGAGCTCTTAACTACAGGAAGAGCCTCAAAGAAGATGTTAAGAACAGAAAGTTGTGGAGAATGCAGAGCTCTCATCTGCTTTAACTCCTCTATCCAAGACCTGGGGTGTGTGTGAGTGTGTGTGTGTGTGTGTGTGTGTGTGTGTGTGTGAGTGTGTGTGTGTGTGTATGTGTTCAGGGGAAATTCCAAGAGGATGAAACTGAGATAACAGGCAAGTCAGAGATAGAAAGCGGCGTGAGCTGATAGCCAAACGCTAGCTTCAGTTCAAGGAACTGGACCTTCATCGGACATCAGAAAAACAGAAGAATCAAGAAGGCACCAGCAATTTCACTCAAATAAGTTTTTCCTAAGGAAATAATTGAGTATGTTTTCAGAGACATGGTTTTCAGATATTTATCACAGTTTGTCTATAACAGAAAAAAGTAAATACACAAACAAGAAATTTTAAAAAGAGACACTGTTAGGTATGCAACAATGAGGGATTAGTCATAACTGATGCTGTATCCACACAAGAGAATAGCATGAAACAATTAAAAATTACAACACAGAAATGTGTTTATCGCCACGGAAAGGGTCATCATATTCACTTGTACTGTTAGGTGAAAGATGATTCTAAAACAGTCTATGTAGGTTGTATATATTGTGATAGACTTACAGATGTGTTTAGTTCTTTTTTGCTATTTTTAAATGTTCAACCTATTAAAAATACAAAATACATGCTAGCTATAGAAAGCCACATTCTTTTAAAAGACAGAACACAAAATTCCTATCAAAATCCCAGCAAATTATTTTATAGATATAGGCAAGATTATTCTAAAATTTGGAAAAGCATAAAAACAAGAAACTGGAATTGCTAAAGTAAAATGGGAAAAATTGCTCTCCCTCATTTCAAGACTTACTTTTATAGCTACAGCAATCAAGACTGGTATTGGCAGACAGACACACACATAGATGAATGAAATAGAAGCGGGAACCTGCAAATGGGCCTCACACAAATATGTCCAACTGACTTTTGCCAAAAGTGCAAACACAGATCAATAGAGAGAAGATAGTCTTTTCAATAAATGATGCTGGAACAATTGAAAATATACGAATAAAAAAACCCTTGACCCAAATCTCACTCTTTATATGTAAATTAACTAAAAATGGCTCATAAACCTAAACGTAAAATGAAACACTATGAAACTTTTAGAAAAAAAATAGGAGAAAATCTTTAGGAACTAGGCTAGACAGAGTTTTTCAACTTGACCTCAAAAGCATGATCCATAAAAGGAAAAACTAATAAATTGGACTTTATCAAAATTAAAAACTTTGGCTCCGAAAAAGACACTGTTAGGAGGATTAAAAAGCAAGCTATAGAGCAGGAGAAAATATTTACAAACCACCTATCTGACAGAAGACTAGAATTTAGACGGTGCGTGTGTATGTGTATGCACATATATTTTAATTGGAGTGTCAGGTTTTTTTTTACTGTCACACACACATATATATCTTTTTTTTGCTATTACACATACGTATATATAGCTTATATGTAGCCTATATGTATAGCCTATTACACATATATAAGCTATATAGGCTATATATGCATATGTAATAGTTCAAAAAAAAGTCCAATCAAAAAATATACAAAAGAACAGCCATCTCTCCAGAGAGGATATACAGATGACCAATGCACACATGAAAAGACGTACAACATCTTTAGCCATTGGGGAAATGCAAATTAAAATTACAAAGAAATCATCACTACACACCTGTCAGAAAGGCTAAAATTAAAAATAGTGACACCAAATGCTGGCGAGGATCTATGGAAACTGGATCACTCATATTGCTGGTGAAAATATAAATAGTACAACCACTCTGGAAAGCAGTTTCTCAAAAAAACGAAACATGCAACTACCAGAGAACCCAGCAATTGCACTTCTGGGCATTTATTCTAGAGAAATGAAGACGTTCACACCAAAATCTGCACATCAATATTTACAGCAACTTTATTCATCATAGCCAAAAACTGGAGGTAACCCAGATGTCCTTCAGTGGGTGAAAGGCTAAGCAGACTGTGGTACATGCACACCATGGAGTACTACTGAGCAATGAAAAGGAGCACACCATTGACACCTGCAACAACCTGGATGGAGCTCCAGAGCATGACAATTGCATGTGAACCTACAATGATCTCAAAAGCTTAATTAAATTAAAAAGGACACAGCATGAAACTGTCCCCAGAAAACTGGCAGACATGGCCCTGCTGCTACACTTCTGGGGCTTCATCAGAGGCCTCCAATTCCACAGAGGACCCAGATGGGGTGCGGCAGTCATCATGAATTGTTTACTCCAGGTAGCACCTGAGTAAGCAAGTCAGGGCCATGGGGTGGTGTTGGTGGGCAGTCCCCAAATAGCTCATCAGTCCTCTCTGAGCCCTTGAGCACTCCCTCCCTTACTTTGTCAGTAGCCATCAAGGCGTGGGGATGGGAAGAGGGGAGCCTGAACTGCATGCAGGGCTCTCCTCAAGCCAGCACACGGCTGCTGGGTAGTGTGCAGTCAGACACCGCTGGCCTGGCAGGGCCAGACTCTGGCTACAGTCTTCAGTGCAGGGCATACCTGGATCAGTACCACAACGATCACACTGTCTCTTCACAGGGAGATCTTCAAGTCAGCCAGTGTCCATCAGCAACCAGCCAGTGAGTAGGCACAGCTTGTCAGGCTGTCCCTCCTGGCACTAATGGCGTGTTTAGCTGAGAGGCTTTAGCAAGAGTAGCTTTCTCCAATTAAATAACCACAGAAGGGTTTTTTGCAAATCCTAGCATTCCTCCTGGTAACCAAAAGGTAAACATAACATGATTTGTCACTTTGCAAGGTCCAAGAAATGCTATTTTGATCCATTAACTGCCTCTGATGAGGACACAGCTATCTGAGATGTAAACGTGCCATCAGATGGAGAGGTCTGAAAGTTTGGAGGGAGCATGGCATCTAGAATAGCTACTGCTTTCCCGAGAGCTACAGCTAACACCTCCCACTGCTGTATGCCAACACAGGAGCCCACGAGGGGAAACGGTAACGACTGTAGAGGCAAAGGAGGAACACAGGCTAAACAGGAAGAAGAGGGAGGCTATTTGAGTGATGCAAGTTAGGAATCCTCTTACTCTAAAAAGCACTAATGCTGAACCTAGAATAAAATCTGACCCTTCAGCCTCCTTTCTGTTCCTGAAACTCTCAGAGCTGTTTCCCAACTCGGGAACTTTGCATGTGCTGTTTTCCCTGCCTGATTGCTCTGCCACAAATCTGCCGTTCCTCGGAAGAGCCATCCCTGTTGTAGGAAGTAGAAAAATTCCACTTCAAAGTTCCCTTTCTTGTTAAATAATAATAATAATAAATGTTAGAAATAATAGTCTCCCCTCCCTGTGTCCATGTGTTCTCATTGTTCAACACCCACCTAAAATGCAATAAAATAAATAAATGGGGGGGGGAAAAGAAATAGTCTCTTTTAAAGCTCTTCAAAGCCGTCTTGCTTTTTGCCAGTGACTCTTTGTTAAACCCTATCCCATGTAACTGTTAGATATAAAGAAATAAGTACATTCTATGTCCTTGTGCTTTAACCAAGATATTTATGTTATTATTTTTCTAAGTCATTTCACACGCAATTTCTTGTCCCTTCCTTATTTAGACTTCCTCTTTTTCTTTTGTTCTCCATTGCTTTTACCTGTTTAGAAAAGTTTTAAGTTGTTAGCCCAAGTTTTAGTTTAGATTGTGAGATCTGGCTCCAACCAACAGAGATCAGACACAGAAGTAAAGACCACCCCAAGCACACAGAGGATAAATATGTTTTCCTTTGTTCGTTGTACTCTCATAGCAAGATAGCTAACAGCAGCACCCTTTCTGCAGAAAGTAAAATTGCCTTGCTGAGAGATCTTTTGTCTCACTGCTGATTTTTCTTTGTGGCACCAAGCATCTGTTTCTAGCACCTGACCACTCCCCACTCCAGTCACAGTCTCTGCCACACCTCCCAGATTGTCTCCTTCCCATCACTTGTCTTCAGGAAGTATCGTGCTTGTTGACTAATTTATTATCCCTGTTGAGGTAGATGTTTCACAAAGATAGAAAGCTTGTCTGTCTTATTCCCTCAGTTAACCCCATTATCTGACACAGAAAGCTTCAATAAACACCTGTTGAAAGAATGAGTAGCAGAAGCTGTCTCTGTTCCTGTAGCAGTCTCTGTTCTTGCCCAGGAGAGGTATGGTCATCTTGAAGGTCCCTCTCAGGATTTTTACTGCTTATGGAAGGCTCAAAAGAGCAAAATGCCTTTTCCTTTTAGGAAATCCCTTTGGCAGGCGCTCCTGTGATAAGCCTGACCAGGCAGGCCAGTAGCCAAAGCTGGGCTGGGCCCTGGACTGTGTTCCTCACACACTCAAATCTGTGCTGTTTCTTCACCTCTGTCCACCACACTGGGCACCAGTCACTGCCTTCTTTCCAGTTTCTGCCCTGGGCTCTCTGGTTTTGTGACTGCACCAGCCTGTTCCAAGGACAGAGCTGTTGGCCAGCTCTAAAGCCTCTCTAGTTTCAGATACGATCCATTGAAATCATCCCCAGTGAGGAGGTCAGAACACTGGTCATAGGTCAGGAGACCAAGGTTATAGCCTGTCTGGGCCAATGACTCACCCTGTGACCTTAGGCAAGGCTTTTCCTGTTTCTGGGCGCCAACTTCTGCCAGACACAGACTTCTCAGTTCCCATGTAAGCCAGGCACACACTGTCCTGTCCAGGGTTCCTGTGGGATGGAGGAAGGCTGGCTTTTCTACCCAAAGAGAGATGCACTGTGGGGAAGGCACCTGGGGCCTAGCAGCCCATCTTGGGAGATTTAGACCAAATTCCACCCTGAAGAAAGGCCCTTGCTTAAGGAGCTGGCTGGCACAGGGGCTCACTCATAGCTAAGGAAGCTCCAAGGGTTTGTGGGATGGAATGAGGAAGTCAGCCTCTGACATTTAAGAGCCATTAGACTTTGGACAAGCCACTTCACCATCTTGAGCCTCAGTTTCCTCATCTGTAACTGAGGACAATAACAGTGACAACTAATGGGATTAAACAAAATAATGATGCAAAAATAATATTTAGAGTGCCTGGCACAGGGAAAATGCTCAATAAACGGCAGCTCTTAGAAAGACGATCATGATGATGCTGGTGACGGTGGTGACAAGGTGGAGCACAAATTGAATTCCCATTGAAAAACACCATTGAAAGGAACAATCTCTGGTTGTGCTGTTGAAAAGACAAAACAGTGTGTGCAAGGGATCTGGACTTGGGCCTCCTTAGGAAAAAAAAGGACATGTATTTAAATAAGTAGGGAAGAGCTCCAGTCTTGCATCAGCAATGTATCTTTCCCAAGAAGCTTTTTAAGACCAGGTATTTCTAGAGCTCAATAACATTGAGAGATTATAGAAATCACCTAGATGTTTGTTTCCCAGCTAATTTGGGCTCTTTCAAGAAATTATGTAATAGTCATCTAGGGGGATGGTAAGTAAATTCCAGAAGCTCCACTTGATGAAATTGAGTGGGCCATTAAAAATAATGTCTATGAAGACTGCAGGGCAAGGGTTAAGATATAAGGGAGAAACAGAATGCAAAACTGTGTTATGATTATAGCAGTTTAGAAACATGTCTGCTTACAGTCAGGCTCTGGAAGGGAAGATTAAAAACAGTTGATTTGCTTGAGTGATGGGATTAGGAGTGATTAAAGCAACATTTCTGTTATGATTTTATAGTGTGGTTTGTGTCTTTTTTTTTTTTAGTGGGAAAAAAGAGGACTGCAGTTGTCACACTATGGTTTGTGCCCTTTTTAAATAAAAAAGATTGCAGGGAAATACATGTACCTCAGACATCCCTAGAGCTGTCCCCCTCCACATTTTCACATTCTGCGTGTGTGTGTGTGTGTGTATGTGTGTTTGTGTGTGTGTGTGTGTGTGTGTGTGTGTGTGTGTGTGTGTGAGAGAGAGAGAGACAGACAGACTCTCTCCCACTTGATACCATTCCGAATGGCTTCAGCTCCCATTGAATGGGGATTTTTACAAATTTCTAGTAGCTGAAAGAATAGTGAATTCATTAGTCAACAAAAACTCATTGTTGAGTTTGTCATCAAGGTTATCAGTGCATTGGGAAATTAAAGAGACTTAAGAGCAGATACAGAGTCTGGGGTACCAGACCATGGAATTGAGCTTGCTAGAAGCCTCATGTGTCAGGAAATCTTGAGCCCTCAGGTAGCTGCCCACAGGGGCTGGTTCTTTCCTCAGTAAGAAGATACCTAGCCACACAGACCTCTCCAAAGAGGGGCAGGGACTCTGTAGTGAGCAAAACAGTCATGCAGGAACATCAAGCCATGTGGTTTGGCCCTATCTGGGGGTGACCCCCTCATGAGCAGCCAGAGTAGAGATCTTCATTCCCTCTTGATGGCCTATGGACTCTGCCTAAATGACGTGAAAAGCCTGAACCTATCACAGCTGAGCTGAGGTCAAATTGGCCAGACACCAGGGACAGGGAGGACAAGGCTGGCATTCCAGAGCACCCTGTAAGATCCCCTGACTGTCCGGACAATGATGGGGTCATTACTGCTGTTGTTTCAAGCATGGGACCTCGCTGCAGTCCTGACACTGTTCTGAAAGCTTTACATGTGTTATTCAGTTCAACCCTCATAGTATTGTAAAGAAAGCACCACTAGTAATTCCCCTTCACCAGCGAGGAAACAGTGTCTCCGAAGAAATTAGTAACTTGCCTAAGATCCAAGGCCACACATCCTTGCAGATGACAGAATGAGATTCAATTCCACACCATGTTCCTGCCTGTTGACCATAATAAAAAATGTGAATACGTGGCAAGGTGTCTGGAAAGAGAAAGAAAATAAAAATTGCAGGCAAATGCCTTTTGCTACAAACACACACATTCATAGGTCCCTCAGCCAGTCAGGTTACACAATCAAACTGCCTAGAAGTTTGCCCAAAGTGCTGCTAATAGTGTACGAAGCCTGGGGTAGGTAGTATGGAACCTCAGAGGGTTGAACCATCAGAGACACAGACACCCAAACAGCCTATCGAAGCGCTGCTTTCAGATAGAGCAAGCACAAGTAAATGTTAGAGATTTCAAAGAAAGAGAAGAGAAGAACGGATTCCTGACCCATGACTGCTCAGCATGTTTCTACATAGATTCAGAAGACATTTCACTTAAAATTTTTTCTGTTCTGGCCTTCTGAAATTGTTGACAACAATGGCAAAAACCACAGTATACAATTTCACAACAAAGTGGAGTCCAGAGAGCCCTTTAGACTAAACTCTCAGGGCTGCTGTGGAGCAGCCTTGGGGAAGCCAAGAGGGGCCCCCAGGCCCCACGTACCTGGGCTCAGTGCCCTCTCTGCTGATCATTTCTGGTTTTCAGCAACATGGTTGTCACCAAAGCACATCTTAAAATAATCAAAGAAGAATTCCAGGGCATCACAACCCCATCCTCTTTGGGCTGTGGCCAGGCTCATCTTCCCAGAGCTCTGGCACCCTCCCAGCCACTGAGCAGGGCTGTCAGCAGCCTGTTGTGGACACACAGTTCTTTGCTGCCCTCTCCCTCCTCCTGACCTGCACCCCTTGAGAGGTTTCCTCCTCCTGCAGGAACTGTGCCCCTCTAGCCCTCTCAGCTCTTACAGTTGCTTCTGGAGAGCAGGAATCTATTTAAATTAAACTATGCAGTGCTCAGACTATCTAGCTGGTAGCTTTTACATAGCTTCAGCTGTGGAATCCTTTGGAAATCAATCTTACGTAGGTCCAAAGTGTAATCAGACACAAGTGGAACAACTCCAGTTAAAAAGTGAATGGGAGGCCGGGTGCAGTGGTTCACACCTGTAATCTCAGCACTTTGGAAGGTCAAGGCAGGCAGACCACTTCAGGCCAGGAGTTTGAGACCAGCCTGACCAACATGGTGAAATCCTCTCTCTATGGAAAATTCAAAAATTAGCCAGGTGTGGGGGTGCACTCCTGTAGTTCTAGCTACTCCAGAGGCTGAGGCAGGAGAATTGCTTGAACCCAGGAGGCTGAGGTTGCAATGAGCCGAAATCGCACCACTGCACTCCAGCCTGGATGAGAGAGTGAGAGTCCACCTCAAAAATAAATAAATAAAGGAATAGGAGCTCAGACCTCTCTAGCCAGGTCTCCCTCTGCTACCTACCCTAAGAGCACCGCATCCTTTAAGTATCATCTGTGCTCTTGATATACTCAGGAATGCCGGGATTTCACAGGTCAGTGTCAGAGGGAGGGCCAGAATCCAGGGTTACAAGAGACTTCCACCACATCCACCCTCCTCCACCACCAGGAGAACTCCAAAGTACCCGCTTCTCCCTTACTTTCACCACCCTGCTCCACTCCCCACTTTTGTTCAGTGGTTCCCAGGCCTGGCTTATGTTCCTCTTTTCCCTTCTTTTTCCACCCTGGTACCTCTGTTCAATGGATTGGAGGAGATGATCATGTGACCAGGATCCACCATGATTTTGCCACAAAAACAGTTGATTTGCTTGAGTAATGGGATTAGGAGTGATTAAAGCAACATTTCTGTATTGGGAGCAAATTCAGCCCACTACATAACCCGCAAAGATCTAGCATCTGCTCTGGGGTGGACTGGCCCTGGCACAAGGCAGCCTGCAGTGACACTTGCAAGCAGGGCACAGATGTGGCATTGGTGATTCCTCACACTCTGCTCATGGGTTGACAGGACAGAGAAGTAGGCAAAGTGCTCTCTGTGAATGCAGGAAGCAGAAAGAGGACCAGCGGGCAGGACCTGCAGGAGATTAGTTTCTTGCCAGAGCTGGCGACCTGTGAATGGACCTGGCTGCCCTGAAGAAGAGCAGGTAGTGAGCTCCCTAATGCTAGTGACATCTGTCCGAAGCTGGACAGCTACTGATCAGGGATATGCTATCGGACACACTTTCTCAAGGAGGGTGAGATTAGCCCCAACAGGACAAAATGTCATGATTGGGGGCTGCAAAAAATCTAGCTATTATAATGGTTATGCCCTCCAAAGGCCCATAGTACATAAACAGGTATACAGTGTGTTTGTAGTATGATAATTTTATGGGAAGGAGTGATTAGGGGAAACATTTCTAAATAGGCTCCTTCAGGAGCTATAAAAAAACAGGCTGAGAGACACTGCTATGGAGGGAGGGCTATGCTGGCAGGAGGCTGGGATAAATGGTCTCAAAGGCCATCCTTCTGAGTCTAGAGCTTTCCACAGCCCAAATCCTATGTTTGTAATTTAAGACTTCAGACACACTGCCTTGCCCTTAATTGATCTTTTACGTAGATAGAATCAGAGACTGCCTTTTTATTAGCAAGACTCCTTGTTGGACAGGGGTCCTTTCTTTACCTGATACTGACTGACAGATGCCTGAAACCTCTTGAAGAGGAAACAAGGCCAGGTGTCTACTAAGGGAGGTGGAGAAGAGGCAAACTTGTTCACACTAAGGTGTGGGAAATGATCCCTAGTGAGAGCAGAGCATGTCTGGTCCCTCTGAGGAGGTTTATCTGCCCCAATCTCTTGGGAAGCCAAGAGATTCCCAGGGAGCTTAGGTCAGCAATAGGCTCACCCTCTTCTTGAAACCCAGATTGCCATGCACCTGATGGCCCATATAAGTGTGTTGATTAAAAACAAAACAAAACAAAAAAAAAACTTTCTAAGCCAATGCAGCAGCCACGTGCCCAGTGGAGCACGTGGTGGAGTGGAGCAGTTCTCTCCCAAAAAATTGTGTGCTAAGTATTGCTTCTCTCTCCTGATGGGGATCCTGCTGGCTGTCCCAGACCAGGTAAACATGAGGTTCACTTTTTCCTGTAGGAAGCAGCCTCCATCTTGAGGAAAGGAGGATGGTTCAGCCAAAATGCTTTGTCAACAGTGAGAATTTTTCACAAGGTAGGAACACACCACCAGGTGACAAGGGGTCCAAGCTATAGGCATCACAAAGCCTTGAAAAGCAAACCCTTGGAAACTGCACTTCTGGATAACTGGCAGTTATTAGTGCTAGGAATAAAAGAACCAAATCTCACAGGAACCTACTTGTTCCAAGTAAAAGCCAGGAAATACAAAGTGGAGCCCCGCAGCCCAGAGAAACAGGATTACATCACAGCACGGGCATGTCAAGCTGATTTTAGCCTCCGAAAGCCACACCTTGGTCAAGACAGGTCTTCAGCTTTATAATACAGGAAACGGCTTTAATGAGGCACTGCTTCCTAATTATAGGAACAAGTGGTTCCAAGAGAGAAAAGGCAGTGTTATCCAAGTTGAAGGTTTCCTTTCAGGAGGAATTAGCATACAGCTGACGGATTAGTAATTTAAGAAATGTGTTTTCTCCTACAAATGGCCTTTGGCATGCCAACATTCTAGGGCCCAAACATTCCACCCATTTCCTGGGGCTCTGGAGAGAGTCCTGTGAAGTGAAGTCACCTCTGGCCAGTCACAGCCTCCCAACCCCCTCCTGGGCAGCAGTCCACCCAGCAGCTACAAGTGTTTATAACAGCCCACAAAGGGACAATGGCTCAGGCCATGCTGGGAGAGGTGTGGGGTGGGAAAGGCCTCTAAAGTCAGTAGGAGCCATCCTAAGGCACACCCACTACGTCATCAGGCTTGCTGGGGAGAGCTGTACCACCCTGACTAGGGCTGGGGCCACTGGGTCAAACGCCAGAAACCTGAATGAAGTTCCCACTCACTTCATCCCCTGCCATAATGACTCACACAGCTCATGCAGAGAAGACACAGAAATGTGCCCATTCTGCACCAGAAACCCCAGCCTAGACAAGGAATGCATTGTAAATATCGAATCAGCAGCCAAATTCCATCCCTTGCACCTCTGCTGGTTTTTTCTAAGCGGCCCATTGGCCTCACTATCTCTGCCACAGTTCAGCCCTCATCTCCTCCTATTTGCCCTGCTTCAATAGCCTCCTTGCGGCCTCCAGGCCTCCTGTCTCCTGCCTTTCCAATGGGGCCCCCAAAATTCTTACCTGAACCATGGGACAGACTCTTTCCTCCCCTCCAGGGACTCCCCTTTGTTACAGGGTAAAGCCCAGACTCACCAGTCCGCCCTCAGCATCCTTTCTCCACATCATCGCCCACAGACCCCAGGCCAGAGACCAGGGCACTGAACAGAATGGTCTGTGTGTCACCTTTGCATAGGTCTTCTTACTGCTCTGCACAGGACCATAGGGCTCTTCTACTCACCAGTGTGTGACTTTGGGCAAGTACTTGGCCATTTTGTGCCTCCTTTTCTCCATCTGTGGAATGGGATAATAATGGCCTTTCTATCTCCCAGGATCAGGCTGGAGGTCAGGTGATGTAACGTCTGTAGTGTTTAGAGGAGTGGCTGGAATAGGAAACGCTCAGTATTAAGTAGCACTAACATTATGAACTTTGTCCACCTGATTTTCACAGCCAGGGCACCTAAGTCAAAGTGTGGGTCAAAGTGCAAGGGAAGGTGATATGCCCTGGACCCCATCCCCTCCAAATTGCCCATGCCCTGAGTGGCCTCACCACTGTTGGCTTCCATTGCAAGCCAGATACGGTGGGTGGAGCTTCCAGCGGGTGCCACACCGAATGGATTGCAGGACATCACTGAAGGATGGGCCAGGACTGTGGAACAGGGCAGAGAGGGCACTGCATGGGAAGAGACATCTGGAGCACATCTTTTCCAAGGCGAGGGCTGGGGCTGGAGGAATTTGTGGACGAGCAAAGCCCTCATCTGCTTCTGTCTTTACAGTGGATCCCCAGGAGGCTAGGTACATTCCTGTGGTCCAGGGTTTCCGCGCTCAGACCTCCCTGCCTTTCCTTTACTCTGCCCATCCGACAGCCTCCCCTCTGGGGCGTGTGAACCCCTCAGCCGATGCGCCTCTCTGCACTCTGGCCACACCTAACCAGCTCCAGGTGGATAGCTGGAACCCTGCGCCCCTGGGGAATGGCGGAGGCGGGACGGGCAGGGGTAGATGGTTCTAACTTCATAAGCCTCACAACCCGGAAACCATTATCAATAAGCCCTGCCTTGCATCTCGCCCGCACTCCTGCTCCAGCCTTTGTGGCTGCTTCCTCTCGCTTGCAGAGGATGAGAAGCAGGTGTTCCCATCTCCTGGAACAGCTCCCTGCATGGTTTCCCACCGCAACCAACCCAAAGGAGGCTCCTCAAGGGGATGATGTCCCAGGGACAAAGGGCCTGCAGCCAATGCGGGAGGGAGGCTCCCAGTGAGGCTTTGCTACGTGCATGGGATTCTCTGCCCTACCAGAGCAGGAGGGTCATTCCACACAAACTCAAGTCTTGCTTTAGAATTTGAAACCAGTTTTATATGGTATGATGGGGGAGGGAGGAATGCTCAAATCTGTCTGCTACAGAGCTCCAAAAAGCCTCCTCACCGTAAGAACTAACTTCAGTCACTTGGAGATGCAAAGGGGGAAGCCTGGGGTTGGCGCATCAGTCCTGTCTCTTACAAGCTATACAGAGCCCAGAGCCAGTCTTGACCTATTTGAGCCTTAGTTTCTTCATGTGCAAAATATATAATGTCTCCTGTCCTGTCTCTTTTGGGGGTTCTGTTTATTTATTTGTTCAGCTACTAATTAAACAATTTTCCAATGCCAAGCCTCAGCAGGGGTGCTGGGAGACTTCAGAAAGGCCCCTGGTGCCTCCGAGAACTCAGTCTAGCTGCTTTGATAACCACACAAGTTCATAGTCATGAAAAAGTTTTGTAAAAGTATGAAATACCAAACTACCAGCATCATTAACATGAAATGACTAGCATTGAAAGCTACTATACTGCTGAAAAGAGTAAAATATACATGAGGTGAGTGCTTCTCTGAATTTAATGTGCATTTGAATCTCCTGAGGATCTTGTTAAAATGCAGGCTGCTATTCAGAAGGTATGCGCTGGGCCTGAGATTCTCCATTTCCAACAAGCTGTCGGGATGGCGCTGCTACCGGCCTGGGGGACACATATTGCAGAGTAAGTTCTTAGGTTAATGCTGAGCAATCACCCTTCATTCAACCCAAAATGTAAGTTGGTTTATCAGATCAGCTGATTGCAGAATTTGGCAGAAGGGGAACATAGGATGGATAAGTTTGGGTTTGGGGTGCCTGAGACTGGGCAAGTTCTGGCATATAGGGCCTCCCTGAAAGGTGGCTACAGAGGATGGTCCATACATGCATAGCTGCTTTGCAGAGTGAGACACGGGCATCTGGGGGAAATGGATTCTGAAGAAGGGAACAGGTAAACACACTTCATGTCCTCCTCAGTCATGTCTGGAATGCTTTATGGAAAGGCAGGTTGCCCCAAGTGCAAGGGGCAGATGTGGTCTGAGCACAAAGCTTGGGTACTGCACTTAGAGTACTCTCTTCTCCCCACAAGCATTCAAGGGGAGGAAGCTGATCTTTTGGTGAGCCTCAGTTGAGACTGGATTGAAGGAATAACCAGGCATAAGCCAGAACTATCCTCATGATGAGGTATCAACTCATGGAGCCTGAGGCAGGGAGCACAGTCAGGTCTCAGGGGAAACCAGCTGGGGACTGACCTTTTCCTCAGACCCTCTCTCTTGTCTCTTGTATTTGTTTCTCTCTGTGTATTCTCCAAAGTTTCTACTGTAAGGCTGCAGAAAGGGCCCAAGGAAGTCACCAGAAAGAGGGAGTTAATAAGTATTAGGGTCATAAATTTGACCCTGAATGACACAGACCACTCAGGGACATACTCCCGCTTTATGATGGGAGTAGAGTTGGAGCACCTGGAAGATTCTGTTCTTCGCTTGATGAATTCTTTGCTCCAAAAATAAAGCTCATAAACTTGTTCAACAGCTGGAATTTTCCCTGTGAAGAGAGTACCTCGTCTGGCAGTTGACTTAAGCAGTTATTTGCAGCCTATAATTTTCACAAAAACAGTAGGGTGTGCCTGGCGGGAGATGTTTTCTACAATCCCACAGAAAGAAAACAATGAGAAAACTTTGGAACAAAGGACGCTCTGATTCCATTAGAAAATCATCGACAATTCAGGGTCAAGGCCAACAAAGACGTGGGAAGTTTTCAAGCAGACTTGCAAGAAGTTGGGAGAACTGTGCTTCATATGGGCTTAAGAATGCAGCCTGCAGAATCCCTGGGTGGGAGGAGGTGGGAGGGAGATGCTAGAGGCAGGGAGGCCAGTGAAGGGGTGGCTACAGAAGCCCAGGTGAAGAAGTTCTGAGGCCCATGGAAGCGGCAGCTGTGGCCCTTAGGAAGAGGGATCCGGGTGAGAACCTGCATAGGAAGAGCCAACAGGCCCAGGCAATCAACAAATAGGAGAGAATGAGGGTGCAGGAGACATCAGCAATCATGGGGTGACAACCCCAGTAGCTGAAAAATGCAGTCCGGGCACGGAGGAGAGGGCACAAAAGGATGACAGATTTTAATGTGCTGGGAAGACTCTGGGGTCAGTAGCAACTTGAAAGTAGTCTTCCATTTTTTTATGTACAAGCAGGTCCTATATGTTCCTGGGCCTATGGGATGGGAGAAAGACGAAGTGAATGAAAAGAGCTTTGTCTAATGGCCTTAGCACTGAAACTCTCCTTGCCTCCAAATAACATGAATCTAGCAGATCACATGGCACTCCTGACAACCCACCAGCAGACCAATGAGACCAAAAGCAACTTGTGAAGCAGCCCCTGGAGAGGCTTGCAATTCTTCTCCCACAGGCTGAGGTTTATATTTGTAGCTGTGGATGGTTTCCCCTGTCTTCTTGCTGCTGCTGGTATGCCTAAGACAAGCACAGTAACTTAGGGACACTCTTGTGCCTTGGCTGAGCTGCTCTGGAATATGACCGACTGCCTCTTTGGGTGATTCCCAAGCTTCCCAAAGTGCATGTTGCTTGTGTGAGGCATTAGGCAAGGTTGCCTAATGTTAGCTAATGCAGCAGAAATATCTCAAATCTCAATGGTTTCATGCAGAAGAGTTTTATTTCTCGCTCACAGAAAGTCCGCAATGAATATTTCTGGTCAGGTAACTCTCTTGCACTGCTCTCCTCAAGTGGGAACTTGGGGATTCAACCTCTTCCCTTCTTGTGGCTCTGCCATCTTGGAGCTTTTCCTATTTTATGGTCAGGCTTCTAAGTGCCATGTAACCATTCAACTTATATTTCAAATCAAAGCTTCCCAAATATATTGTCGAATTTTGGTTTAAAAAATCCACATGGTGGGTTTTCAGGAAAGAACTTAATATTTCCTTATGTAGAAAAAAATTACTTTAAGGAGGAAATAAAACTTGAAACTTGGTGTTGTAAAACTGTCACTCTTCTCTCCTGTACAAATGAGGCTGGGTTCTCAGTGTGCATCTAAACACCTGGATAAAAGACGTCACAAAAGTCATTTGGGCAGCACCTTCTTCTCAGGAACAGTCTTAGGTTGAGGTTCCATTCACTGAGTTTCTTCTCTCTTCCAGACCTTTTCACATGCACATGACCTATGTTATGTCTAATTTCAAAATACTGCAATGCATTCACTAATATGCCCATTTGCACAGAAGAGCAAACTATGCTCCAGAAAGGTCAGGTAACCCGCTCAAAGTCACAAAAATCTTGTTACGTAGCAGTGCTGAGATTGATCCCAGACAGTCTGGCTCCAAGACCCACACTTGTTTCATGACATAAGCCTGCCTTTGTCAGTGATCAAAACAAGACAGAACAAAACCAGAACCAGCAACAGAGACGGCAGTGGCTTCAGAGGCTCACACCCTTTCATGTGATCCATGGCAAATGGTAAATATTAGCAAGCTGGAGTCATCTCTCCCCTTTGTTAATAATTTCTGCTCTAGATTCCCAATGACAGTAATTGAGGCTACAAGTCCCATTTCCTGCATCAACTGTGAGTACATACAGGCTGCAAAGCTGTGTGAAAACCAGCTGCCCTTTGCAGCAGGAGGTAGAGTTACATCAGACTCTCTGCTCACAACCATCTCTGTGTTTACCAGCCTCAGCCAAGGCAGCAGTAACATACTTGGGGCCTCACAGTGAAAGGGGACTTCCTGGTGGTGTGCCAGAGCCAGCTTCTACCAGCTCATATTGGCCAACTGTGCACATGTCTTCCCAACTTGGTGTTTAATGTCATCATGTTGTAAGCTTTAAAATGACCATGATGGGAGAATTTACACCACGGGAATTGGTAAGTGTTGTCTATCTGAGCCTTTTTAAAAACCCAACTACCTAGGTGATAATATTCTTGAGAAACGTGGGGGTAGGGGACATATGTGCAGTTGAGGAGTGATGGAAAATAATAGTAATAAAGCAGTAAACATGAACCAAGTACTTACAATGTTCCTGGCACTGTGCTGAACTCATAAGGCATTATCTTATATAACCCATAGGAAGCATATGATGTAGATATAATTATTATCTACATTAAAAAGAAGAAAACTAGAGTTCAAAAAGGTTAAGTAACATAGCAAGCCAAGATTCAAACTCAGGATTCCAAACTCCAATAACCCTGCCCTTTAAACATCACACTGTGCTTCTCAGCATAGCAATACCTCTGGTCCAGGGCACCTTGCTTCAAAAGCACCAGAGTTAGCTTACTAAAATGCAGATTCCAGGGCCTTGCCCTTTCTGTACTGAGTCCGAACCTTTGGAGTGGGGTGTAAGAGTTTAAATTTATATCAGGCTCTCTGGCTGATTGTACTCCCTAAAGGTTGCAAGCTAGGACCTGTGGGTTAAGAATTGGCCTTCAGCAGGGCTCTTCCCACAAAATTATTCCCACAAAATTCAGTGGGGAATCTGGCCAGAGAGTCCGCCTAGGACTTGGGTGGGGTCGGAGGAATTGGCCCAAAAGCCCATGGCTAGGGAGTCCGGGCCAATGCCAGCTCCTTCCCAGAGGCACCCAGTTCTCAGGTTCTGCCACTCAGTGGGCAGCAGGACAAGGCAGTGCAGGGAGCTGGTGTGAGCCCAGGGGCTGGATACCTTGGGAGGGGGCAGGGGTCTTTGTTTTACTGTCATGAAGAGTTGCGGATTGAGATCTCAATTTTCCAACAAATTTTAGTATGTGAATCAAAATCTGTTTTGCATTATTTTCTTCTTCAAATGGAGTTTTCCACATTTTATAATAATAAAATCACATTGGCAGGACAGTCAAGCAACCTAAATAAAAACACTACCAATAAAATGGCATTTTACCAACTTTAAGCAAAGTAAATGTTACATTCTACAAGGAAAGAGAGCCCATCTAGCCAAGACAGTGATGAGAGCCAGCCTGGTTCTCAAAGCAGTGCCTGCCCTGCCCTGCCCTGCCCTGCCCTGCCCTGCCCCACTAGGATTCATGGTACTCACTCACTCACTCTCTCTCAAATGTGTTCTTCCACCAGAAGTTATGAAGAATGATTCTGAAGACAGCTGGGCTCTCCCCAAACCAGGCTCAACTCAGGTCTTGACCAGCTCACAGCAACCATTCCTTCCATTGCCTTTGCCCCACTCTTTGCAGCGCACCATGGCAACAATGTTATAGGTTCAAACCCAGATGAAGTCCAGGTTTGCCCTTGGATGGCTGGGTCATCTCTGCCTGACCGGGGTGGGGCCTGACATTCCACCATTAACATAGAGAATTTGGATGAATGCACCATTGCAGTAACCATGCAAATCTCAGACATTTATAGCTTAATGGTAATATATTTAGTAGATCCTTTAACTTGGGGAGAAGACAGAGCACCCGAGGGCTCAGGATACATGGGGGAGAGAGAGATGCTGAGAGCCTGCAGAAAACACTTGCTGGGAAGTATTTCTGAGCTCTCTGCATGAAAGAGGGGCCCATAGATTTGCTTCAGAATAACTCTTATAGGGTGAAGTGGGATATAGAATAGGTAAACAAGATTTTCCAGGAGCCGCTCATTGTTAAAGCTGAGTGATGGGTACATGGGTAGGATTTGTGCTAGTCTCTCTATTTTTGCTGCTGTTTAAAGGTTTCTATAATAAAAAGTCAGGAAACAAAAAGGGGTTCATGGATAGAATCTATATCCCTATCCCAGATCACTGCTGCCTGCAAGGCTAAAGGTGCATGCCACAGTGGCTTAGAGCTAACAAAGAAAGGATTTCCCAGCCCCAGGGACCCAGCTGCCCAGGCCTCTTCCTCCTCTGTTACACTCAGCTCCAGGCACCAAGGCCTCAACTAGCCAACTCATCTATCCATCCATCCATCCATCCATCCATCCATCCATCCATCCATCCCTCAACTCATAAACACATATTTACTGTTCTCCTACCTCAAAGCCTGCCCCATGCCAGGCACCAGAGTCCAGCAATCAACAAGACAGTCATGCTCCCTAGCTACACGCACTCTCAGACAAGTTGAGGGAAAGAGATAATCAACTCATGAATGAATGAACAACACAAACAAATACTTGAGGTCATTTCAGGCTGATGAGGGGCATAAGGGAATAAGACAGGACGACAGGAAAGAGAGAGGGAGGCTGCTTCTGCTAAGGGGGTCACAGGTGGCCTCTCTGAAGAGTGACAATGGAGCAAGGACCTTAGCAAAGAGAGGCAGTGACAGAGTAGCTGGGAAAGTGTTCCAGGCAGAGGGAACAGCAGGTGCAAAGGCCCTAGGGCAGCAGTGTGAATGGTGGGCACCAGGGGCAGTGGGGTTGGGCGGGGGGCGGCGGGAGTCTGAAAAGAACAAGGAAGCCAAAACGGCCAAAGTGCATTAAGCAGGAAGGAGGAGTAGAAACTGACACAGGGAGGGATCTGGGCAGGGCAGATTGCGAAGGCGGTTGCAGACTCAGTGGGAGTTTGGATTTTGCTCTGAGTGGAGGGGAAGAAATGCCACAGACACTTTGGGTTTTGCTGAAGAGAGGAGACATTCAGGAGAGAGAGTGGTGGCTGGGGCACCAGATCAGAGACCACGGCAGTTGTGAGGCAGGAGGTGAAGACAGCTTGGGTCATGTTGGTGGCAGAGGAGACAGAAGGAGGCTGTCAGACTTGGGATGTGTTTTGGAGGTAGAGGTTTTGCTGACAGATTATATGGAGGGGTAAGGAAAAGACAGCTGGGGTGAAGAGAGATGCTGAGTGCTAAGAAGGAAGCACCTGAGGGAGGAGCTACAGGGAGAAAGTAGAGGTGTGGGGATGAGAGGTGATGCCAGAGGGGCAGTGGGAGTTGATCCCCACAGGGTCTCTTTTTCAGGCTGCAGAGCTGGCTCATCAGATGGGGTCAGGCCCTAGGGACATGCCCTCCTTCAGTAGCCCACAGGTCATGAGTTCAATCTCCAAGCACAGGGCCATGCCCAACAGAGCTGAATAAAGGACCCTGGGAGCTTCCCTGGACAGATTCCCACCCCACCGCACTGCTCCTACAGCACATGGGTGTCCCTGCTGTCCATCCCCCACCCAGCCCTGGCTTCCTCACGCCTCACTGGAAGGGCCCCCTCTCAAATTCCATTCACCCACTCCCTGCACACCCACACCTTCACCTCCTGCATTTTCCGTGTCTTCTTTGTGCTTTTCTCTACCTGGTTCATGTGGTCAGCAAGCAGCTGTTCTTAGAATCTTTCACAAACTCTGGTTCTCCCTAGAAGATTTTCCCAATCACTGAAGCCAAGAAAAGCTGCTACCCTCACCCACCACTCCTGACAGCGTCCTCAGCT
Source organism: Sapajus apella (assembly GCF_009761245.1). Taxonomy (NCBI): domain Eukaryota; kingdom Metazoa; phylum Chordata; class Mammalia; order Primates; family Cebidae; genus Sapajus; species Sapajus apella. The sequence goes on from NW_022436941.1 coordinate 5,064,788, forward strand.
CTTCATGACATGTGTCATGGCCTGCCTGTCAAGCAGACCCAGACGGGGAAATGAGACCTGTCTGCACATCAGCAGCTGGAGGGAGGAGACTGTGCCCCTTACCCCTCTGGTCCTCCCAGGGGGCTCCCTCTTCACACTTCATTCTAGTGGTAACTCCTGGGCGTCCAGGCACCCCTTCTCTGTGCTCACACTACTTCCAGTACCTGCCACACTGGAGCACTGGTCTCATGCCTCCATAACAACTGGAAGCTTCTTGAGAAAGAATGGCAACGCGGTGATGATGGCTGATAAATATTGAATATTTCTTATGTGCCAGGCCCTGTGCCAAGTGCATCTTATCCCATCAGTCCTTTGAGGTGGGTAATACTGTTAGCCAGCTTAAAGATGGGGGACCTGAAGCTAAAGTGTCTTACCCAAACACACAGCAGTGACCAGCAGAGCCAGCATTTGATTTGAAGCTTGCCTGAGTACTGAGATCCCTCTCTTGCTGTGTGGTACCTCCCACACCCAATTCAAGGGTAGAGAAAATGTAAAACACTTTTGTAACCCAGGGCCTGGCACAAGTCACCAGGAGTCCTGGAGGCTCATGACAAACATCTCCCTCCTGGCTGCCCAGCCCAGAGTCAGGCCCTGTCTTGGGGAAGTTGTCAGCAGAAAGACCATGTTTACCCAGGTGCCAGGTGTAATGGGCAGGGTTGGGCAGCTTCAAAGGCTGGGCACCTTCTCACAGAGAAGAGGCTCTCTTTAAAAAGAAAGGGTTAGGCTGATGACCAGAAGGGCAGCTGGAAAGAGACAGCCAGTTCAAAGAAAGCAGTTACAGGTGACAGACTCTTGAGAACAAAGGTAGGACAGCTGCTATACAAACCAATCTGTGTAACCAGGCTAGCTCGCCCTCAAGAACAGCCTCTGCCACCCTGCCAGCATGGCCATGGGGGAGACTTTGCTGTGGGGACCAGTCACTCCTCAGGAGCTGGACATCCCTGATGCCCTGGGAAGGCTTAGTTCCGTCTCCTGGGAACAAACACCCAGTCCTCATGCTGCAGGTGAATTTCTTCTGAGTGGATGGACTCAGAGAGGCTGAGGAACTTGCTCAAACTTACACCGTTTTTAAGATCCAGAGCCCAGATATAACAAACCGTAAGGTTGACTCCAGCCAACTATATACAGGTAGTTTTATGTTGTCATCTGTTCTTCCAAGCAAGGTCGCCACTTATGTGGGCACTAAATAATGTTAGTGCACGGTCTAGCGTGAAATTGAAACCTGCTGGAAACATACCTCATGCTTTGTCATCATCACTGCTGCCATCATTTAATACTTATGGAATATTTATGATGTGCTAATCACCTTGCATATATTATTTCATTGCCACCTCACAATGACTCATGAGACAAATGTTACTACCCCCACGTTATAGACGAGGAAATCAAAGCTCTGAGAAGCTCCATAGCATGCCCCAGGCCTCACATGACTAGGTGGCAAAACCAGCCTTCCCATTTATCAACAGTGACAGCAGCACTGGGACTGCTATGAAAGCAGCTGCTTGCTCTGGGCTGAGCTAGAGAGGCCACAGGGGCTGCTGCTCTCTGGAGTCAATCTCAAAAACGCAAGCCTGAATGAAGCTCTGAATCACGGGCCTAGGACCGAGAGCTCTGAGCACAGGCCCGCAGGGAGGACAGGCGTCATGTCAACAGGGGATTTCAGAGCCTAGCAAGCAAGAGTCAGGGCCCAAGAGACAGTGATGAGTCCCTGTGTGTCCCAGGTCATCTTTGCTCAGCCAAGAGGTCTCCTGGCACCCCTGAAGCCCCATTTAGCCATCCTGACCATGCTCACCTGGATCAGAGACTGTCCTCAGCAGTCCTCTCAGACCCTAACACCTGAATGTAGTCAGGGACACAACTGGTTGTGCACCATCAACCCAGAACACACACTGCAGTCTGCCTAATGCCAGGAAACTACCTAGACATTTATAGAAGCTTCTAGAAAAGTCAACTGAGAGCACAGCTCTGTCACTGGCCATCACTCAGCATAGGATTTGAATCCTGTTTCTGTCACTTATTAACATGTTATGCTGGGCAAGTTATTTAACCTCATTGTCCCTCAGTTTCCTTGCCTGTAAAATGGAGATAATAATAATATCTACCCCCAAGACTTAATAGACAGATTAAATGAGATCATGCATGCACGGCTCTCAACATACTTCCTGGAATACAGTGAATATTAAACGAACAAATAATAAAACTAGTTAATCGTGATCCAATATGACACTTACCTCTGTTCCATAAAGTAACTGGCCAAATAGCACTGGTTTGGAAGTCAGAAATCTCAAGGGTGAGTTTAGCCAAAGGACCACACATCTCTGGGCCTCAGCTTTCTCTCCTTTAAGATGGGGATGTTGTCACCATCCCTACTCAATATTCAGCCAAAGTATCTATGCTGCTGATGCATAAGAAAGATCTTTGAAAAGTCTGAAGCCTCAAAGGTCAAGTTAAAGACAGCCCTGGGATTGAGGCATCTGGTATAACTGAGAAGCCAAACTGGTGAAGAAAACTGCCTTGTTTTTAGTCTGATTTGCCACCAATATGCACATTCAGGGAATTTGCTCCATAGCAAAGAGCCGCCTCCTGGTCTCGACATCCTCCAGCTAGAGGCTCCTCTCGCCCCCTGAGCCTCCTCAGTCCAGAACAGTGCGTGAACCCATCACTGGAAGCTTTGCTTTCTTCATAACTTCAAGCCAGGTTCAGAATGGAATGTGACAGCCCGAACACTAACTGAATGGTACAAATTGACATAGATATTTGTTGTACCTCAGGGTGGAAATCTTTGCGAGAATGTGAGGCTGCTATAAACACCAAACACTGTCTGGCATTGTGCAAAGAGAACTGAGAGGGTGCTTATGATTCCGCTGTCCTTTCCCCCCAGATCCTAGGGGGCCAGCACGCAGGGAAAGGATGCTGATGGGCGAGGCAGTGGAGACTGAGTGGGCACTGGAGAAGAGGGCAGATGTCTATTCCTGCTGTGTGCTGGGCACAGAGTGGTAAACATGACCATCCAGTCCTCACAGAGCCCACCGCCTGGCAGGGCCAGTCACTGAACAAGCCACTGTGTGGTGTCAGTCAGTGCCTCAAAGGAAGAGGCTCTCACAGGAGGACATACAGCGTGCCCAGTGAGAGAGTAAAGCAGGAGAATGGAGTAGGCTGGAGAGTCAAGGAAGGCTTCCTGGAGGAAGTGATATTTTTGCTGAGAGGTTAACCAGGCAGAGACAGGTGGTGGGGAAAACTGGGCAGCAGGATGCCGGTACATTACCTGGGCTCCTTTTAAAACGCCCACGCTGTTAGAACGCAGCAGGGCCAGGTGCGGAAACAGTTCCTTGCAAACTAAGTAAGTGTATGGCCTTGGTATCTGCAACCTCAGAGGGTAAGAAAAGGCAGCTTCTCACCCTTCGTCTGCAAACAAAAGGAAGGCCTCACTGGGCTGCCTTGTGGGGTTGTCTCTGAGACATTCTTGGCTCAGAGATGGAGGCATGCTGAAGCATCCCTGAGTAGTGATTGAACATTTCAGGTTTGCCTTTGGGGTAATTCCTCTGCAGAAGCTAATGCGGAGTTCCCACAGAGTGGCTCCACATTTCAGACTTCTGTCTTTCCCACTTTAGACAGAACAACACAAGCCTGTGCATCGCCTCTGCTATTTGCCTGTGGGCCCCTGTCTGCTATGAAATATTACCATCTTGTTCACGGCTCACAGTGAATGGCATTTTCATGGCCATTTCTATAATTATTAAATTTCTTGAGGCCTTTTATTTTCCAGCGTTGATGAGAGTGCAAAGGGGCTGTCAGAGATGATGAATAAGCTCAAGTACCGTCAATCTAAAAGAAGGTGTTTTCCCAAAGAGGGTCCTGTGCATGACTCCTTTCTGGCCCTGTGTTAGCCACGAAGGAGGCCAGTCTGGTGTTGAACAGCCTTTCTCAAAGGGTGCTCCTGGGAGCCCCAGCGTCACACCACGCTAACATGTGTTTTCTGAGAATGGGATCTCAGGGTCAAATCTGTTTGGGAAACACATGATTTAACAATATTGTACAGGCTTCCTGGCCTTGGGACTTCTCAGAATCTTTTGAGGAGGACACAGCACCAGGCATGGTCCAGATTCTCCCAACTGTAAGAATAAGATGGTCCATTGCTTTTCTAGAGACGTCATAACAAAGTATCACAAACTTTGCCTGTGGCTTAAAACAACAGAAATTTGTTATCTCACAACTGGAAGGCCAGAAATCCAAATTCAAGGGATTGGCAGGGCCGTGTTCACTCTGAAGGTACCCCAGGAAAGAATCCAGTCTTGCCTCTTCCCAGCTTCTGATGGGTGCTGGCAATCCCCAGCCTTTCTTGGCTTACGGGCGCATCACTCCCATCCCTGCCTCTGTCATCACATGGAGTCTTCCCCGTGTCTCTGTGTCTTCACATGGCCTGCTAATAAGGACACTGGTCATTGGATATAGGGCCCATCCTAACCCAGCACGACCTCATCTTAACTTGGTCACATCTCCAAAGACCCATTTGCAAATAAAGTCACATTTACAGGTAGCAGGCATTGGGATTTGTACACATCTTTCGGGAGGATGTTGCTGAACCCACTATAGATAAGTTAAAGAGAGAAAAATGAAAAAGCAGGAAATAGTGCACGAGATGGCTCAGTGTACAGACTTTGTAGCCAAATTCCCACCCCTGCAATTGTTATGATTTCCAGCAGGTTAGTAAATGCAGTATCTCCAGGCTCAACTTTCTCATCCGTATTTAAACATCCTAACGCCTACCTCTTAGGATTATTGCAAGATTAAAGAGATAAATATATAAAGCATGGAGCCCAGTGCCTGGGCACACAATAAGGACATTAAGCAAAAGAGTGACATGGTCAGATTAATTTTTTGGAATGAAACAATCACCCTTGTTTCCATGTGGAGGACATGCTGGCAGGGGCCAGACTGCTTCTGCGTTCATCTTGCTAGGTTCCATCTCAAGGACACCCAAGGATACACCCCATATAGCCCATCCGGCCACGTCTGAGGAATGCCCAGATCCGGACCACATGAGAATCTCTTGAGGGAACATGGAACATGGGCTGTCTATCAGTCTGCTGGCTCAGACACCACCACAGGCCATGGGCTATGCTACCATGAGTTTTGGGGCCTGTCTCCTTCTTTAAGAGTGGGAGGGACAGTCCTTTGTTGTGTACCTTATAGGATGACATTGGGAATGAATGAGAAAATGCACAGCAAAAGCTTTGCAGTATGCAATTCAGTGTTCAAGGTGTGTGTATGGGGTGGGGGGTTATGTTCCTTAAAATACTGCTCCCAAAAGGTCACCAGTTCCCTCGCTTAGGCAATCTGGCTAACTTTGGTAATGAGGAGGGTGAGAACAGGGTGTTGAACCTTAGCATGTGACCTAGATGAAGCCATCACCAGCCACGTCACTGAGGTTTTGGTTCCCACTAATCAGAGATGCTAAGAGGAAAGCAGGGTGGTATACAGCGTGGGCCAAGTAGACCAGGGCAGGCAGGCTGAGCAGCAGTCCCTGGGGTTATTGACTGGAGGCCTGACAGCCCACATTCTGAGGAAGACTGGTGCGACTCTGTCCATTACCACTGGAACTAGTGGCTGACAATACTCTGGGAGTGGGGAGAGCTGCGAGTCCCCATTTACTCTGTGCAGACGACAGTGGAGGATGGCCCATTTCCAGATCTGTAGCCAGGATGGGGCCCAGCAGAGCTGCCTCTTGATTCCAAGGCAGAAAATTGAGTGCCCCCAGGTCCCAGGACCCCTGCAATTTATGAGACCCTGCCATGCCTCAATTTGCACCAAATCTGCCTTAGAAGCTGAGAGCAAAGGCAGGGCTGGCGGGCCTCAGAGCATGTGCACAAGTGGCATCCACTGTGTTGTTACTGGCAAGTGCACTCTTGCTAGAGCCCCAGACATGGGGAGCCATGCAGAGGCCATGTAGGCACCCAGAGCCTAAGGGAACTTCAGAACTAACTCTCCAACAGAGCGCCTGTGAAGAAAGGAGGGCTCCTGCGCCATTGAGAAGAGTATTTACAACCTAGGCCACAGAATATAAAACCCAAGCCTGGGCCTCAGGGCCGGAGACAGTCAGGGAGGAGCACCAGGAACAGCAAACACACAGGGGCCACCAGATGTTTGCCCATGAGGGCCTCTCCTGGCGGTGGGCTCTGGAGGCTGGGCACCTCCTTCATTGCTGTCTTCGGCTACTAACATAGCATTTGATGTTTAGCAGGCGTTCACTCAATATTTGGCAATGACTGGAATTCACATTTTCAGTCCAATACCAACTACGACGCTCTTCTGATCTCCTTTTTGTGAGACAGAGTCTTGCTCTGTCACCCAGGCTAGAGTGCAATGGCATGTCTTAGCTCACTGCAACCTCCGCCTCCTGAGTTCAAGTGATTTATTACAGGCACATACCACCATGCCAGGCTAATTTTTGTATTTTTAGTAGAGACGAGGTTTTGCCATGTTGGCCAGGCTGGTCTCAAACTCCTGACCTCAGGTGACCCACCTTGGCTTCCCGAAGTGCTGGGATTACAGGCATGAGCCACCATGCCTGGCCCAATACCATTTTCTAAGTGCAGGCCTGCAAGGCCATGTGTCAAATGCTGGTGGATACCCAGAGATTACAAAATGAGCGGCAGACAGAATTAGAGGGAATAAGGCCTTGGGCTACGGAGTTGAGGTTCTGTCCCCACCATTCGGTGGCTTTGTAACCCCTCAGAGACTCTATCTCCTCACGGGTAAAAACAAGGGGTCATGATAGCTTTTGGTACAAGCTTTCAGGGAGCACTGGAAAGGGTAACAACAGACTGATATTAAAATACCAGATAATAATGCATGCTGTATGACTAAGAAGCTCTTCTTTTATCTACGGCCATACCATCCTGAACATGCCTGATCTCAGAAGCTAAGCAGGGTCAGGCCTGGTTAGTACTTGGATGGGTGAAGCTCATCTCTCAACACCTACCCATCAGGTGGCTGTGAGCATTGCTGAGAACCTCACTAGGCAGTCCATCACTGTGCTGCACAGAGGGAGTCTTCAGTCCATGCTGGCTATTGACATTGTTTTTCAAATCAAGTTATGAAATATAGAACATGTTATATAAAATAAAATGCACAGATCCCACATGTTCCAGTTGATGAGTGAGTGCTGACAATTGTACAGACCTGGTCTCTAGTCACCTGGAAGTTCCCTCATGCCTTTTCTCAGTCAAGCTCTGCCTCCTTGCTCCCAGAAGCAACCTTTTCTGAGTTCCATCGTTGCAGATAGGTTGTGCTTACTCTAGTACTTCACATAAATGGAATCATATCATGTATCTCCTGGGCTCATTCTTCTATGTCTGGCTTTTTTTTTTTTACCCAGCGTGGTTTTTGGGGGTTTCATCCATATTGTTGCAGGTGTTAGTGGTTTGTTCTTTCTCCTTGTTGCATAGTATTCCATTGTAATGTATATATCACTTTTAAAAATCTATTATCCTGTTGATGAGCACTTGGTTTGTTTCCAGGTTTCAGCTATTATAAAGTTCTCTATAAATATTCCTGTGGAAGTCTCTGTAGGGACATATGTTTTCATTCTCTGTGGTAAATAATTAGAAATCAAATCAGTGGGTCATATTATAGATATACTGCCAAATTGTTTTCCAAAGTGGTTGTATCACTTATGTTCCCACCAGTATTGTGTGAGTTCCATCCATTCCATATCCTCACCAACATTTGGTGTTACCTGTCCTTTTTATTTTTGTCGCTCTATTGGGTGTGAATTAATATTTTATGGTGGGTTGGAGTTGTGTTTCCCTGATGACTAATGATCTTGGGCATTTTTTCATGTGCACATTGGCCATTCACATATCTTTCTTCATGAGATCTCTGTTTTCATTTTTTAAATAAACTTGTTTGTCGTTTTTTTTCTGATCTACAGAAGTTTAAAAATATATATTCTGGATATAATTCCTTTATCAGATGTACGTATTTCAAATATATGTATTTCAAATGACTTATTCATTTATTAGTGTCTTTTGATGATGAAAACCAAAAACTTTTACTGTTGACGACCAATTTATTCTTCTTTCTTTTTATAGCCAGTGCCTTTTGTAGCGTATCTAAGAAATCTTTGCTTACCCCAAGACTATAAAGATATTCTTTCCAATATCTTTTTTCCAAGAAGCTTTTTGATTCTGGGTATTACATTTAGGCTTATGACCCATCTCAAATTATTATTATTTTAAAAAATTATTCTGGTTGCTCAGAGCCATACGGAAACACTCAGGTTCTTTATAGGATCGGACTTTGCTTAAGCTTCAGGCTGAAGATAGTATCAGTTCTAAGAAAGGGCTTTTGCTGAGCCATGGCTTTGACCCTTCCACATAGTTCTGCTGACTGACCACAGGCCACAGATAGCTGGCTTAAGAACCACCAGACAAAGAAAAAGCTAAGTTGACTTCCCCGTATCCAATCGTGGGGCACTAAGCTGCATGTTACCAACTCAGATCACCACAGTGTAACCTTGCAGTAACCATGAGAACTACAGCAGGTCCGAGCCCAGGACCTCAGGGTGACCATTAGGAGACAGCACTGAGGATGTCAGGTGACACTTGCCCCCTGAAGCCCAGCTCGTTCTTAGGGGCTTCCCTGCTCTGACAACTTGGTAGATAATGTGGTTTAGGCAGCTCCTCATAGGTAGATACAGACAGTCCTAAAGGTGGCAAGGCCTGATTGCTGTGGACGTTAGAGTCCCTGGCATGACTCAGTGACAATCTGGACAGTTGGGGTGTCAGGTCCAAGGCAGGGTAAGGTGGCAGCCTGGGCCAGAGGCAATGGGAGGCCATGAGGGGATGGGTTTCTCATGAGGCCAGGAGGAGAGGCCCTTGGAGGTCATGATCTTGGGAACAAATGCCTGCAGCCCAGTTTTAGAGAGCCTGACCCTGGCAGCTCACCTGGCCGCCAGGAGCCTGCTGATGTGTTCCTATCACTCTGGGAATACACCAGGGACAGCTCTCTTTTGGGCCCTGGTAGAAGGCTGCTGGCATGTCCTGTCTCTCCAGGAGGCACTTGCCTGCAACCTCAATGCCACTGGCTCTGCTGGCACATCTGACATACAGCTTGTCTACCTTCCTGTTAGGTAGGAGCTGGTACTCTTATCATGGCACTGGCACAGGGGAAGAGCGGTTGCAGCTGGGGCTCACAGAAGGACAGGGTCCAGTCTCTGGCAAAGGAGGTTTTCCAGCTGGTCACACCCCCACTGGTCTAACTCCTCAAAAAGAGAAAGGATATGCCATGGTCATGCAGCAGCAAAACACACAGCCAGCAGGGCTCTCAGACAGCCCTTGACTCAAGGAGCAGTGACCACCCTGTGTGGGGAGTCCCAGAAAATCACCACCTACCAATTCCAACAACTCTTGCAGAGCTGAGCTTAGCCAAGCCGAGATGGCACTGTGGAGGGGCAGCCTCTGTGTAGCCTCTCTCCTTCAGAGGGAACCATTACCTGAGGTGACCTGTGACACTCAGGATTAATCTGGAACTTAGAGTTTTAAAAAGCAAAGTTCCTTCCCTCTGGGTCTCTTAAAAGAGATTCATTCCAGCATCATTTCTAACTCAAATAATTTTGGATGTCAATTGTATGTCTTTAATGAGCCCAGAAATTTTCATAATTATCCTTTTTTTCAAAACCATAATTATAGGTTAGAGTATATGCTACAGACAAGAAATTTAAATAGAGCTTTTTACACACTTAGGCATTCTGCTTCTTTCTCTTCTTAAAAAAAATTAATTATCCTTCTGTTACCTTTCTTTTCTCCTTGAGGTAAACACTGGGAGATAAGATTTTAATTGTCCAATGCCTCATCCCCAGGGGCCCTGCTCCAGCCACATCTCCCTGCTCCTTCCATTTATACCCAGCTCCCCTGTGGCTTCACTGGGCACAGTGATTGGCAGGAGGTGGAGAGGCTTGGCTGGAGCTGCTCCCTGCTATGGAAGACCCAGGCTAGCCCTGAGCATACCTGGTGGCCTCCTACAGGTACACAGGGAAAGAGTGAATGAAGCCTCAATAGGAACTGGGACAATGTGGCAGAATCTCCCAGATGGGTCTCCTCCAAGGTTAGAACCTGCTTCCAGTGACAGTCCAAGACCTGTCCTAGTTCCATTATGTGGAGTTGTATTGGCAAGTAGGGAAGGCCCTAGTAGAGAGAGCACAGAGAGCCAAGGAGACCATGATTCTAGATTTAATTAATCATTCATTCATTCACTCACTCACCCAGCATTCACTGGGTGAATGAGTGAGGCAGGAGAATCACTTGAACTGAGGCAGGAGAATCACTTGAACCCAGGAGCCAGAGATTGCAGTGAGCCCTTTTGGAATTCACTGCTAGGACTGTCTCTCTCTTCCTTCACACCTACTCTGCATCTGGCACAGAATTTCACACAGGGGATCCAAGATAAGTGATCCTTCTTACTCAGAGCACCTAACATCCTGACAGAACCACCAAGTTTGGCATTAAAGTGGTCCCTAGATGACCCATGTCCCCAGCTTGCCCTCAATTGGGAGCAGAAGGGAGGACTCTGCCCTACCCCTCTTTGGCTCATCCCCTGCGCACCAAATCGATCTGGTCCCTACCTGGTGGTCTTGCTGCAATGCATTCTGCTGACACTTCCTGGCATTCCCAGATGTATGACACTGAGCTTGTGCCAGGCACTTTCTGTGCAAGTGCTGCATTGTTTACTTTCCACAGTTGCCCTTGGGCTTTAATGCCATTGCCATGCCTATATGTGGATGATGACACTGAGGCTCAGAGAAGTCAACATGCAGCGGATTTGCCCTATGTCGTGGCAGACGGTAGAGGCTGTAGACTTGTGTCCTCCTGGGTTAGGACGGGCTGTCTTGGCTATGAAGGGGCAAACATCCTGCTTTTGGAGAGACTTTTACATTTTCTCTCTTGCCAAGTTGACTAAGAGCTGACCTCCCTCCCATCCCAGAGCTGCTGGGAATTTGTTTACTTCTGAACCCAAGAGCCCATATCCTGGAGAGAATGTTGGGGCAGGAGCAAAAACATGTGGCCAGCATCAGAGGAGAGACTCCCAGGAGCCTCTGTCCTCCGGCTGGGGTCCAAGAGGAAACACAGCTACCTCCAGCACAGGCAGTGGGAGGAAGGTGCCAGCACAGCTGCCCGAGGTGGGGGGCCAGCCAGAGAGAGGTCCCTGTGGGTGGGAAGCAGTGCATTCTCAGTGTCGAGCAGGCGCTGAAGGGAGAAGGGCCACGGCGCCTGTGCATGCATCACTTTGACATACCAGAGGCAGGAGGGCTGGGGCCATGCCCATTGCAACCCGCCACCGGCAAAGCATGCTGGGTAAATTCAGGGAAAGAAAACAATTATCTGGTCCCAGGACATCCAGCAAAGTTCTTTTTGTTGTCAAATTCTTATTAAGAACAGACTCTGTGCCGGGCACCAGATTTGCTCTCATAGATCTTACATATTTGTAGAGGAGACTGACAATAAGCAAGAAAAACATAAATAGCACAAGAAATTCACAGGGCTGCGAAGACAGAGCAAGGCAATAGCACAGAGTGACTTTGGAAGAATGGAAGTCCACTACCTTACACTGGATGGTCAGGGAAGCTCTCTGCAGAGGGGATTTGGAATTGATTCATGAATGATAAGGAGCAGCCACCCAACAAGAAGTATCCAGAGAAGAGGGGTACAGACAGAGAGACCAGCTAATGCAGTTGCCTCAGGCAGCAACAAGGTTGATGCTTTGAAGAGCAGGAAGATGTGAATGCAAAGCCCAGGGCTGCAAGGAGGAGAAGTGAGTGATGCCCAAGCGGCCAGCTCATGCCCAGCCTGAATGTCATCTCAGTGAGGAGCTAGGATTTCACACTCAGTGGCTTGGGAAGCCTTTGAAGATTAAATTCTAAAATCATCCATCTAGGCTGGGTGTGGCGTAATCTCATCACTTTGGGAGGCTGAAGAGGGTGGATCACCTGAGGTCAGGAGTTCGAGATCAGCCTGGCCAACATGGTGAAACCCTGTCTCTACTAAAAATACAAAAATTGGCCAGGTGTGGTGGTGGGCACCTGTAGTCCCAGCTACTCAGGAGGCTGAGGAAGGAGAATCACTTGAACCCAGGAGCCAGAGACTGCAGTGAGCCAAGATCATGCCCCTACACTCTAGCCTGGGCAACAGAGCAAGATTCTATCTCAAAAAAAAAAAAGTAAACAAATAAATAAATAAAATCATCAACCTGGCTGCCAGGTGGCTAACGAATTTTCAGGGAGCAAAAGGCAAAGTAGAGCAATGGGAGCTGACAGAGTTCTTATTTTAATATTATTATTTGCAGCCACTTCCGGGAGCCATTTTACATCCCTAAATAGCTAAGCTTTAAAGGATGCTTAGATATTTCTAACAGGGAGCTGGTTTCATCTTCATGTACCTCAAGGTGAAGACTGTTCAAATGGCTTTAACCTCCACAGCCCTTCCTCCACAGAGCCTGCGGCTAGCACGGGGCCTCTGGAAGCCTGTGTGGGTGGGACACATCTGTGTACTCAGCGGTTCAATAAAAATAGTTAATACAGCACACCAGGCCGCCCAGGAGACCCGTGGCGTTTCATCCAGAAGCCAAGAGTCTTCTTTAAAGTCCCTCCCAGTCTCTGTCCAGGCCCAGCCATTCGTTCCTGTCCACTGTGTGGCTGTTTGGCTTCCTGTGAGACACTGTCTGGGAAGACGCCCTGGCAGGGTGGAGAAGGTGGGCTCCAGGCCTGGAGCTCACCAGGCGCACCCTCACCGCAGCTTTCAAGTGTATCTCCTAAACCACTTCGTAAGGAAATGTTTTGTTTTGTTTTGTTTTCCTCCAGAATGTTCCATTCTGCCGACCCTGGAAAGCTGCAGGACAAAGGGTCTGAGAGGCTTATGGCTTGTCTGGGAGGATGGGGAGGCCCATCCCTCCATACACCCTCACACACTGTGAGGGGCAGGGGCCTGGCAGGCTTCATTCAGGTTATGGACAGTTGCTCCCCGACAGCCCTTCCTCCTCTGTTCTCTCAGACCCCTTCCTTTCTCCCATGGTAGGTGCCCAGACAGGCTGCTGCAAAGCCAGGAGGGCAGCTACATTTCACTTTGGTGTCAATTCCATTCAATTGGTAGTGGCTGCTTGACACTGGTGGTGTCAGGAGGTAACAGGGCTTCAGAGCCTGTCTTGCCTCAACAGGAAAGAGTGAAGTGATGGACTACTGATGTCTGCCCTGAGCACAGGAGAAAACTGTGGAGGTACACATGTCAGTCCTACCCAAGGCTGGCAAGTCTGGATACATCAGAGACCTGGTATACCACCACATCCTCCTCTCCTTTGTAGCTGAGCCTCTCAGAGCTACTGAGTCACTAGGTAGAACCAGTCACCATATTTCAATCAGTCCCCTTCAGTGAGGGGCTCACAGGACAGCGCCTACCAAGAACTGCTCAGCCTACTCAGGCCTAACCCATTACTCTCTTTGACCTGATGCAAAATTCCCTAACTGTAGAGCAACTGGAACAGGTTTCCAACCCAGACTCCCCTGTCAGCATTTGCCACAGTAGACTATGTAGCCTTTAGATCCCTGCTAATATACCAAGCCAAACATAGAAGTTTTAATTAGATATAAATATGAAGACAGTTTAAATTTTATAAAAACCATGAACATCTTAAATTATTAAAATTCCACTCACAAATGGAATCAAACAAAGAAAAAGTACACCAAATGAGGGAACCAATGAAAATGCATCCCAAACACAAATACTTTTGAAATTTAAGATAATTTGTTTTGAGCATTTAATTTGATCTTAACTGGTATTAAGTTTTCATCTTCAAAGGAGGAAAATTTAAAGCACTTAGAGGACCTTCACTCATTGGGCCATATATTCTAATCCAAATCTTCAGTCTTCAGCTTCAGTGGAAGGCAGCCAGGATCAAATCCAGCTCCATTGGAAAACAAATATTCATCTCTTAGTTGAGTGGCAGGTTTAATTAGCAGCCTCATTCTATTTTAATTGCTAGATTATTAGCAGAAACAGCATCACCATGGATGATTGCATTGCATGTAAATTTGGAGTGAGATACTCTGCTATGTAACTTTTTCCAACGAGATTCAGACATGCAAGAGGACGGCTCCTCTAAGCTCTCAAAGATGGCATTCCCTGCCTTCCCCATGGCTTCTCCTCTGTCTGGGGCACTTTGTAATAGCAGCCCTGAGAGGACAAAGTGGGATCAACTTCTTCGACACTAAAAGAGCCTCCTTAACAAATCCATAACCCATCTGCATTGTCTATTTTTCCACATGCATGATGCAGATTATTCAAAATAAGTTTAATCAGAAAACTGAGCGAGTCATTCTCAGGGCAGCACATTTGATTCTCTGTGAAACACTGGCCCTCCCTGTTGGCTCCTCCGAAATGAAGCCTGCTACCAGACAAAGAGCTAAGGTGAGCTACTGCCTACCTCTTTTTTAAAGATTTGTTAGCTTGAAGAACACAACTGAAGTAGATCTTGGGCAGGACTCCATACTTCTCTGGGCCATGTTTCTGGGCTGCTGCAGGGTTGAGTGGATGACTACCGACACCAGCCACACTTAAGCAAGGGCCGGATGTTACATGGGCTCTGCAGCTGCTCAGCAACTATGTTAGAGTCCATGCCCTGTGCTCAGCACTCATCTGCCTCATCTCACTTAAGCCTCACACAACCCCAGGCGAGGGGAATAGGTGATTTCTACTTTACACTTCTAGAGGTGCAGGCACGAAGTTGAAATCTAGCAACTTTGGTTTTAGCAATCTTGCAAAATTTGGGGGCAGGTAATAAGGAATCTTGCAAAAAAGGGCAAGGTCATTTACAGAGTGACCGTCTCGTCCCGGTTTGCCTGCGACTCTTCTAGATATAGCACAGAAAGCCCTGCAGCCCAGGATACCCCTCAGTCCTGGGCAAGCTGGGATGGTGTTTCAGACTATTTCTAAATGCCCAAGAAGAGGCACACGCAACATGCCCCACGCAGAGCCTGGCACCTCCAGGGAAGCATGTAGAACAACACCAAGCTGCCCTTGAGACCCTGACTCTTTCCCACCTTCCCTCCTTCAGCAGGAGCTGAAGCAGGACAGAGCACAGGATTGGGTTCCCAGGAAGGATTCCCACACAGTTCGTGCCTTTTACCACCCAGCCCTGTGCTAGGAGCCTTCCTCCTCATCTGTGTCTGCGTTTGAGAGCTACAGCCTCTGAGTAGCAGGTCTATCTGTGAGTAAAATTTATGACTCGTATTTCCACTGGATCCAACCTTTTAACCCTGGGAGTGCTTAATTGCCTTTTCCAGGTTTTGCTTTAATAACCAGCTTGACTCTTGCCAATTTTGGCTGAATCGAGGAGCACTGAATGTGTGACTAGAAACGGAAAGCTTATTACCTGATACTTGATACAGCTTGTGCCAAATCCTTAATTCATTAATTTAACTTGGTGTGGCATTTTTTCCTAAATGACAAGTCAGAAATTCATATGTAAAACTTCCAAACTCAGTGGAGGATCCTCATAGCTGATTTTTATAAAAAATGCCTTCCCTGAAGGCACACTTTGGGAGAAATTCTGACCATGAATTACACGACAGCTTTGGAATTCTTGGTCTCTCCCAGAAGAGCTCAGCCTTTCTGTCGGGACCTCTGGGCCCCACACTCCACCTTCCAAAGCCAGCACGAAGTAAGGTGTGGACATCTGGTTCCTGTTTCTGGATCCAAAATTGATCTGCTGGGTGATTCTTGGCAAGTCACTTAACCTCTCTGAGCTTAAGTTTCCCTAATTCTGGCTCACCAGACACGTCTCATGGGGAGGGGGTGGGGTGGCCAGTTAATGAGCAGGTGTTTTGGGAAGGGAGGGCTCAGCTGATGCCACAGCATAAGTGAATCCCAAGGAAAAGTGGGGACAGGTGGGGGTTGCAAATCATAGCAGAGCAGTAGCTAAACCCTGCAAAACACAAACGGCTTGTAGCAGGGAAGAAGTTATTTCTAGAATCACTCATGTTTTATTCCAAGACAATCAAATCTCCTCGAATAATCTCAGACCCAGGCTTGTTGATTCTTCACGACCCCTCTGGAGCACTCTTGCCTTCATGCAGCCTTCCCCAACTTGCTTTGGCTCATGCTGGCTTTGTCTTCTGGAATGTTCCACAGCTCCATGTGATTCTCATCCCTCCATAATATATTAAAGTATTCTTACACTGATGCTCCAAGTGCCACATGCATTGAGGCTTCCCACATTCACTTCTCCCATACATGAGCTTGAAGAGTGTGTTATTATCTCCATTTTGCAGATGAGGAGATGGAGGGAAAGGGAGGTTCACTAATTTTGGGGGTCAACAATTTGTCTTGGTTTGCCTGGGATCATCCTGGTTTTAGCACTGAAAGTCCTGTATCCTAGGAAACCCCCCAGCCCAAGGTAGACTGAGGCAATTAGTTACCCTAGTCCAAATGCACATGTCTGGCTGACCAAAATAAGTGCTCTTTCCTCAGTGGCCCTTGCTCTTCTCCTTCCTTACCTGATCCTCATCCCTAAGTCCCCAGGCAGACACAAACTCCCCAAGGACCGCAGCTATGTCTTAAAGCATTTTTGTATAAATAACCTGGAATAGAATGGGAGTAGGTTCATATTTGCCAATTTGAATAAAATCGTATCTTCATTTCCATGATGGGAGGATCAGTTTTCCTCTAATAGCGTAACTGGGTTGCTCTTGTAAGCTATTTTCGGGAAATGTCTTGCACAATTCAGCATTACAGAGACGGGCACTTTCAAACTCATCTCTCCTCTTTACCAACAAGGAAATGAGTCGGCACAATGGAGTTTTGAGACCTTCAATTTTCCAAGCAAGAACCACCTGCTATCCTCAATCTGTGCAGATCCAAATGTGTGAATGCACAAAATAGATATTTGAAAAGGCAACCATAGGACTCACTGATACAGGGTTTGAGCTTGCATGTCCAGCTCTCAAGCCCCTTTCCTTTAGGTGAGACACTTATTCAACAATATGTGTATGCTGTCACAAAGTGCTGGTGCTGCCTCACTTGGGATGATCCATACTGAGCACAAACCTTGATTGACCAATTCTCTGATTCCTTCCCCACAACCATAGGCAGTAGAAGGAGGGTCCATTTTATGGAGAACCACAACAGGTGCTCCAGTTCTCAGGGATTACAGTTAAGAGAGTGCCTGTAGATTCCCTCTTAAGACTTGGATGAGGCCTCCCTATAAAACAGAAGGGACTGATAGGTCCAAGATGGTATGAGGCACCCAGTTCCTTGCTGCCAAAGGCCATCAGAAGAGTATTTGGCTGATCTCATTGATTTCATGCAAACCAATGATCAGAAGCTGCAGAGCATGGTGGTTAGGCTCACAGATTTTGAATCTGGACAAACTTGCTAGCTGTGTAGCCTTGATCTTATTAATTAACCTGAGTCTTAGTTTACTCATTTGTAAGGCAGAAGTAATAATATTATCTTATAAGACTGTTTTGAGGATGCACTGAGAAACATATGCAAAGAGTTGAAACATAATAAGCGTTCAAAGAATGATAGCTATTATTATTATTTGATCATATGGTTGGCCATGATCCCATTGGCTCCCATTAACATTGACTCCCAGTGAGGGCTCAGCCAAGCTGAGGTGGGGGCAGCTGCTGGTGAAAGCATCTCTCTACTGTCCCATTTACCACTCACCTCTGCACCAGTGGCAACTGGAATTGCATCTCTATGGACTCATGCCCAACCCAGCCTTCAAGGACTGCTTTTCCACTGAATCCCATTGCATGGGATGAGTGTTGGCTTTTCACAGTGTTGGTGTTTTAGCCTTTGTTTTTTCAGCATGTTTACAGGAAATGTGAATGTTTCAATCAATATTCCCTGGATAGCAATCTCCATGTTCCCTAATGGAATCAATTCTTTTGCAATTTCTTTCCATGCTCTGTGTGTGTGTGTGTGTGTGTGTGTGTGTGTGTGTGTGTGTGTGTGTAAGCTGCAATAGATCATTCCATGGCAGCCTTCTTCAGTGTTGCTGAACTTCTTCACAGACATTCATGCAGTTGGAACACAAGGAGCACTTTGGATCCTAAGTCAAAATCTCTTATAGAAATATCTAGATTATCTAGGGATCAGAAAGCCAGTAAAGTCAACTATTCAACTGTGTCCACAAAGACTGTACAAAAAGCCTGAGAGAAACATGGAAGCAATCCAAATATCCATCGGTGGATGGATGGATAAGCAAAATGTGACACAGACATACGATGGAATATTATTCAGTCTTAAAAAGGAAGGAATTCCTGGCACAGGCTACAACTTGGATGAATCTTGTGGGCATAATACTAAGTGAAATAAGCCAGTCACAAAAAAACAAATATGGTATGATCGCACTTGTATGAGATACTTAGAGTAGGGAAAACCACATGGACAGAAACTAGACTGGTGGTTGCTGGAGGTGAGGGAGAGGTGATGGGGAGCTATTGTTTAATTGGTACAGAGCTTCAGTTTTACTAGATGAATGAGTTCTGAAGATGAATGGGGGAGATGGCTGCAAAACATTAATGAGTGTCCAGTATTTAATACCACTAAGCTGTAGACTTAAAATGGTTAATATGGTTTTATATTATGTATATTTTACCACAATTTAAAAATAATTGGGAAAAAAAGACCCCAGAAAAATAAATCGTTATCAGAAAGCCCATATACAGTAAGCCACACTCAGGACAAAGACGGACACAAGTAAAGCCATGCAATAAACATGGAGAGGAGACGAATTATTAGTAAAATCAGAATAGAGGCCATTTCACTCTGCAAGAGCCCTGAGAACATTACCGAATACAAGAATCTAGGAAAACAATGTCTATTTACAATGAAAACCTCAAGTCTTCATGAAAGTGTAACTTGTGTCTAGGGTGCTATTTACTAAGGAGGGAAGGGAATATATCTTTATTGAAACAGCAACATAAAAAAGATTTGACCTGAAGTGACATAAAGGAAATTATAAAAGATTTCATAAATTCTTTGAGTCACAACAATAGTGTTAGAAAAAGAAAATGAATATTTAAATATCAAGCCTCAGTTATACAGAAATCTCATTTGCCTGGAACCACATGTTTCTTAACTTGGCATATAAATGGAGCATTTTCATGTATAAATACTGCAATTCTAAGTGCCATGTAAAATCTTAGAGGATTAAGCTTTTGATGCATTATGACTGGCTTTTACCAAAAAAAATACCTAATGATTTTCCAAACATATAGGTGGTAAAGTGTTCACCTTCTCACTCAATCTGTAGGTAACCTTTTTGAAGAGTAAATAAGATTATTTAATGTCAGAGTAAATATGATTCTTTCATGTCACAATTATTTAAGTCTCCCTCATTTCCTGAGCGCTCAGAGTGAGGACATCAAGACACAGAAGAGCACACAGCTTCATGCTCTTTGGGCATGGAAATCCTGAATAAGTCAAGCCAATAAGTCACTTAGTGGATTTTTTAAAAAATTATCATGGTCTGGGTTGTGCTAATAGGACATTAGGTTGTTCATATCAGGATTCTGCTGCTCTGTGGAAATAAAAAATAAAAACACGCTTTCCCTTGCTTTGAAGTTAGCAAGTCATTGCCTTCAGAAATAAAGCTCTTCCCAGAATATCTGATGATAACCTAAACTCTTAATCTATCCTTCCATCCATCCATCCATTCATCCTTCCATACTTACATCCTTCTATCCTTTCATTCCCTCTATCCATCCATTCCTTTCCATTCTTCCTTCCTTCCCTTTTTCCATCATATGTGAGGTTCTGGATTGAGCCCAGGGGAGAGATGCAGTGTCCCTGCCCTCATGGCATGCTTGGTCTGAGGAGATAGGTTCACAGCAAATGAGGAGCATGAAGTACTATAGTGTGCCAGGGTGGAGCACGGAAGCTCCATCATACGAGAAGCAGGGGAGTCAGAGAAGGCTTCCCTGAGAAGACTACCTTGAGACTTACAAGATAAATGGGCATTAAGCCCAAGTACAGTTATCCAAGGAACTAGAAGACACTCAGCGTGGCTGGAGTGCAAACAGCAAGGTAGAGGCCAGTGAGCCAAGGGACAAAGAGGGACTCATTTCTGACCAGTTTGGACATAATTTAATCCTCTCTACAACTCATAGAAATGCCTGTTAACTTTCCCATTACAGAGATGAAGAATTGCACCTCAGAGAGATTAACTAATGTGTCCAAGATGAGATGGTTAAGTGTTGATGGGAAGATTTGAATCCAGGGCTGCCCAACTGCATTACCATGATAATAGAGAGGACACTCTCTGAGAAGCTCCATCCAAGTTTAGCTTGCTCTGGCCTCATATGGACCAAGTTACAGACTGTGTTACAGCTCCAGCAGCAGACACCCTGAGAGACAGAAGATGGGACATGGGAGGGGCCACTGTGCCTGGGGCAACAAGTCCACTGAACAGGAACTCCAGGTCAAAAATCCCCAGGGAATCTGCAGGACTTACTGGGCTAAAGTAGGACACACACCACTGAAGCCAGAATAGCTGCAACTGGTTTCAGTTCCAGCATGTGGATTCAGTGGTGGATGGAAGAACACAGGTCATGTGTAGGAATCAGAAATGCCACAGAACCTACTCCTTAAAAGTCCTTACATAGGCCGGGTGCAATGGCTCACGCCTGTAATCCCAGCACTTTGGGAGGCTGAGGCAGGCCGATCACCTGAGGTCAGGAGTTCAAGACCAGTCTGGCCAACATAGCGAAACCCCGTCTCCACTAAGAATACAAAAAATAGCAGGGTGTGATGGCACACGCCTGTAATCCCAGCTACTCAGGAGGCATGAGAATCACTTCAACCCCGGAGGCAGAGGTTGCAATGAGCCAAGATTGCACCACTGCACTCTAGCATTGGTAACAAGAGAGAAACTCTGTCTCAAAAAAAAAAAGTCCTTATGTATAAAACAGCTTCTTCTTCCTACCTAAGATAAAGAGCTAACTGGTCAATTTCTACTATAAAAGTCTTTTTTTTTTTTTTTTTTTTTTTTTGAGACGGAGTTTCGCTCTTGTTACCCAGGCTGGAGTGCAATGGCGTGATCTCGGCTCACCGCAACCTCCGCCTCCTGGGTTCAGGCAATTCTGCCTCAGCCTTCTGAGTAGCTGGGATTACAGGCACGCGCCACCATGCCCAGCTAATTTTTTGTATTTTTAATAGAGACGGGGTTTCACTATGTTGACCAGGATGGTCTCAATCTCCTGACCTCGTGATCTACCAGCCTCGGCCTCCCAAAGTGAAAAGTCCAATTTTTATAATATATAACATTTTTCAAAGTTTTACAAAATATATAAAATATCATAATATATAAAATAATATATAGTTTCTATAAAATCCACAAGAGAATTGCCAAAAACCTAAAAGATAAGCGGATAAAGGCTATAATCAAAAAGTTTGCAGAAAAAAAAAGAGACACAAATTGCTTTCGACATAACAACAAGATCCTTAATCTTAATGTATAAAAAGAGAAATTCAAACTGAAACTACCACAAGATGTCATTTTTAACCATTCAGATTGGGAAAAATTAAAATTTTTGATAATATAGTGCAGGCAAAGATCAGGAAAACAGACAAGGTCATACACTGCTCATGAGAGTGTAAACTGATACAGCCTCAGGGGATGGATTGGATAACAGCTTCCAAATGAAAAGTGCACCTAGTCTTTGGCCCTGCAAGTTGACTACTTGCACGTGTATGAAGAGATAAATCTACACTGCAGAACTGGATATAATTGCAAAAGAATAATAAACCAAATGTCCATCAATGGGGAACTGACCATGTAAAATATGCTATACCCACACAATGGAACACTCTGCAGCCATTAGAGATGGAATAAGGAAGTTTATGCAGTGCTGTGAAACAATCCTCAGGATCTACTGTAAAGTGAAAAAAGCAACATACATGTGCTGCTAGAGTGGATGCTGGCCCAACCAGATCCCCCAGCTGCTGTGAGTGTTGGTGGCTGACAGTCAAGTCCTTCTCCAGGAGTTCCATCACTGAAGAGAGTGGTATTTGAAAAAGTATGCCCACATTCAATGGCCTGATCCTCTCCAACCCAAATTGGGACAACTCTGAAGGGCTATCTCAGCTCCCCACAGGGCTGGTGGAGGCCCCTGTTGAGACTGCATTACAGTTGACTCCCTCCCTCTGCTCAATCCTGCTTTCTTCTCTTCCTTGCAGATGTTGATCCTGAGGGCACTCCCCAGGAAAATTCCTGACCTGCAAATCTC
This sequence comes from Sapajus apella, assembly GCF_009761245.1. Taxonomy (NCBI): domain Eukaryota; kingdom Metazoa; phylum Chordata; class Mammalia; order Primates; family Cebidae; genus Sapajus; species Sapajus apella. Next base: position 5,087,112 of record NW_022436941.1, read on the forward strand.
CATCTCCCAGTCTAGGTCCATAGAACTAACCTACTATTTCTACTATTTGTGGAGAGAAAAAAGTGGGGGGAAGGAAGTAAAAATTAAAGAACTGCACACTGACATACCTGTAAGTTGTGCAAATACACCTAGAAAGACATGCAAGAATCTGGAATATTGGTTAATTCTGAGAACTTGGTTGTTGGGGGTCAGGAGAAGAAGGAAAATTGCTCATGGTTTTCTCATTTTGTGTTTTTGAAATTTATATCATGAACATATGTTATCTATTAAAAATAAATAAAAAAGTAATAATGGCTTTAAAAAGTGAAAGTGGAAGATGTTCAAGAAAGCTGAATGGGTCTCTTCCAGCCCTTAGATATCACCAGCATTCAACATGAAGTCTCTGCCAGGCTGATATCCTAAAATCACAGTAATGAAACCAGAGTTCGTGGTTACCACATGGCCTGCCAACATTGCAGGGAGAATGCTACTTCTTGTCCATTTCAAAACTCACAGGGACATTCTAGATCCAAGCTAAGCTGGGAATGGGAAATGATTCCAACAGAGCGTCCACTCCTGGGTGCTCCATGGGATTATTCCCAAAGTCCAGGCACCATGAAAGAACCTCAGGCTTTCAGTGTTAACCCACATTCCATTAGAAGGACTGGAAAGTGTAAGGTAGATTTGTTCTCTAGTCATGAGAAGTATGGTGATGATAGGGATGACCCTTCTATCAGGTCCATTCCTGGGAAGCCGTGCTTTTCTAGATGCTCCCTCCAAATCAGAATTTCTGCCTCCCCAACTTGCTAAGATCTTATTTTAAGAAATTTATTCCTTATGCCATTTGCAAATATAGAATTGAAACATGCCAAGAGGGATCAGGGTGATTTCTCAAGAATTGCTAAGTCAGCAAGAATGCCAGTTAGCAAAAGACGAAATTGGGATTGGAACTTTCCAGCTCTCACATGCCCTGGGGGTCCAGTAAACATATGACGCAACAATTTTGGTCCTTGCCACACCATAAAATGCATTTATAAGGTCTGGTTCATTTCCATATATTAGAGGTCTCCTCATTCCCAGCAATTTCTGCCCCCCTGCCCTCCTCCCACCCCATTCCATGGCAACCAATGGTATTTTATCCATTTTCATTCTGTTATGTATGTTATCTAGAGGCATGGTCAGGTCAATGGAGGGTTGAGATTGATGCCACAAATGGAAGCAGTGCTAAATTAACAGTAGAGAGTTATTCTTTTCCACCCTTCAGAGGCTTCCCCAGTAGGATTCAGATCTTAGAAACAGCCACAGCCAACCAGTGATATGAATCCCCTCTACCCTCTTCATTCAGCCATAAAATAAGTTCTCATAAGCAGACTTGATAAATTCTGATTAGTAATAATCATAATAACAATAAAGATATGTTATGCCTTCCAGTGAGACCATGGATAGAATTACATTTTAAAAACTATAAAACACTGTGCCAGTGTAAGGTATCGTTTTCTCATTCCCTCCCCTAGTTTGAATTATTACCTGCTGTTCATTTTTAGAAAGAATAGTTGCCTGACCATTTGGGGGACCTGAATTACATTTTCAGTTGATTGTACCTCTTATGTCTCAAGGATTGATAGCTCAAAGTCCCACCCAGCAGCCCTTTTTTCTCTTCTTCTTCTCCACCATAAAGAAATGTGATTGGCATACATCCTGAAAGAATGCCTTGCACATAGAGAAAGTATTGTGGTGATTAGCTAATTCTCTTTACATCCTTCAAGGAAAGGCACATATGTATGCAAACATATGAACATACATGTGCTCACACATAAGTATGCACACACACATATATTTATCACACATAGACATGCAAATTTAAACACATGCACACACACTCATACCTATCGTACCTCATCTTCGGCCAAGTTGAGAAGTACTAAGAAATTGCCTTGACTAAGAATGACACTAGAAATGATGGAGTAAGAGGAATTACATTTACCCTTCTACCCTAAGCAACAACAACAAAAAATCATACAAAATATATAAAACCACAGTTTTCAGACATCAGACTACAGGCCTCAGAGATGTGGTCCCCAAGAGAAGGGAAACAAGGTGAGCCCTATATATTACCTCAGATTACTGCCTGCCTACAGTTTCCAGGCCATAGCAGAGAGGGGGAATCCAGGAAGAGCCCAGAAACCTCCCTAAGTTAAGAATTTTGGGAGGCAAAGCCAGCTAGGATTTATGGGGCAGAGTACCAGAGAGGAGAGAATTGCACAGAGAGAGCTCTAGATATTTGTAGAATCTCAAGTCTTTAGCTGAGTATTGATCATCACATGCATGGGAAGAAACTACTGAGTCCAGGAAAAATCTACCAGAAAGGAATATATAGAACAATCATCAATTACCATATGGAACCCAGAATAGATTACGTTCCTATGCCAGAGCGGAAAAACTTCATTATAAAGATACTTAGGGGCATCAGGTAGCACACTCAGAGGGCATTGCCTCATTAATGGAAAAAATTAGTCCTAGACTAGAGGCTGCTCTGGCCTTGAATAACAAATCTTTAAAAGTAAGCTGCAAAAGGATTAAATTGTTTCCAAGTAGCTTAAATGAATCTCAGAATAAAGCTTAGGAATATTTAAAATAATACAAAAATATTCAGTATACAACACAGTAAAACCAACAATGTCTGACATGCAATTAAAAATTACCAAATTGCAAAGAAGCAAGATAATACTACACATATCAGGAGAGAAATCAATCAAAAGAAACACACAGAAATAACACACATAATAGAATGAATAAACAAGAACATTTAAAAGGTTATGACCTTTACATTCTCCATGTTCTAGAAGATAGAGGAAAGTAAAATGTTAAGGAGAGGCATGTAAGATAAAAAGACCCAACTGAACCTGTAGATGTAAAAAATACAATGTCTGAAATGAAAAATACACTGGATGGAGTTAACAGAAAATTAGATACTGCTGAAGAAAAGAAAACAATGAACTTGAAGACAGCAATAGAAACTATTTAAAATGAAACACAGAAAGGAAAAAGATGGAAAAAACTATAGAGAATACCAGCAGGCTGTGAGACAACTCTAAATGGCCTACTATACATATAATTGGAGTTTCAGAAGTAAAGGGAGAGAATGGACAAAAAATTGCTTAAAAAATAATGACTTCAAATGGTTTGGCTGTGTCCCCTCCCAAATTGCATCATGAAACCTAGTTCCCATAATCTCCATGTGTCATGGGAGGGACCTGAAGGGAGGTAACTGAATCATGGGGTGGGTTTTTCCCATGCTGTTCTTGTGATCATGAGTAAGTCTCACGAGATCTGATGGTCTGACAAAGGGCAGTTCCCCCGTACATGCTCTCTTGCCTGCTGTCATGTAAGACATGCCTTTGCTCTTTCTTTGCCTTCTGCCATGATTGTGAGGCCTCCCCAGCCATGTGGAGTCCATTAAACCACTTTTTCTTTATCAATTACCCAGGCTCAGGTATTTTTTCAAAGCAGTATGAAAACAGACTAATATGTGACTGGAAATCATCTAAATTTTATCACAAATACATCCATAAATGTTGTAATCCTAATCAAATGTCGACAGAGTTTTGGGGGGTGGAAATTAGCAGGTCAAATTTGTATGAAAATGCAAAGGATCAGTGCTAGCCAAAACAACAGTGAAAAAGAACAGTATCAGAAAATGCATACCATCTGGTTTCAAGATGTAGTATAGGTAATGGTCACTGGAGAAGGGTTCAAGACGGCTGACCAGAGGCATCTGGTACCCATATCCTTCACAAAGAACCAAAATAGTTAGTAGATAATCACACTTCAAATGGACCATCTAAGAAAGAACACCTGAATTCAACAGAGTAGTGACAAGAAATACCTAAAGCAAGAAGGAAAAGTAAGTGAGGCATCCTGCTTGGCTGGGATTGACTGGGAGCTTGGAGAGGCTTCCCAATACAGGAAAAGGGTAAGTGAGTGGCTCCCAGAGGTCCACATTCCCACTGTAGATGCCTGCATCCTAGTCATGGGAAGGCTCCAAGACTTTCGTGGGCCCCTAGACTAACCTACAGGGTGTGCGTGGAGACCATGTGAAGGCATTGCTCCAGAGAGGAAGCTCACACTAGATTCCAAACAAACCCCCAAGACCTAAGCAGCTACAGCAAGGCACTATATTGACAGCTCAGCTCCAGCAGAGTGCATCTTGCCTGGGGGCCCAAGAGCCTCTGTAGCTCCACGTCTTGAACCCCATTGACTTTCTCAGCCAACCACTACGTTGGCCAAGTGCCTGGCCTGAAGCCCTGGGCCAGGGCTGAAGCACAAGTCTTTGGCAAAGACCCCACTGGCCCCAGCAGCAAAACCACTGTGCATTTTCATGTGCCCTAAGGAAAAACTCCCCTTTCTGCAGCAGACGCCAATGCAGGCTAACACAGGCAGGTCTAAAGAGTAAGTAAAGTGCATGCTCCTCAGCTACCTGCATTTGTTTTCTGCCATGAAAATAACCTTGCCCTCTCCAGTTGCAGGGCTGAAGTTCAGCTGCTACCACCACCACCCAAGCATTCCACATTGGGCCTGGGGATCACCCTACTACCTGGGAGCTTGATAACAGATCCATCTGCCTCAGCTGTGCCCAACAGTGCCCGGGCATGCTGTCCATGGGCCTGAGGACTGCCCAGCCCGGTCCACCTCTGCTGTTAAGCTTCCTATTGGGGTCTGCGGTCAGGCCCACCCAACCTGCCACTACCACCATAGTAGGAACCCACCCACATGTGCCACTGGGGTAGCAGTTGTGGCATAGGCAATGGCAGTAGCAGTGAGACTAACCTCTGGGTCCCAAGTGGTCCATTTTGGTGTTAGCTGTGGCTGTGATGAGCTGGGCAAGTCAGTCCCCAGACTTGTAGGTGGCACATGTGGGTGGGTGCCTACGATGATGGTATTGGCAGGTTGGGTGGGCCTGACTGCAGACTCCCAGTAGGAGGCTTACAACAGAGGTGGACTGGGCTGGGCAGTCCTCAGGCCCATGGACAGCATGCCTGGGCACTGTCGGGCAGAGCTGGGGCAGGTGGACCTGTTCTCAGGCTCCCAGGTGGTAGGGTGATCCCCAGACCCAACGTGGAATGCTTGGGTGGTGGTGGTAGCAGCTGAACTTCAGCCCTGCAACTGGGGAGGGCAAGGTTACTTTCGTGGCGGAAACCAAATGCAGGTGGCTGAAGAGCATACACTTTGCTTACTCTTTAGACCTAACTACCTTACTCTTTGCTTACTCTTTAGACCCACCTGTGCAGTAGCAGTGAGACTAACCTGTGGGCCTGCCCACCCACCTACCCAGCCCACTGCTGCTGCTACTGGTACCCAAGAAAACTGCCTGCACACCTAAGAATTAACTCACCTGGATTTATGAACACCAGTGCCAGTGTACACTGTCCTGGACCCAAGGACAGACATGTTCAGCCCCTGACTGTAACAACTAGCGCCCAGGAATGAGCCCACCTAATGTCCTTATCCCCAGCAAAACTTTACCACAGCCTCCACTAACAACTACACCCTAAGTTACTGAGGAAATTGCAGACACCACTAATGCTGTTTACAGCTGAAAAAAGTCACACCAAAGACTATGCTACTATACATACCCAGAATCAAAGCCAAAGTACCCTACCTACCAATCAGCATTATGGATACTGCTTCAGGAAAAATTACTCCCTGCCGCCAAAAAGCAAATTGGAAAAAATAGAAAAAGTGACTGTGACACCAGATGTGCAGATATCAATGTAAGTACACAGGAAACGTGAAAAAAAAGGAAATATATCTCCAAAGGAACACAGTAATCTTCAGCACAGATCGCAATCAAAAAGAAAGTTATGAAATTCCATATAAGTAGCTCAAAATAATGATATTAAAGCAGCTCAGTGAGATACAAGAGAATACAGAAAAACAATACAAATAAATAATAAAAAAAAAAACTCAGGATGTGAATGAGAATTTTACCAGAGAGGTAGATATTATTAAAAAGAACCAAACACAAATTCTGGAACTTATGAAATCATTAAACAAAATGCAAAATACATTGGAAAGTTTCAAGAATAGACTAGATTAATTAGAATAAAAGAATTTCAGAACTTGAAGACAGATCTCTTGAAATAACCCAGTCAGGCAAAACTGAAGAAAAAAAGTAAAAAAGAATGAACAAAGCTTATGTGACATATGTGACACCATAAAGTGAACAAATATTTGAAATTTTGATGTCCCAAAGGTGAAGAAAAAAAAGGGGATAGAAAACCTTTTCTACAAAATAATAGATGAAAACTTCCCAAGTCTAAGAAGAAATTTAGACACCTGAACACAGGAGGCTCAGTGACCCCTAAATAGAAACAGTCCAAAAAGGTCTTCTCCATGACCCATTATAGTCAAACTATCTAAAGTTTCTAAAGAGAAAATTATAAAAACAGCAAGAGAAAAGGGCCTAGTCATCAATAAAGGAGCTTTCATCAAACTAACAGCAGACTTCTCAGCAGAAACGTTGTAGGCCAGGAAATAATGGGATGATACAGTCAAAGTGCTGAAAGAAAAGCACTGCTGAAAGAAAAGCACACAACGACACTGTAGCAGTACAATTATCCTTCACAAATGAAGGGCAAATAAAATCTTTCCCAGATAAGCAAATGCTGAGGGAATTCACAACCACTATTCCAGCCTTACAAGAAATGCTCAAGACAGTCCTAAACCTGGAAGTGAAGAATGACATTTGCCATCATGAAAATATATAGCATTCACTGGTAAAGCAAACACACAAATGAGAAAGAGAAAAGACTCAAATGGTACCACCACAGAAAATCAGCAAACCACAAAGACAATCAATAAGAAAAAAAAAGGGAACAAAAATACACAAAACAACCAGACAACAATTAACAATATGATAGGAACAAAACCTCACATATCAACAATAAACTTTAGTGTAAATGGATTAAATTCTCCACTTAAAAAAATATAAACTGGCTGAATGGATTCAAAAAACATGATCCAAGTGTATGCTGCCTACAAAAAAAAAAAAATGCACTTTACCTGAACAGACACATATAAACCAAAAGTGATGAGATAGAAACAGATATTTCATGCAAATAGAAACCAAAGTGAGCAGGAGTAGCTTTACTTATGTCTGATAAAACAGATTTAAGTCAAAAGAGTAAAAAAAAAAAAAAAAAAAAAAACTTCATGATAAAGGAAACAATCCAGCAAGAGAATATGACAATCCTAAATATTTGTGCACCTGACACTAGAGCATTCATATTCATAAAGAAAATATTACCTGATCTAAAGAAAGAGATAGACTCAAAAACAGTAATAGTGGGGGAGTTCAGCACTCTATTGTTAGCATTAGATAGATGAGCTAGACAGAAAGTCAACAAAGAAACATTGAATCAAAACTGCACATTAGACCAAATGAATATAACAGATATTTACAGAACATTTCATCCACCAGCTACAGAGTACACATTCTTCTCATCAGCATATGGAACATTCCCAATGATGGACCATGTGTTAAGACACACACACAAAAAAATCTCAACAAATTTTTTAAAATCAAAATTATATCAAGTTTTCTCAGACTATAACAAAATAAACCAAAAAATCAATAATAAGAGGAAGTTTGGAAACCGTACAAATAAATGGAAATTAAACAATATGCTCCTGAATAACCACTGGATCAAGGAGGAATAAAGAAGGAAGTCAAATAATTTCTTGAAACAAATGACAGTTGAAACGCAACATATCAAAACCAATGGGATACTGCAAAAGCAGTGTTAAGAGGAAAGCTTATAGCAATAAACATGTGCATCAGAAAAGAAAAAAAGTTCCAAATAAACAGTCCAATGATGCATCTCAAGAAACTAAAAAAGTAAAAACAAGCCAAACCTAAAATTAGTAGAAGAAAATATATAATAAAGATCAGAACAGAGCTAAATGAAATAGAGACCAAAACAGGGGTCAATGAAAAGTTGGCTTTTTGAAAAGATAAAATTGATAAATCCATAGTTAGAGTGACCAACAAAAAACAGAGAAGATTCAAATAAATAAAATCAGAAAATAAAAAGGAGACATTATAATTGAACCATAGAAATACAAAAGATCATCAGAAATTATTAAAGCAACTATACAGTGATAAACTAGAAAACCTAGAGGAAACAGACAATGTCCAGACACATACGACATACTAAGATTGGGTCAAGAAGAAATATTAATAGAAAACCTCAATAGACCAACAACAAAGAGATACCCTCTTTGCAGATGGTATAATCCTATATCTAGAAATACCTAAAGAGTCCACCAAAAAACTCTTAGATGTAATACATCCAATAATGTTGCAGGATATAAAATCAACATACAAAAATCAGTAGCATCTTTGTTCACCAAAAATAAATTAAGAAATAAATCAATAAGGCAAGTCAATGTGTAATAGCTACAAAAAATAAAATAAAATGTCTAGGAATAAATTTAACCAAGGAATTGAAAGATCACTACAAGGGAAACTACAAAACACTGATTTAAATAAGAAGAGGACACAAACGAATGGAAACATATTCCATGCTCATGGATCAGAAGAATTAATATCATTAAAATGACCATAATGCCCAAAGCAATCTACAGATTTAATGCAATCCCTCTCAAAATACAAATGTCACTTTTGGCAGAATTATAAAACACAGTCCTAAAATTCATATGAAACAAATAAACAAACAAAAAAGAGCTCAAATAGCCAAAAGCAGTCTTGAGCAAAAGAAACAAAGCTGGAGGCATCACATCACCTGACTTTAAAATATATTACAAGGCTACAGTAACCAAAATAGCATGGTGTTAGTATAAAAACAAACAGGTAGACCAATGGGACAGATTAAGTCCACATAACTGATTTTCAGCAAAGGTGCCAAGAACATACACTGGTGAAAGGACACCCTCTTTAGTAAATGGTGCTGAGAAGATTGGCTATCCATATGCAAGGCAAAGGTTTTATGGCTAAGACCTCAAAAGCACAGGTAACAAAAACAAAAATAGACAAACGGGACTATAATAAAATAAAAAGCTTCTGCACAGCAAACAAGTAACAGAGTAAAGAGACAACTTGTCAAAATGGGAGAAAATATTTTTAAACTATTCATCTAACAAGGGACTAGTGTCTAGCATATACAAGGAGCTCAACTCAGCAAGAAACAAATAATTCCATTAAAAAGTGGCAAAGGACATGAATAGATATTTCTCAAAAGAAGACATACAATAGACAACAGGTATATAAATAAATGTTTAACATCACTTATCATCAGGAAAGTGCAAATCAAAGCCACAATGAGGTATCATCTTACCCCAGTTAGAATAGCTATTATTAAAAAGACAAAAAGTAACAGATGCTGGCGGGAAGCAGAGAAAAGCAACTCTTAAACCCTGTTGGTGGAATGTAAATTGGTACAACCACTATGGAAAACAAATATATTTCAATAGGGGAGGGACGGTGGGGGGTGGGGAGCTGGGGAGAGATAGCAAGGGGAGAAATGCCAGATGTAGGTGATGGGGAGGAAGGCAGCAAATCACACTGCCACGTGTGTACCTGTGCAACAATTTTGCATGTTCTTCACATGTACCCCAAAACCTAAAATGCAATAAAATAAATAAATGGGGGAAAAAAAATTTAAAAAAAAAAAACACTAAAAATGGAATGGCCATATCATCCAGCAATCCCATTACTTGCTATTTATCCAAAAGAAAAGAAAACAGTATATCAAAGGGATACCTGCATATGTATGTTTATTGCAGCACTATTCACAATAGCCAAGATATGAAATCAGCCTGAGTATCCATCAACAGACAAATGGATAAAGAAAATGTGGTATATATACATAATGAAATACTATTCATCTATAAAAAAGAATAAAATTGTATCATTCACAGCAACATGGTCAGAACTGGAGGTCATTATGTTAAGTGAAGTAAACGAGGCACAGAAAGACAGTCATTACATGTTCTTACTCACATGTGAGAGCTAAAATAGTTGATCTCATGGACGTAGAGAATAGAATGATAGATACCAGAGTCTGGGAAGGGTGTGTGGGTAGGAGGTGATAAACAGAGATTGGTTAATAGGTACAGACATACAGTGAGATAGAAGAAGTAAAATCTAACGTTCAATAGCAGAGTAGGATAACTATAGTTAACAAAATATTGTATATTTCAAAAAAGCTAGAAGAGAGGACTATAAATATTCCCAACACATAGAAATGACAAATACTTGAGGTGATGGACACCCCAAATACCCTGACTTGATTATTATATAATCTGTGCACATAACAAAATATCACAGGTACCCCATAAGTATATACAAATATTATAAATCAATTAAAATATTTTCAAAATTAAAAATAAAGCTACAGTAAGCAAGACAGTGTAGATCACACAAAGATAGATATATTAACAAATGAAACATAAAACAAAGTCTAGATATAGGCCAACAGACATATAGTTGATGGATTTTTGACCAAGGTACCAAGGCAATTCAATGGAGAAAGGATAGCCTTAGAAGAACTTCTACAAGAACAATCAGATACCATCAGTTAAAAAAGAGAGAGAGAGAAAAAAAAAGCCTTGACCCTTACTGCATCTTACCTCATACCATACATTAAAAATGACTTGAAACAGATAATAGACCCAAATGTAAGAAGAGCTAAAACTATGGAACTTGTAGAAGAAAACCTTAGAGAAAAATCTAAATGACTTTGGAATTGGCAAGGATTTCTTAAATATAATACAAAAAACACAAACCATTAAAAATACACAATAAATTGGGCTTCATCAAAATTTAAATATTTGCTCATGAAAAGACATCCATGGAAATATAAAGGCATGCCACAGACTCAGAAAATAATTGCGAAACATCTGACAAAAAACTTGTACCAAAAATATGTAAAAAACTCTTGCAACTCAGCAACAAGAAGACAAACAATCTGGTTTAAAAAATAAGAAAGTATTTGAACAGATGTATCAAAGAAGATATCCAAATGTCAAGTGAATGAAAAACTATTCAATAACATTAGTTGTTAGAGAAATACAAGTGAAAATTACAATGAGAAACCACTACACTTTCATGAGAATGGCTAAAATTAAAGTGCCCATATCAAGTGTTAGCAGTGCAGGAACTGACACTCTCAGAGACATTTCTGGTGAGAATACAATAAAGCATAGTCACTTTGGACAAGAGCAGTTATTTGGAAAGTTAACCATACATCTACCATGCAACTTAGCCATTCCACTCCTGGGCATTTACCCAAAGAGGAATCAAAATACATTTTCACACAAAGATTTATGCATAAACATAACAGCTTTATTTGTAATAGCCCTAAATTGGAAATAACCCAAATGCCCATAAACAGATGAATTAAAAAACACATTGTGATATATCCATACAATGGAATACCACTCAAAAGGGAATAGCTATTGATATGTGCAACAGCATGGATGAATATTAATATCAAAATAATTATGCTGAAAGAAGCCAGATAAACAGATATATACTGAATGATCCCATTTATTAAAAATTCTAGAAAATGCAAATTAATCTATATTGACAGAAACCAAATCACTGTGTGCCTGGGGGTGAAGCATGGGGTAAAGAGGGAGGGAGGAAGCGATTTACAAGGGCCTGAGCAATCTGTTGGTAGTGATGGATACATTTGCTATCTTGATTGTAGTTGTGATTTCACTGGCATATACATTTGTCTAAGCTCATCAAATTGCACACTTTAAATATGTACAACTTCTTGAATATCAATTCCACCCCAATAAAACTGTAAATAATAACTTTTGTAGAAACTATGAAAAAAACAGGGGATGTTATGTCTTCATTTTCAGAACACCTGGCCAGGATCTGGCTGCCCAACCACACTTCCCTGTGAACCTCCACTTCAACTTGGCCATGGCTGGTCTTACCGATTAGCAGCTAGAGCCGTGACCTTGACTGTTGAAGACTTGACACCTGAGATGAGACCATAGGTTTGAGCAGCGGTCACAGTCTCACACTCCGGTGGGGACACTCTCTTCCTGCCATTTAACCTGCTTGGTGATGGACTAATGGTAAGAAATGAATAAAAGGAAAGGCTCATGGGGTGTCTCAGGCACCGATGACAGCTGCACAAAAACCTGCTGTGGTTATGAGACGTTCAACATGATCAGCTCCTCACTTGCTCATTTCAGGCCCAAAGCCCACATTACCTCCTTTTATAACCTTTAATATCCCTCGGAAACCCTCTCCCTTTACGTTCTCCATCTCTTCCCTGGAACATCTCCAGAGGGGTCTGTGATTGGGTTACATACAAGTTTCCGAGGCTGCAACTTCCTTTCAATCATAAATCACCTCTTACACACTCACTTTTTCCTTCTCATTGTTCTTCTGTATTAATAGCCCCAAATCCTGGGAGCATTTGAGAACTGTTCCAATTTTGGTTTGAAAATCAATTTGGAAGCTAATGGTTGGCTTTGCTCAGACCTCCAATCCCTCTGGGAAGGCCAGTTCCTACAAACTGGCCAGACCAGGGATGGGGGGCTTCTCTCAAAATGCTGGATACTTTCTCAGTGTTTTTCTTCTACCGTCTCTAAAATTAAAAAGTTAATTCTGGGTGGGGGGTGGGGGAGTAGGGGTAACTCAATGCCTTCTGTTGTATGAGTTGGTAGATAATTTTTAAAATAGTTCATTTCATGGTAGGTCAAATTATATTACGAAAGAACAATAAAAATGAAATGGCCATGTGTTTGTTAAAAGGCTCTGATGCCCTTCTCAATTTTTCAGAAACATCTTTCTCCTAAATAAGTTCTGCTTCCTCCATAGGCTGCTAAGCTCCCATGGGGAAAGTGAGAAAGTGTCAGTTTCATCAAATGCTAATGGGGCAGGGCTCCCCACCAGATGGGAGCAGCGACCCTCTGCTGGTTAACAGGCCTGCCCCCAACATCAGCCAGCTGGGATATGCATTCAGGGATAAAGGAAACAGACTGTTGGTTGGGTTTCTTTGGAAAGACAAAAGAGGAACCTCTCACATACAGCACATTGACTTAACTGGTCTGTACCCCAAACCAGAGCAAAAAATGGAACTGATGATGTGGAAATCTAAAGGCCGATACCAGGCCAGAAAAGATTCAGCCAAGGGCACCATGGCCAGCCTTCTAAAGAGCCTCCTGCATAAAGAAAAAAGGCTAGCACAGTGTCCATCAGCTCATCAGTGACAAGCTTCCCAGCTCCAAGTCAGGACTTGCCTGGGCACACCTGGGAATTGCAAGCTTGAGCCCAAACTTAAAAGGCATTCCTTTTTTTATTTTTTCTAGCTCCTTCAGCCCTTATTCCACTCTCTGATGTTAGAGTTGGGTTTTTCATCTTTCCCCACACAGCTGGCTAGGAGCTAGCCCCTGGGCACCCACTTCATGTGCCCCAACACTGACCCCCAAGCCATGCATCTGTGCCATGACAGCACGCTCCAACCTCTCACCAAGGGTGAGGCTCAGGTATACCGGGGATAAATCATTTATTTAGGCATGGCTTCATGAAACTCCCTTTCTGAGACATCATCAACATTTCAAGAGGCTGATAAAGTCTCCTGCATCTGGGGAGGGAGGCTATTAATCCATTCATTAGTATGAGACAATGTCTCTTTTGAATCTGATATGTCTAATTGTGGAAGAGAACAAAGACTGACAATTACAGATGGAGACAGGCAAAGAGCATCTGCTTCCATGACGTCAGTACTTCTTCCAGGAGACTTGCAAAACCTTAAATGCTTCCTCCTGGCTTTACCTACCGAGTGAGACCCATATCAGGGCAAAGCGATGATAACAAGACGCTAAAATTTACTGCATGCCACGCAAAGCACTGAACATGCACTATCTGACTAAATTCTCACCATACTAAGAAGAATTAACTATCTTCATACTACAACTGAGGAAACTGAGGCTCAACATGATTAAGTGATATAGCCAGAGTAAAATAGCCAGTGAGCAGCAGAACCAGGACTCTACCTGAGCCTGCTGGTTGCAAAGCCCATGCTCCAACCCTCCACTCTGTGTCCATCCCTGGAAAAGACTGCAGCAGGGAGTTCTAGAACCAGATCTGGGAGGCCTCCAGCCAGCAGCTCTATTCAACAACTGAAAAGAGCTTGCACAATGGATCACTTCCCATGTTCCTTAGAAAGCCACCTAGCTCTGTGCTGGGTGACAGGCGCTACCTGCTAGCCAGTCAATAAACCAGAAAGGCTGGCCTGCTTGATAGTTCCTTATCATACCTGAGACTCAGAAAAGTTAAGGGACTCTCCAAAGTCACAGAGCTTTGTAAGCGGCAAAGCTAAGACAAATTCAGGCCTACTGCCCTGAAATCTGGGGTGACTTGAAAAACTCACCTACAAAGGCCTCTACAACAGTTTACTAAGAAACTTGCCATTAATTGATCTCTAAATTGCAGACATCATTACAGTCATCAAGAGAAGGTCCGCAAAGTACCTATGCCTATTTATGGGCAGAAAGTTGCTCTCTGCTAGGCTTGAACTCACCACCATGGAGCCCGGAGACCTCTAATTCTGGAAAGAAGTTAATGACTGGGGGTCCAAGCTCAAGCACAGCATGCTGCCTCCCAGCATTGGAGGGGAGCAGAGACTTGCATTGCCATTTCATCCCTCAGCCTTGGGGTACCATGGTCCCGGGACCACAGACTCTGAGACATACCTAGAGCAGTGCACTCACCTCTGTGCTTGAGTCTGTTCATTGAGAACTCAGAGTCTTCCTGCTGGATGGCTTTTTGCTAGCTGTGGGGCACATTCTTGGACAGCACACAGGCAAGCCAGAGTTCCTAAGAGTTAAGGTTCTTAGAAGCAGCCCTCAGGTAATGACAGATCGTGGGCATGGTGATAAAATCCCCAGCTTCTTCGCTACTCAGGATAACTCTGAACCGTGGTCTATGTTGTCGCACTGAGCTCCCCAGTGGAAGTGACATCCAGTTGCCCACAGAGGTAGTGTGCTTATGTATTCCTGCTTGTGTTCCCTCCCTTCCCTTCTCTTTCACACTCCTCCTCCAGACTGGCGCTTCCCAGCATCACCTCCCAATAAGCTACTTGCACTCAAATCCTTGTCTCAGAGTCTGCTGGTGGGAGAACCCAAGAAGGCAGCCCCTATCTGAAAGTGCCTTCTCCCACCTCCAGCCCCCAGGGCATCTCCTGTAAGCCTCTCTTCCAAAGATGCATGACAGAGGCTGAATGTTCAGGCTGGGGAGAAGACAGGTCCAGAATTAGATCTCAGATAGGTTCCTCGAAGGCCATGTTTTCCTAGGCACATATCCTAGGCCATGTGCCTAGGATAACTGGCCTCTCATGGCCTGTTTCTTCAAAGGTAAAACATGACAAGTGCATTGACATCACAGAACAGGTGTGGTGTGTATGACAAAAACTTAGCACTGTGCCTAGCACATCCTGAGTGCTCACTGAAGGACAGCTGTCATTATTACCATTACTGACATTCTCTTTTATTAAAATAACCCAAGCACTTGTCTTCCCTCCTTCACTGAGCTACGACATCTTTGAAGTCACACACCATGGATATTTCATCTTTGCCTTTCCCAGAGACCCTCTCCCAGAGACCCCTCCCAGAGCTGATGCTCATTGTATACCTATTGTGTTAAACTGCTTTGTTTAATCTTTGCATTACCTATTCCTGGATGCAAGCAAGGAAGACAAGCTAATTATCCTATGTTGCAGTCTTAAGGAACAGAACTCCTAAAGAACTTTCTGCCTCTTTCAATTATTCATCCCCTATTTGCTGCTCTGTGCAAGTCTATAGGTCAGAGGTGGCAGCCATGATTGATGTTCTAGGTCATGATGTCACTTTTCATACATTTGTGTATCTCACACTAAACAGTGAGTCCTTCAAGGACGATGTCAGTGCTTGATACATGTCCATGTTCCCCTATGCCAGGCCACTGCAGGGGCTCAATAAATGCCTTCTAATTGACTGAGATTATTTGATATGAGTATATCAAATAGCACCAAGCAGCTGCTAATAAACTCCAGTCACTGACAACCGGATATAACCAGCGCATGACTAGACTGATGCTTGCAAGAAGACGTTTCAGAAATTAGAAGGTGGCAGGTTGTCACTACTTTCTTAACTTCACCCTTCTAGATATATTTCATGGATTTAAGGTTACATTTAACCTTGCTGTATGTATACATAGCTCATATTCATTTTCAAACCATAAGTCTTAAATGTCTCAGCTTATATGATCCTGAGTTTTGATCATTTGGTCATTATGATGAAATCTCTGGCCTCTTGTGGTACCAATATTTATTAGTTGAGATTTTAAACACGAGATTAGGAATTAACCCAACAGCCATTCAAAATTGCTTATTAAGTATTATGACATCTTTGAGTGTGAATGAAGCCCTTTCTTGGCCCTGGACAGCTCTTCCACTGGACCCTTGCACTGGCTGCTACAATTTTCAGAGAGTCCAGGACTATGTCTTCACACCCTAGAAATTTCTAAATAGATTATATACTCAGGAAAGAGCAGTCACAAAGCCCGTGCACTTAGCTCCACAGGTGAGACTAAGGCATCGTGCCTGGGTCAAAGTAGGAAGTGATGCAATGTTTGTAGAGTGAGTGAACAGTCTTTTTTCCTCCTGAATGCCTGTGAAAACATTACTGTTTGTAAAGAAACAATGAAAGTGTTTCACCAACTGGACAGAACTTTCAAATGACAGGATTTTTTATGACCTGAATGACCATAAAAAGGTATTTATTTGGCACCAACTGTGTGCTAGATGCTGTCAACCAAGAGGAGGCAAAAAAAAAAAAAAAAAAAAAACAGAGCAAAGCAATAAGACAAGATATTTATTAGAGTCTTAGGAACTGCAATTTGAGAGACACAGATTCAGCTCAAAGCCAAATTATATTCCAAAGAAAGGGAAGGGAATAGGAGTTTTTAAGAGAAAATCACAAGAAAGCTAAGGGTGGTTACATGAGTTGTTTTGAAAGAATTATTCTTGGTGGAGGCACCTGGCTTAGCAAATGAGTACATAGCTCATTGATTGCTGCTGTTCAGGAGTTGTAGCAACTCAGTTGCTGTTTGAAATTCGGCTGTTTCAAACTGATGTTTTGGTCATCCAGCTGTTTCAACCAGGATGTTGTGGTCATTGTAGTTTGGTCACTTCAAAGGTTCAAAGCAAGTTCCAGTTCTGTTTTGCCAGTTTGCAGGACATGCAAACAGTCCTTCTTAGAATGGCATTCTAACTCCATTTTAGAGCTCTGAACCAGAGTGGTGCCATACCATTTCACAATGCCAAGCAGTGCTTTTAGAACACATAGCTGAAGATGCATAGGTACAGGAGCATAGAGACCAGGGCAGCACAGACTCAGACATGGAAAAGTATGGGCATGTTCCAGAACATGGAACAGTAGATTGGCTAGAGCTCAGGACACAAGTGAATAAAGCTGAAATATGAAAAAAAAAACAAATGCCATTCCATGTACTCCTTTTAAAAAGTCAGAGAAGATGCACACCCATTAGAAACACTCCCTTCCCAAATGATTATACTTTTTCAAAATCTGCTCATAGGGCTAATACTCTGTATTCTGGGAAATCTGTTCATGGTAAACCTTATTCCTGTAATTTTGGATGAGTAGGGCATTATTCCTATCGAGTATCCTTCCTCCTTTCCCCAAAGTTACCACCCTACGCCCTTGGTCCTCCAAAATGAGCAAGGCATGGGGATGAAAATAGCTTTCCTTTTCTAAAATAAGCAGCAACTATGATCCTCAGGTTCCTTACAACTCTCAACTGGGTTCCTAAATTACAAGATTTCCTTCCCCCAAACTCTCTCTCTCTCTCTCTCTCTCTCTCTCTCTCTCTCTCTGTAATGCCTGAACCACAGGCTTCTATTAGAGATCAAAGCTTTTCCCAAATCTTCCTAGAGTCTTCATGTCCCAAAGTGAGGGTCCTAGTTTTCAGCTATGGCTATAAGTTGGTACCTGCTTCTAGAAGTTCCCCCAAGACTGCAGGAAAACATCTGAAGAGCAGAGGATGTAGTCTAAGGGGTTTCAATCCTTACTCTAGCCTGCAGAGTTCTTCCTGAACATAAGCTTTTTATGTGAAAGATATCTGAAGACAGCAGATCCCCGGGGTATTTTACTGAAAAACCACCTCACTATTTCCTGGCCTAAAATGTACAGATTATTAAAAATAGCCCTCTAATAAATGGAGAAGTTTTCCTCTAGTGATTCAATGCACTTAAATACATAGTCTCACCAGATCCCTGGGGTAGGGGCTCTTTCCCCCACTTTGTGGATGGGACACTGAGACATGAAGTTATAACAGCTGGCCAGGGTCTCAGTGAATAGTGGCAGAGCTGGTCAGGATCCTGGTGTCCTGGATAGTCCATGGAAGGACTTTGCATTACAGACAGTTCACCTCTGTCACTAGTTCATGGCACAGGATGACGATTATATGCTCAAGGAGTCAAATCACATCCTGGAGTTTCACCTAATAGTGACAGTGCTCACAGTGGGTTTAAGGCACTATGTCTTCAAGGAGAGTCCACATTAGAGAGAGACAGAGAGGAAAAAAGTACCCAGATAAGTATTCTACAGAGAAGACCTATGAAAGGGCCCATGAGAGGGCCAAAGTGTGGGACCTGGAAGGAGAGACAGAAAGCCCACATTTCATCATATTGGAAGCAGACAGGCCGCATGGAAGTTCAGAAATCTTGGAGGCAAGACTCAAGGATGAAGCAGATTTTTTTTTCAAAAGTTTTTTTTCTTAACACTTTCTTAACAAGAGTGTTTAAGAAAATTTAATATCAAAAAGTCATTTATCAAAGCATACAAAAACATAAATTGGGGAAGGGACAGCTTATTTAATAAATGGTGCAGGGAGAGCTGGCTAGCCACATGGAGAAGAATAAAACTGGAGCCCTCTCTCTCACCTTATACAAAAATCAACTCAAGATGGATCAGAGGCTTAAATCTAAGACCTGAAACCATAAAAACTCTAGAAGATAATCTAGAAGATAATCTAGTAAAAACTATTCTGGGCATTGGCAAAGAATTCATGACTAAGACCCCAAAAGCAAATGCAAAAAAAAAAAAAAAAAAACCTCAAAACTAAATAAATGAAACCTAATAAGAAGTTTTTGTACATGAAAAGAAATAATCATCAGAGTAAACAGACAATGTGCAGAATGGGAGAAAATATTTTCCAATATGCATTCAACAAAGGACTGGTATCCAGAATATACAAGGAATTCAAATCAGCAAGAACAAAAGAAAAAAAAACAAATAATCCCATCAAAAAGTGGGCAAATGACAAGATCAGACATTTCTCAAAATAAGATATACAAATAGCCAACGAACATAAGCAAAAAATGCTCAACATTACTAATCATCAGGAAAATCCAAATTAAAACTATAGTGAGATACCACCTTACTCTTGCAAGAATGGCCATTAATAAAATGTCAAGAAACAATAGGTGTTGGCACGGATGTAGTGAAAAGGAAATGATTATATACTGCTGATGGGAATGTAAATTAGTGCAGCCTCTGTGGGAAGCAGTATGGAGATTTCTTAAAGAATTAAAAGTAGATCTACCATTCAATCCAGCAATCCCACTACTGGGCATCTACCCAAAGGAAAATAAGTCAGTATATCAAAAAGACACTTGCATGTGTGTGTTTAATGCAGCACAATTCACAATTGCAAAAATATGGAACCAACCTAAGCACCCATAGACCAATGAGTGGATTTAACAAACGTGATTTATACAAACCATGTAATACTACTTAGCCACTAAATATATATATATATATATATATATATATATATATATATATATAT